>NW_026652279.1:59730291-60109309 GCF_009828535.3 Hylobates moloch | reverse complement strand
GCCCGGCCTATTCCTTTATTTTCTTAATAAACTTGCTTTCACTATACTCTATGGACTCACTCTGAATTCGAAATCTTGCGCGAGGTCAAAGGACCCTCTCTTGGGGTCTGAATTGGGACTACTTTCCAGTAAAATGCTAGTATAACTTGTGATATATTCAAAGTAATAATTTTATAGCACAGCACATAGAACAGACATAATTTTTTTTTTTTTTTTTGAAATGGACTCTCCCTCTGTTGTCCAGGCTAGAGTGCAGTGGCGCCATCTCAGCTCACTGCAACCTCCACCTCCCGGGTTCAAGCGATTCGCCTGCCTCAGCTTCCTGAGTAGCTGGGAATTATAAGCATGTGCTACCATGCCCAGCCAATTTTTTTTTTTTTGAAGCAGAGTCTTGCTCTGTCGCCCAGCCTAGAGTGCAGTGGCACAATCTCAGCTCACTGCAACCTCTGCTTTCTGGGTTCAAGCAATTTTCCTGCCTCAGCCTCCCTAGTAGCTGGGATTATAGGCATCCACCACCACCCTCAGCTTTTTTTTTTTTTTTTTTTTTGTATTTTTAGTAGAGACGGGGTTTTGCCATGTTGGCCAGACGGGTCTCGAACTCCTGACCTCAAGTGATCTGCCCACTGCAGGGTCCCAAAGTGCTGGGATTACAGGCGTGAGCCACTGCACCTGGCTCAATAAGAATTTTAAATGAACATATGAATAAAATCAGCAAAGTAAGCTGAATGGAAATGGGAAGCAGAAATAAGCATCTATGAAGAAACGTGGAAATTCTAGCATAAAAATATAATTTTTGAAATAAAGAATTCAATAGATATTGAATAAAAACAGTTAAAAATCAGGTCAAGGGACTCTCATAGGTTATCAGGAAGGGAGAAGATGGAGAGAATGACAGACAAAGGTACAGAGAATAAAAAAAAAACTGCCAAAATATGTTCAATGCAAAGGAAGACTGCTAAAATATGACACCCCAAGAAAAAAGAGAGTAACTAGACGGCAAAAATATTTTTAAAAACAACGCAACATGGTTTTCAGTATTTGGCAGACTATAAGACACCTGAAAAATTTCTGCTTAATAACATCCTTTGAAAGTCAAAGTACTTACTTTGTAAGAAAGGGAATGTCCTAGGGCTCCAAATATGAAACTGAGTTGAATCTGCAGTAGCCTCTAGTAGATGAGATTGCCAGGCTCGAAGGGATTGGCTTTGGACAGCCAAACAGTGACAAGAGATCAGGATTTGGGTACACAAAAATAGAAACCGATAGCTCTACACAAAGCTGGGACCAATGAAGAGCTTTACTTTCAGCAAAAACACGAACCAGAAAAAAATCCATTCACCACCCCAGAGAGAAAAGGATATTGTCTCATGCTGAGCTTCAGGTGGGCCAAAAGCGTCCCCTGAAGATTTTTGTTTTTTTTTTTTTGAGATGGAGTTTCGCCCTTGTTGCCCAGGCTGGAGTGCAATGGCATAATCTCGTCTCACTGCAACCTCCGCCTCCCAGGTTCAAGCCACTTTCCTGCCTCAGCCTCCTGAGTAGCTGGGATTATAGGCATGCACCACCATGCCTGGCTAATTTTGTATTTTAGTAGAGACAGGGTTTCTTCATGTTGGTCAGGCTGGTCTCGAACTCCTGACTTCAGGTGATCCGGCCACCTCAGCCTCCCAAAGTGCTGAGATTACAGGCGTGAGCCATGGCACCCTGAAGATTTACACAAAATAGCTCTGTTCTAATACTGGCTTAGAGTTCAAATTTACAATTATTCACCTGGGAAACAATACGCTGAGAAGTTAATGGAAATATAGTACCTAGCCACTGATACTCCTGCAGAAACCTCACAGAAGAAAACAAATTGGTCTGGAAGGAACTATCTTCAACCTAGATAGGTGGCATAAGATTCCCTAAAATAAGGTCAGTAGTCCATTTGGGCTGCTATAACAAAATACCATAAACTGCATAATTTATAAAGAACAAATTTATTTTGTCACAGTTCCGGAGGCTGGGAAGTTCAAGGCTCCGCTAGGCTCAGTGTTTGACGAGGGCTGCTCTCTGCTTCCAAAATGGAGCCTTGTTGCTGTGTTCTCACATGGCACAAGGCCATAAGGCAAAAGCTAGTAGCTTCCTGCCCTTTTGCAAGGCACTAATATATTCATGAGGGCAAGGCCCTCATGATTCAATCACCTCCCAAAGTCATACCTCAATACTGCTGCATTAGGGATTAAGTTTCAACATGAATTCTGTAAGACACAAACATTTCAACCATAGCAGGCCCTATAGGAGTTGAACTCATACTCATATAAAACTCCTTGAAGGGCTGGGCACAGTGGCTCACACCTGTAATCCCAACACTTTAGGAGGCTGAGGTGGGTGGATCACTTGAGCAAGGAGTTCCAGACCAGCCTCCGTAACATGGTGAAACCCCATCTCTACTAGAAATACAAAAAATTAGCTGGATGTGGTGGCATACACCTGTAGTCCCAGCTACTCTGGGCGCTGAGGTGGGAGGATCACCTGAGCCCAGGAAGTCAAGGCTGCAGTGAACAATGATAGTGCCACTGCACTCCAGCCTGGGTAACAGGAGTGAGACCCTGTCCAACCCCCACCCACAAAAAAATCTAATAGCAGCAGTATTAAACTTCAAAACTTCAGATGGCTGGTAAGATTGCAGTGGTATTTATAACTCATTGGTCACAACCAGTTACAGATTTCTTGGTTCCTTCTCCATTCCCACTGCTTCACTTGACTAGCCAAAAAAAAACCAAAACAAAATGAAATCTTCAAATAATAGACTACAAAATAAGTATGGCGTATTTTAAGTGATTAAAGAAATTATGTATCTTTGCTCCACACATTTCAACAACTAGTTCTGATAAATTTATAGGATTGGGGGAAGCAAAGGCTAACTTTTACTGCATATGTGCCAAGCATTGGATGTAAAACCTGTTAGGAACCTCCGAAAAGATTAGATTTGAAAGAATCAGGAACAGAAAGCATCATCAGCCCAAAAAGCATCATTGGCCCAGTGCAGTGGCTCACACCTGTAATCCCAGCACTCTGGAAGGCTTAGGTGGGAGGATCAGTTGAGCCTAGGAGTTTGAGACCAGCCTAGGCAACATGGTGAGACCCCATCTCTACAAAAAAAGAAATTATCTAGCTGGGCATGGTGGTGCACACCTGTGGTCCCCACTACCTGGGAGGCTGAGGCAGCACTGCTTGAGCCCAGGAGGTCAAGGCTGTAGAGAGCCGTGTTTGCACCACTGCACTCTAGCCTGGGCAACAGAGACCCTGTCTCAAACAACAAACAACAAAAAATCATGCCCACACTAGTTTATACCAATGCTATAAAAACAACAATAGGGGGCAGAAAAAAAGCCTGAAGGTTTGGATTAGCTCTAAATCCAACAGTTTAAGTAACTTGGGTAATTATGCAAACCCCCATTGGCTTTTAGTAAAATGAACATATTAAAACCTGTCAGAGCATTACTTAATTCATTTCAATTGACAATACATGCATTTCAGGGAGTAACAACAGTGATTCAAATTGCTTCGTAGCAGTAGCATAACAAGTAGCCAAAAGTGCTTAAGGCCTCCTTATTTGATCAGGAGACACCCATTGTTTTTGGAAGTCATCTCATGACAGCAATATGCTTTATGTTTCTAAAAAGGAATTGTTATAAATTAACAATGCCCTCTTGGTAACATTAAAACTGCACTGAATTTTTGGAACCTTCTTAACATTTGTTTCTACATGGAATTTATATAATTTACAAATTTAAATTATTCAAAGCTGATGGTTGATGGCACAATATATAATCCTGTGACAAGATTATGAAATGGAAGAGTTCCCTGATATCCTCGCAGGACACGCGACAGGGGTGTGGCTCATCTATTCAGCCAAACCCCTTACAGGAGGGGAACCACACAGTCGGGCAAGTGCAGGAGCCAGATTGAGTGCTTTTGGGCTCTGGCCCCACAGTAGCATCTGGTAGGGGGTGCCTGCAACTCCCAAAGCCCCAGTGGGCATGTTACAGTGCTCCTTTAGCTCTGCTGTCTACAGATGGCTTAAGTGTTAACTAGCTCAGTGCCCTCTTGGTACCTGGGTTCTTGTCCAGTGTCCAGGAAGAATCAGGTCACATGGACAAAATGAAGGATGGTAAATGTGGGGGATTTTATTGCTGGATAAAGGTGGCTCTCAGCGGGATGGATGGGGAGCTGGAAAGGGGATGGAGTGGGAAGATGATCTTCTCCTGGAGTTCAGCTGTCCCATGGCTGATCTCCTCTCTGACCATCCCCCAGCTAAACTCCTCTGGACGTTTAGACGCTCCTCTCTTCTCTTCTTCTCTGCCGCACCACTCTTCTGCTCATGGAGCCTGGGGTTTAGGGTTTATATGGGTACAGGATAGGGGGGCATGGTGGGCCAAAAAGCAACATTTGGGCATGAAAACAGGAATGCCTGTTCTCATTTAGGGCCATGGGTTTCCAGGCTTTTGCTGGGGAACTGCCCTCTTCTACCCATTATTTCCTTGCCTCTTGTCCATATCAATTATATTTAAGAGTAAGAAGTTTTAATATTGTGTTCCTCCAATTGTTACTTTTTAGTGTTTGATTTCCTTTCCCTTTAAAAATAAATTAACTTAGTAACACATCAAGTAACAACTGATTTATGAATTGAAAATAGTAACAAGCTCAACTCCAAAGTTCATGCTTTTCAACAAGATTCAACATCTTTTATTTACATGTTTATGACATACATTAATGGTCATACACAATTTTTAAACTAAATCTAGTAACAACAGAGGATGGAACATAAAAGACACAATTCCAAATTTTAGTCCGGTTGAAATGCTTTTTCACTAACTGAAAGATAAGATAAATGAGCAGCCATTATAAAGTTATGGGCTGTATGTCAATTCACGTCTTAAAATTGAAAGTCAGCCACACAGCTGTTAAAACAATGGGAAATTTGCAAATGCAAACATATAATGCATGCACAGCTATCACATTTATTCTTTATCCTTAAAGCCATTTTTAAAGTAAACTGGGAGAGGCATCTTAGTAATATATGTACATCAAGGCACATTCTTTTCTTGTGCTTTATGAATGATTTACATGTGGTCTGCTTATATCTTAATTTTATACTTTATAACAGCTTCTAATACCTAAAAGCTTAATTTTTAACAATTATACTTTGAGTGGTAGTTTCCCAGAGAGAAATGTGGCATCTCTCATGGTTATTTTCAAAGTCAGAAAATTGGATAGCTTGAGGAGGTGGGATTTAAAAATCAAACATAGGAACTAATATAACTTAGTTTTCGTAATCTTTAAAAATAATTTATCTTCAACAATTTGGTGGAACTGTAATCAAATTCTTCAAGTATGATACTATAAGGGCTGCAATGAATAATTTTCAACATTCTGAAATTACCTGACAATTACATGGTATCCACAGGGCTGCTGTGAAGGTCTATATTGCTATCCGATTTCTCAACTGCAGTTTTTCAACCAAATTAAATAATTAAACATGATACAAAAGCTGAAAACATACCAAACCTAGCTTGTTTGTTCATTAACTTGTTCATTCTTTGCAAATAATGAGAATATTTTTTTCCATTAATTGTCCTGTATTATCAAGGAAAATTTTCCCATCAACAGTGTTTAATAACTGTTCTTTTCTCATGGTCAATTTACTTGCCTTGAAAAAATAGTATAGTAAGGTTTTAATAAGCATTTCATGCATTTTAATGGCATTTTAAAAATTAGCTATTCATTTATGGGTTCCTCATATAGATAAATATATTGTGCAAACTTGATTACAACATGTAACTCATTAAGTGCTTTAAAATAGAATAAAGAATCCCTGACTTAAAAGGGGATAAAATAAATAGTAAGTCAAGAATCACAGATCTAAAGCATTTTAAAAACGTAATACACCTATGCATCCTATTGAAATGCTTTATATTAGAATTTTCTTTTTAATCCATAAACAGGGCAAATAAATCACAGAATCTCTATATTTTGAGAATAAAACAGAAGAAAAGCCAACTGGTGCAGCCTTTTAAATGCAAAATGTATAATAAAGTAATGTCAAAATGCAAATGAAACTGTACAGTTTTAAATTCAGTAATTTATAAACATTAATTCATAAAAGGTATATATCATGATAAACCACTGCCGTCAAAATATTAGGTTGGTGCAAAAGTAATTGCACCAACCTAATAGATCTGTTTTCAATTTCTTTACACTAAATGGACTTTTCTATAGAACCCATTGGCCAGACAAAATGTTTGGAAATGTTACAGCCCAGAGCTTTGATATGTAAACTCCAAGCAGACAGTCACATAGAATTGTAAACATTTTCTGTGAGTTCAGTGTACAAGAGATGTCACTTCTTTTTATCTTCATTAACATACTCATTCTCCTTCTGAAATATGTGCTACCTCTACTTTAACAGTTTGAATAGCTTCTGCAACTTCAGATAGCTTCTGTCCTTGCTGTTGTGCTAATACATAATTAACCACTTGCATAATACTTTGGTCAGAAAGTGTAGATACTGATGGATACTCTTCAGTAGCTGCAACAGCTTCCAGAGCTTCCATAGTTTCTCCTGTCACTACCACAGTCTCAAGTTCTTGAGGACCACTGCTTTCTTGTTCCTGCATGCCTGCTGTTAAGATGCTAACAGCATGTGCCACTTGAGTTCCTTGGTTATGAAACTGAAGGGTGTCTTTTTCCAGCATAATTTTGCAAGGCACATAGTCTCTGTGGAATTTAGTCATATGTTTACGGAGTGTTCGAGCATCTATGTAGGCTTCGCTACATACAGGACAGACATAGGGCCGTTCACCGGTATGTGTTCTGACATGGCGTTTCAGAGATCGGGCATCAGCCCAAGCTACTCCACATGTTAAGCACTCAAATGGCTTAACTCCTAAAAAAAGAAAAAAAGCATGTGTAGTGAGGTGCAAGCACCAAAATATACTTAAACTGCCTACCAAACTTCCTTTTATTAAAAAGTACAGTAGCTCATAAGCCTTTCTATCTGGACTGTGGCAATCTTTTATTTAGGACTTTCCTTAGAATAAAGAAGATTCTTTGCCAGGCGCGGTGGCTCACACCTGTAATCCCAGCACTTTGGGAGGCCAAGGCAGGTGGATCACCTGAGGTCAGCAGTTTGAGACTAGCCTGACTAACATGGTGAAACCCCATCTCTACTAAAAATACAAAAATTAGCCAGGCATGGTGCAGCATGCCTGTAATCCCAGCTACTTAGGAGGCTGAGGCACGACAATCACTTGAACCTGGGAGGCGGAGGTTACAGTAAGCCAGGATCGTGTCACTGCACTCCGGCCTGGGTGACAGAGCAAGACTCTGTCTCAAAAAAAAAAAAAAAAAAAGAATAAACAAGATTCTGAACTATAAATCTCTCTAAAGATCTTCCTGTGGACAGATGTGATTGAGACAAATTTTAGTTTCTGTGCATAATCTCATTTATTCTTTCATTCCTTCAAAGCAGAGGCTTCAAATAGTTTAGTTCAGCATAACAATGTGGATACAGAATTAAGTTCACTAAAAAAGGAATCTATTTATATACACAATAATTAGGTACTCAGGTTCAGGATCACCTCTGTCATTTGAATAAAGATATGAAATTAATCTCTTACCAAGGAAGGTGAAAGAGCTGGTAAAGGGAGAATCACTACTGGACTGGCTTTTATCCTATAAGGATACATATAGTACAACGTATAGTTACCTTCATGGTTGTTCATGTGTCTCCTGTACTCTCTTAGCTGAGTGAATTTTCTTCCACATTTTTCACACACCCGTTCCAGGTTTTGCTTTGCTCTTCCTTTTTTCCCATGAGTAGCTTTCTTTACATGCCTTCTGAACAAAGCTTTTTCATAAAATTCTTTGCCACATATATTACACCTAAAATAGGGGAAAATACCCAATTATTTTGTCCGAAGAAGTAGTAGCCATAACAATCAGAGTACACACATGTACTAATTAAGTTCAGCTCCTTCTCAAATTTACTCACCTATAAGGCTCAGTGACAGAATGAGACTTCACATGGGAATACCAATCTTTCTTCCAACTATAGCACTTATCACAAAATTGGCACTGGAATGGCTTCACACCAAGATGTTTGTTCATGTGCTGGCGAAGATCTCTAGCTTCAAAGAAACTTTTTTCACATCTGCAATAAAGTTCAGTTACCCAATTGGATGATCTTATTCCTTTAAAACAAGTTTCCAAGAACTCAGTAACTATTTTTAGTTTTTTAGAATTCCAAAAGATGATCTCAACTTAAAAGAATTCCCTAATTTTCCAATCTTGCATAAAGGCTACAGGGTTTTAGGTTCTTTTCATCTTAAGACTACTAGAAATGTTTTAGAAAGAATTGTGCATAGTTCCCAAAGGTTATTACAGAGGAAATTTACCATTCTCTCTCTCCTAAATTACCCCACTTTGAGATCCCTATTTCAACCCTCTCATTCTTAGTCCATGTGTTGAGGGTAGGCTTACCTTTGACCCTAGGGATAGAGCAAATGACTTGGGCCTAAATTAATCACAACAAAGCATTCCCTTGGCCATAGTGATTGACTCAGGGATGACTGACTTAACTTGATATAACTGGAGTAACCCTCAGGGCTTTGATGGAACTACCAGAAAAGAAGTTTGACAATTTGGAATTTGAGAGGATGTGAGACTGAAACCACTGCCATTGTCTTCTCCATATGGTGCCTCAGAGAAAACAAGTGCTAATGAATTTGAATCCAGTTTACATTAAACCGCCCAGACTCCTAGACTTTATATTTAATTCAAGCCTGTTTGGGTTGGGTGTACTCTCATTAATAACTAAAAATGTATTGATAACAAACTATCTTTGTTTCAAAATAAGACTAATTAGAGTAACATCAACAAATATGTCAAGTAGGAAGCTCCAAAAGCCCATCTCTCCATGAAAGCAGAGGACAAACTGGCAAACTGTTAGAATCAACCTTACCAGGAACTCTAAAAACTAATGAAAAGCTTATAGTGACCAGGCAAATGTTTAACAAAGAAAAAAAATTGTTGAATCTCTGTAAGAGAGCTTTCTGATGTACCCCTGAACCTAAAAGGTAAAAGAAAAGCAAGAGAGCTTCCTGGCTTTTTGTTTCCTGAGACAGGGTCTTGCTATGCTGCCTGCCCAGACTAGTTTTGAACTCCTGGACTTAAGCAATCCTCCCACCTGTCTCCCGGAGTGCTGGAATTACAGGCATGAGGCACTGTGCCTACCCTAAAATGACTTTTTTTTTTGAGGCGGAGTCTCACTCTGTCGCCCAGGATGGAGTGCAGTGGTGTGATCTTGGCTCACTGCAACCTCCCACCTCCAGAGTTCAAGGGATTCTCCTGCCTCAGCCTCCCAAGTAGCTGGGACTACAGTTGTGAACCACCACGACTGGCTGATTTTTGTATTCTTAGTAGAGACGGGGTTTTGCCACGTTGGCCAGGCTGGTCTCAAACTTCTGATTTCAGATGATCTGCCCGCCTTGGCCTCCCGAAGTGCTGGGATTACAGGCTTGAGCTGTTGTGCCTGGCCCGATTAATTTTACGTTATATGAATTTTACCTCGATTATAACAGAGATTTTAGGAGGATCTGGAAAATGAAGAGGAGGGGGGAAAGGAAACTGGCTGGCAGTGAGACTCTTTCTTTCCCACAGTCCCCACTTCCAGGCAGTACATTTGAAAATCTTAAATCACTTTAAATGAGTGATTTGTATGGTAAATAATTTACATCTCAAAGATGTTAAAAATAGTAACCCTTAGGCAAGAAAAAAAGGACATTAAAATCAAGAGTAAACTGAAGTTACAGTTTAATATTATCTTCAAACATTTTTTTGAAAACTGAGTAAAAACATAATTAAATTAACTGAATGTCTCACATACTGAATACTTACTGAGTACAATGATAGCCTCGAACCTCAGGCTTTGGTTGGTGTTTCTTGAAGTGCTTGCTGAGTCCAGAGCCCCTATGAAAAGACTTTCCACAAACTGAGCAAAGGTACTTGGACTCTCCTATTAGAAAAAATTAAAACCCTGTCACATATTCAGCAATCAGCCCTCTTTTAACAGAATTCTTTTTTTTTTTTTGAGATGGCATCTCACTCTGTTGCCCAGGCTGGATGGAGTGCAGTGGCGTGATCTCGGCTCATCACAAACTCCGCCTCCCAGGTTCAAGTGATTCTCCTGCCTCAGCTTCCCGAGTAGCTGGGACTACAGGCACGTGCCACCACGCCCAGCTAATTTTTTGCATTTTTAGTAGAGACGGGTTTCACCATGTTAGCCAGGATCGTCTCAATGTCATGACCTCGTGATCTGCCTGCCTTGGCCTCCCAAAGTGCTGGGATTACAGGCGTGAGCCACCACGCCTGGCCTTTAATATACAGAGTTCTTTATGTCATATTTTAGAATTTACTTTACCAAGGGGACATGGAAGCTATAACATTTGGCAGACATCTAAGAATAACAATAAACCATGTCAAAATCCCTATTTCCTGTCAACAACTATAGTACTATCAGAGGGTATGACCCAAGGAATGTGATACAGTTGTATGATCTATGGATTGTAATAGTACTAGAGTTGAATACAAGTTGCAGCAGGTATCTACCCTACATTGGCTATTCCCACATTTTTGCTTTAAAACATCTAAAAATAAGTATGTATGGACAAAAAATATAAGCCAACTACTATGTTGACAATTATGTCTGCCTACCATTTAACTTTTTAAAAGCATGATCATTTCTTTATGCCTGGATTTAAATTATGCATGATTTTGACACTTAGCACACATTTTTCTACACTGAGGGAAACAATGAATATTCTATACATAAACATAGCTGTAAAACCAGATTTAAGAAAACGCTTTTTTTTTTTTTTTGAGACGGAGTCTTGCTCTGTCACCCAGGCTGGAGTGCAGTGGCGCAATCTCGGCTCACTGCAACCTCCGCCTCCCGGGTTCACGCCATTCTCCTGCCTCAGCCTCCCAAGTAGCTGGGACTACAGGCGCCCGCCACCACGCCCGGCTAGTTTTTTGTATTTTTAGTAGAGACGGGGTTTCACCGTGGTCTCGATCTCCTGACCTCGTGATCCGCCCACCTCGGCCTCCCAAAGTGCTGGGATTACAAGCGTGAGCCACCGCGCCCGGCCAATTTCTGGTATAATTAAAGCATAATCATTAATAGTTTATGAAATGTAACTATGTCAATATAAATTTCTCATTACCTGTGTGAATACTCATATGTTCTTGAAGACTCCGTTTGGTAACAAATGACTTAACACATAGTTCACACTGGAACTGCTTCTGTGATTGATGAAGACTCTGATGTAATTTTAGACCATGCTTATAGATAAAAGTCTTTCCACAGACCTAAGATAGAACAGGAGTGGTTAAGTCAATAAAACAAAAAGGGAGATTGTTTCTGAACGAGGACAGAGAAAATGAATATATTATTTTAAATAAATAGTTAAATTATTTAACTTATAATAAAACATAATGACAAAGTAAAAGTTGAAACCAACTTGAAAGTTGACCCCTCTTCTGATTCAGTATTCAACAAATATTGTTATCTTTCTTAAATCCATGTGCTCACCAGAGATTCCCAAAATAGTAAAAATCAGACAAACCTCATGCTATCCTTGAGACTGGTAAATAGTATACCTTACATTAAGAGACATGGAAGCTTAATCAAGAACAATATACCATTTCCTGCTACACCAACTAGAACAGTGCTTTTCAAACTGTGATGAAGAACTAATTATTTTTTTCCTTTTCCACAATCCACTAAGATAAATTTTTGTTAAACACAAAAATTTTTGTTAAAAATGATGTGACAATGCCAAATTGCTATGACAGTTTCTACATGCTTACTCTCTATTTCTGTACTTATCATCCACAGACCACACATTCTGAGTAGTGCCACATGGGAAGACCAGAGGCCCAACTAATATTTGGTATTTAAATTTATGGCCAGGTGTGGTGGTTCATGCCTGTAATCCCAGCACTTTGGGAGGCCGAGACAGGCAGATCATTTGAGGTCAGGAGTTCGTGACCAGCCTGGTCAACATGGTGAAACCCTGTCTCTACTTAAAAAAAAAAAAACACAAAAATTAGCCAGGTGTGGTGACAGGCATCTGTAATCCCAACTACTCGGGAGGCTGAGGTAGGAGAATCACTTGAACCCAGGAGGCGGAGGTTGCAGTGAGCCAAGATCACGCTACTGCACTCCAGCCTCAGTGACAGAGCAAGAATCTGTCTCAAAAAAAACAAAAAAACATAAATTTACAAATAAAGTGATCCTTAGGACTTGGCTTCAAAATAACTGGCGGAGCTGGGCACAGTGACTCATGCCTGTAATCCCAACACTTTGGGAGGCTGAGGTGGTTGGATTGTCTGAGCTCAGGAGTTCGAGACTAGCCTGGGCAACATGGTGAAACTCCGTCTCTACCAAAATACAAAAAATTAGCCGGGTGTGGTGGCATGCGCCTGTAGTTCCAGCTACTTGGGAGGCTGAGGCAAGAGAATTGCTTGAACCCGGGAGGTGGAGGTTGCAGTGAGCTGAGATCACACCACTGCACTCCAGCCTGGGCAACAGAGCCTCCAAAAAACAAAAAAACAAAAACCTGGCGGGGTGGGGGTGGGGGTGGGAGTAGGGTAGTGAATAAGAGTATACATAAAACACATGTACCACAGCTGGTAACTACTGAAGTTGAGTGAAGGGTACATGAGAGTTCAACCCATTCTCTTCTAAAATAATAAAAAGGTACAAAAAAGAGAAATACAAAAAAATCTCACTGGAGGCCAGGCACAGTGGCTTATGCCTATAATCCCAGCACTTTGGGAGGCCCAGGTGGGAGAACAACTTGAGACCCGGAGTTCAAGACCAGCCTGGGCAATATAGCAAGACCTATAAAAGGCAGGGTCTCTATAAAAACTTAAAAAAAAAAAAAATTAGGTGGGTGTGGTGGCATGCACCTGAAGTCCTAGCTACTCGGGTGGCTGATGCAGGAGGATTGCTTGAAACCAGGAGTTCGAGCTTACTGTGAGTTAAGACAATGCCACTGTACTCCAGTCTGGATAATAAGAAAGACCCTGTCTTTAAAAAATCTCATTGATACATGAAAAAGATACTTGCACATGCATGCTTACAACAGCACAATTCAGTTGCAAAAATATGAAACCAGCCCCAATGCCCATAAATCAATGAGCAGATAAAGAAAATGTGGTATATATATATACCATGGAATACCACTCAGTAATAAAAATGAACAAAATAATGGCATTTGCAGCAACCTGGATGGAACTGGAGACCACTACTCTTTTAAAAATTAATTAATTTTTTTTTTTTTTTTTAAGATGGAGTTTCACTGGGTCGCCCAGGCTAGAGTGCAGTGGTGCGGTCTCAGCTCACTGCAACCTCTGCCTCCTAGGTTCAAGCGATTCTCCTGCCTCAGCCTCCAGAGTAGCTGGGATTATAGGTGTGTGCCACCATGCCTGGCTAGTTTTTTGTATTTTTAGTAGAGACGGGGTTTCACCATGTTAGCCAGGATGGTCTCGATCTCCTGACCTTGTGATCCGCCTGCCTCAGCCTCCCAAAGTGCTGGGATTACAGGTGTGAGCCACTGTACCTGGCCAATTAATTAATTTTTGTGAGATGGAATTTTGCTCTTGTTGTCCAGGCTGGAATGCAGTGGTGCCACCTTGACTCACTGCAACCACCACCTCCCAGGTTCAAATGATTGGAGACCACTACTCTAAATGAAGTAACTTAGGAATGGAAAACCAAACATCATATGTTCTCACTCACAATTGGGAGCTAAGCTAAGAATGATACAACGGACTTTGGGGACTTTCAGGAAAGGGTGAGTTGGGGGTGAGGCATAAAAGACTACACCCTGGGTATAGTGTATACTGCTCAAGTAACGGGTACACCAAAATTTCAGAAAACACTACTAAAAAACTTACCCATGTAAACAAACACCACCTTTTCCCCAAAAACTATTAAAATACAGAAAGAAAAAAAATCTCATTGGTTCCAAAACTGTTTTTTAATAAAAATACTGAGTCAGGCCTGGCATAGTGGCTCACACCTATAATTCCAGTACTTTGGGAGCCTGAGGTAGGAAGACTACTTGAGCCCAGGAGTTTGAGGCCAGCCTGGGCAACACAGTTAGGCCCCATCTCTACAAAATTTAAAAAAATCAGCCAGGCGTGGTGGTGCACATCTGTAGTCCAAGCTACTTAGGAGGCTAAGGTGGGAGGATGGTTTAATCCTCTGGGAGATGAAGGCTGCAGTGAGCCGTGATCATGCTACTACATTCCAGCCTGAGAGATAGAACAAGACTTCGTCTCAAAACAGACAAAAAAAACCCAAACTGAGTCATACTCATATATAAGGCTACAGGTGCTACTAGAAATTTTTCACTGTTCAAAATAGCCCAAAGCTGGCTAATCAGAGGATTCATTTCCCTTGAGTCATATTTTGGCATTTAGGTACTCTCAATCCTTAGCTCTAGAGAAGAACACAGCTAAGGCAGGACTTTTACGGACCACAGAGATTTGTTTAAGCCATGGGTTCCTTTCTAGTCCTGGTTGGTCCAGTTGAAGGTTAAGGAATGACTGGGATGATAAATTGGTTATTTTTCACCCTATACATCCTCTGGACCCTAGTAAGTTTTCACAAACATCTTAAATAGATTCAAATTACAACTTCAGAGAGCAAATTAAAAAACACAATAGGGAATCACCTTTGATCTAGGCAATAAAGAAGTCATAAATTTACCTGACATTTTACAAATATGAGAGTGACTTGAGAATACATATCCCACCAGTCTCTTTGGCACCCATAGTTAAGTTCTAATGTTCTTTAAATAGCAAAATAAACGCTTTAGCTTTACCTGGCATGCATGTGGCTTTACACCTGTGTGCTTTAACATATGTATTCGGAGAGAATATAATTTAGGTAATGTTCTTCCACATATGGAACATATAAATTCCCGCTTGGTTCTGCCCTTCTCAGATGATGTTCCCGATGCTTCATTAGATGTGGAATTGGATGAGGATGAAGAGGGTGCATCTTTTCTGGTATGACGAATAAGATGTGCTCGCAAAGAGGCACTGTACTGAAACTGTTTTTTACACAACTAAAAGAAAAATAAAATTCTCTCTAAATGTATTTCCATTACAAAATGTTAACTGAAACTCAACTCATATTTGGACTTTGTTTTTGTTACAATTATATAAATCAATAAACACACACACTATGTAAAAAACAATAGGTACTAGATTGTAAAGATAAAAGGGATAAGACTCAATCCCTATTCTACAGAGGCTAAAGTCTAACAACAGCACAAGATTTATATCAACAAGGTTAGGCTTGAAATGGGTCTTTCAGGAATGGTAAAACAAAGACAGAAGAATTCTCTCATTAGTATGAGTACTAATAGTTATCAGGTGGAACAGGAGTAGAAGCTGGAAACAGAAAGGTAAGGCTGTGATTGATGGTCCTTGGATTTTATCTCATAGTTGAAGACTCAAGAAAGTTTTGTTCTTTTTAAAATCAAAGTTATATATGCTTACCCTCTGCAAAACCTATTTTTTAAAACAATAAGTAAAACTGGTCTCCTGGCCAACCATCTCCACCATATTTTGCTTCTAGAGTTATCTCTGACTTTATTTTTAAGTGCAGCTGTGCTTGGATGACTCTCTCTTGATGCTTCTCTTTGTAACTCTATGTAACACACATAATGGAAGTTGATTTGCATTTTTACTCCTCTACTCCCTACTTAGATATGTAAATGATTTCCATTACCCCTCTTTATCAATATAGTTATATCATATTCTTGAGTAGACCAATTTCAAGGCTTACATTTCTAGGATGTAAATATTATTACCACTGGGCCACATACAGTACACTGTAATTCTTTTTCCTTTCTTGCTTTTTGTTTTATTTCTCTTTGCACTTACTAATTTGCCAAACCCTGCCCCCAACTGCACTGGGAGGAGATTTAAAACCCATCACCTTTTTGGAAATCTCTGTCAAATCATTATGTCCTGGGCTGGGTGTCGTGGCTTATGCCTGGAACCCCAGCATTTGGGAGCCTGAAGAGGGTGGATCACTTGAGTCCAGGAATTTGAGACCAGCCTGGGCAACATGGTAAAACCCTGTCTCTACAAAAAAAAATACAAAAATTAGCCGAGCATTGTGGTGCATGCCTGTGGTCCCAGGTATTTGGGAGGCTAAGACAGGAGGATCGTTTGAGCCTGGGACGTGGAGGCTGCAGTGAGCTGTGATAGTGCCATTGCACTCCAGCCTGGGATACAGAGCAAGACCCTGTCTCAAAAAAAAAAAAAAAAAAAAAAAAAAAAAAAAAAAAAAAAAAAAAAAATTCATTATGTCCTGGGCTAATTGTTCCCTACGCCTGACACATAGCTTCATCCTGGGATCCCCTTCACTATTGTCTTGATGAATCCCTTGGACTCTGTTGAACTCGATGCCATGTTTTCCATTTAACATGTCTTGCTCATTTTAGTGAAACATGTCTGTCAACAGCTTCCTAAGAAAATTTGGGAAGTAATAATTTTGAGACCTGGCATGTCTGAAAATACTCTTATTCTACCATCATAAATAATTAAAAGTTTGACTGACTGGCTGTAAGAATTCAAGCCAGAAATCATTTCTCTTTAGATTTTAAACAAATGGTGGCTTTGTCTTCTAGTTTCTGTTGCTGTTGTTGAAAAACCTAAAGCCATTCTGATCCTTATCCTTTTTATGAGACTGACAATGTTATTGTTTGTCCTCTGGCAACTTATTTTATTTCTGTCCACTGATTCTGAAATTTTATAATGTACTTTAATATAGTTTTATTTTCATCCACTGTTCTGGGCATTCAGTGTACTCTTTTAACACAGAAACTTCTATCCTTAGGTTCTGAAATTTTTCTTTATATTGTTTTCCATGTTCTGTTTGAAAATAATACTTGTATACTGAGTATCTTAGACCAATTCTATTATTTTCTTTCACTCCCATTTCTAACTTGTCTTTTTGCTTTATTTTCTGGGAGATTTCATCAGTTATATTTTCCAACTTTTCTGAGATTTTTTATATGGTACTATATATTTTATTCCTAAAATACTCTTTGGTTATTTTAATGTGCCCTTTATATTAATAAAATTTTTTTAGACTTTTTTTTTTACACTAGTCAAGTGCAGTAGTGAGAAGGTGGTAAAGAGTAGAACAAGGAGTTCGATCTGTAACTGTGAACAGTCAATTGAGATAACTTCGGGCCAGCCAATATGACATTTAAAAATTTTTTTTTTTTGTAGAGACAGGGTCTCGCTATATTGCCTGGTCTTGAACTGCTGGGCTCAAGTGATCCTCCCATCTCTGCCTCTCAAAGTGTTGGAGTGTTGGGATTACAGGTATAGGCCACCATGCTCAGCCTCAATGTGCCCTTTTAAAAACATAGTACCGCTGGGCGCAGTGGCTCATGCCTGTAATCCCAGCACTTTGGGAGGCTGAGGCAGGCAGATCACCTGAGGTCAGGAGTTCGAGACCGGCCTGACCAACACGCAGAAACCCCATCTCTACTAAAAATACAAAATTAGCCGGGTATGGTGGTGCATGCCTGTAATCCCAGCTACTTGGGAGGCTGAGGCAGAATTGCTTCAACCCGGGAAGCAGAGATCGTGCCACTGCACTCCAGCCTGGGCAACAAGAACAAAACTCCGTCTCGAGAAAAAAACAAACCAAAAAAACCACAGTACCTGGTTGTTTTGTATATGTAATTTTTCATTTATCTCTTATATAAATCATACGTTCTGAAGTTTTTTTCTTTTTAGTTTTCTCGCTAGTCTTGGATTCCTCAAAATTGTCTTTTTTTTTTTTTTTGGAGACAGGGTCTCACTTTGTCACACAGGCTGGGGTGCAGTAGGGCAATCTTGGCTCCCTGTAGCCTTGACCTCCTGGGTTCAAGCCATCCTCCTGCCTTAGCCCCCAAACAAGTAGCTGGGACTACAGGTGTGTGCCACCATGCCCAGTTAATGTTTGTATTTTTTTTTTTTTTTTTTTTTTTTGAGACGGAGTCTCGCTCTGTTGCCCAGGCTGGAGTGCAGTGGCGCAATCTCGATCTCGGCTCACTGCAAGCTCTGCCTCCCAGGTTCAAGCCATTGTCCTGCCTCAGCCTCCCAAGTAGCTGGAACTACAAGTGCTCACCACCATGCCTGGCTAATTTTTTGTATTTTTAGTAGAGACGGGGTTTCACCATGTTAGCCAGGATAGTCTCGATCTCCTGACCTCGTGATCCACCCGCCTCGGCCTCCCAAAGTGCTGGGATTACAGGTGTGAGCCACCGCACCCGGCCAATTTTTGTATTTTTGTAGAGACAGGGTTTCACCATGTTGCCCAGGCTGGTCTTGAAATCTTGAGCTCAAGCAATCTGCCTGCCTTGGCCTCCTAAAATGTAACGATTATAGGTGTGAGCCACTGTGCCCAGCCAAAGTTGTTTTTCTTGAAATCTTTTGTCATGAGTCAATAATCCCTAATATCTGTTCATATTTCAGAATAAGACATTAAAAAATTCACTGGAATTTCCATGTAAGTGGGGAGGGGATTGTTGTCAACCATGAGCTTTTGTCAGTAGTTGTCTTTTGTTATTGGGCTTCCGATTTTTCATCTCTGAGAAATCTTTCTGCTTTACGGTTAAGGGTCTAGATGCCTATATCCTGGGACTTGAGTAAAGAAAGACCTTGGGCCGGGCGTGGTAGCTCACGCCTGGTATCCCCTACCTTGGGGAGGCAGAGGCAGGCGGATCCTTAGAGCTCAGGAGTTTGAGACCAGCCTGGCCAACATGGTGAAACCCTGTATATACGAAAAATACAAAAAAATTAGCCAGGCATAGTGGCTGGTGCCTGTAGTCCCACCTACTCAGGAGGCTAAGGCAGGAGAATCGCCTGAACCTGGGAGGTGGAGGATGCAGTGAGCCAAGATTGCACCACTGCACTCTAGCCTGGGTGACAGAACAAGACTGTCTCAAAAAAAAAAAAAAAAAAAAAAGAACTTAATATTCAGTATGCTTTTACTCTTCCCTGTTTTGAGTACAGTACATTTAGCTTCACTGTACATAGTACTACCCAGTGGAGTTATGGTTTTATCCTTTCCAGGGAGTAGAAGATGGATCTTTGGCTAAAGGGACAGGGGTAGTGATTTAATTGCTTCTGCTTTCAAGGTAGCTAGCACTACTAATTCCTGAGACATTTTGGTGGTTCTACAATTCAATTTGGGTTGATTCTTAGCTTTCCCCACTAAAAACCTGGAAGTGAACCCTTTCAAATCTGCTGAATAAGTTACTCCATCTATTTATTTGTATCCAGAATTTAGTTGTTTCAAGATTTCCTGTTCTCTCTGCCTTTTTATGAGTTACATTTTTAAAATGATCTTTTTACAGTTGTCTTACTACGGTATCAGGAGGAAGCAGAGATAAGGCTAAGTCACTGAGTATTTTTGGGAGGCAAGTAAATGACATGCACATTTAAATCAGAAGATGACTCTTATAGCCATATAAGACATAGAATACAAGCGAAAAGATAACCAAGCAGTAAGTTGGATTCTATATATTATGAATTAGAGTTATCTTCAATTAGCTTTCCAAATACTTACTGGACATTTATAATCTCTAGCTCTTTCATGTTTCAGTTTGTGCATTATAAGGGCGTATCGCCTCTGAAAAACCATTCCACATTCCCCACATTTATGAGATGCTTCTTCTATGTTCTCTTTAGCATCTCTTTTTGGCTGTTTCATCTTTTTTCCTCTTTGAACTAACTTCTGAGCCACCTAATAAGGGATAGAAATCACAATCTAAGTAAATCTACTCAATTTTAATTTTTAAAGTCATGTTGTAAATTTCTAACAAAAAGATTTCAAATTCACATTATCTTATTAATACTGGCATTTAAAACATTAAGTTGCTACCTTGTACCCATCTCACCTCCCAAATAATTTTCACTATAGCCATAAGTTCATCAATACAATGCTTTCAACCTAAAGCTAAAAACTACACAGGTCAACCCTTCTTACATCATACCTGTTGAACTGCTGACTTGGGAACGGCTTTCCGTTTCTGCAGCTTTTTCTCCATTCCCTTGTGTAGTCGAATATATGCCCCTTCATTAACAGAACGTTGTCGAAGCCTGCTTCTGTAAGTATCATCATCAGGGCCAAAGTCTGTCTTTGCTGTTGATGCAACTAGATTTTCCTGATCTTTTAAAGGTTGGTCAACGTTCTGCCTATGTTTTGGAATGTCTTCGGCACAAATATCCTCAGCTGATATATCATTTCCCATACCACTACTCTCTGGCGAGCTACTAATTACATTCTCTTTTGAAAGTTTAGGGTGTATATTAAAAACTGTGTTACTTTCTCTGTTGTTTGAAGTTTCTAGTTCTGTCTGGTTGTTTTTTGTTATTAAATCAACAGACTCCATTTCAGGATGGGAATCAGCTATACAGCCTACCGATGACAGGGCAGCTTCAGCCTCTGAAGAAACCTGGGGCTCAGGCTGTCGTCCTACCTCTCCATTCTGCTCCGCTTCTGGCAATTCTCCATTTACCAGTAGTACAATTTCACAATCCCCAAGTTCAGTAGATAAACTTGTTGTGGTTCCCTCACTGCTAGCCACAGGAGGTGCTGTACCTCCATTCTGTACTCGTAAGTCCTGGGTGGATGCAACTGTTTGTACTTCACCCTTCTTATATACTGTTAGCTGCTTCTCTTCCATTAGCTTATGTACACTTTCACAAATCTCTAAGACTTCTGACATGAAAAGATGACGAGCTAAGATGGCTACATCAGCCATGCTACAGAAATCAAAACTTAGTACAGAAGTATAGGCAAATTCCAGTAAAGGAAGGAAGCTGGCCTTACAAAAACCTGTATGAATACAAAGAAGGTAAAGACAAAAAAGTCAATTACCAATGAAACAATACAGAATTATGACAATACAAAATATAATTCAAAGGCAAATATGACCATTTGTTCTGTAACTAATCATCCCTGGATTTGCATTTTGTTCTGGTTTCTTATTAAGCCTTGACTAACTCATTTGTATGAGCTAAGCCTCAGTACCTAATATAGAAAATAGTATGACTTACTATCTCAAGAGTTGCTGTAAGGCAGTCATTTTCAAACTGTACTCCTTAGAACCCTGGGGATTCCTCAAATTCCCCTCAAGAAACAGCTGCTGGAGGATGGAGGGTTAAAAAAAAAAAAAGACGAAGACAGGCGAGTGGCAGGGTTCAACCAACTTGTCCCCTAATCGCACTTTAGTAAATACAGCTGTACTTCCAAGTAATAGTGGTCCATATAAAAATGTGATTGAACAAAGTATTCTATGACTAAAAGTAAAGTAAAAAAAACAATACCCAAGGGAGAGGTTAGCAACATTTTTCTGTTAAGAGTAAGATAATAAACATTGCAGGCCATGAGATGTCTGCTAAAACTGCTCAGCTTTGCCACTGTAGCTGCAAAGCAGATGTACACCAATGGACGCAGCAGTGTTCCAATACAACCTTCTTTACAAAAGGGGAAGGAGGGGAAGAGTGGTCCTTGGGCTACCAGGTGGAAGGAATGAAATAATTACTATACACGTGAGGTATTACATTCTTCTGTGGGAAAACAAGGTCAGTTTCTTTTCTAAAATTCTCAGTGATTCACTTTGAAAGCCATTTTTAATTCTTAATATTCACATGAATCAAAAATCAGAAAAAAGATTACACAGTGATAATTCCATAACCAGAATGATTAAGAATTTGTATAGCTCTCCAGAATTTCGTTATACAGCCAAGCCAATATTTTTATTTATTTATTTATTTTTTGAGATGGAGTCTCGCTCTGTGGCCAGGCTGGAGTGCAGTGGCGAAATCTTGGCTCACTGCAACCTCCCGACTCCCAGGTTCAAGCAATTCTCCTGTCTCAGCCTCCTGAGTAGCTGGGACTACAGGCACATGCCACCACGCCCAGCTAATTTTTGTATTTTTAGTAGAGACGGGGTTTCACCATATTGGCCAGGATGGTCTTGATCTCCTGACCTTGTGATACGCCTACCTTGGCCTCCCAAAAGTGCTGGGATTACAAGCATGAGCCACCGTACCCGGCCTTCTTTTTTTATTTAGGTACTTTGAGACAGGCCCTTGCTCTGTCATCCAGGCTGAAGTGCAGTGGATTGATCATGGCTCACTGTAACCTTGACCTCCCAGGCTCAAGTAGTCCTTCTGCTTCAGCCACCTGAGTAGCAGGGCAGGCGTACACCTGGTTATTTTTATATTCTGAAGAGATGGAGGTCTCTCCATGTTGTCTCAGCTGATCTTGACCTCCTGGCCTGAAGGGATACTCCTGCCTCGGAATCTCAAAGTCCTTGGATTACAGGTGTGAGCCACCACACCTAGACGGAGGCAATTATTCTAATTCCGCCTTCTCACACTAGGTGTCATATTACACATACTTTTCTGCACTTTGCTTTTCTCATGCAATAATTTATCTTAGAGATTTTTAAATATACAATTGAGAGCCATATTTGCTGTAATTTTCAGTTCTGACTCAAGGTATGTAGTGTGGTACTTTATGCAAAAGAACCTATGAAGGATGAGCAAACATAAAGAGAAGCCTTAAACTGTGAGATGTTAGGACACAGGCTGAAAAAAACTGAGGGGACTCCCCATTGACATTATCATTATGGTGAATTCAGCCATTCCTAGGAAAGCTAATTCTTTTTTTTTTTTTTTTGAGACGGAGTTTCGCTCTCGTTGCCCAGGCTGCAGTGCAATGGCGCGATCTTGGCTCACTGCAACCTCTGCCTTCCATTTGTTGGCAGAAATGTAAATTAGTACACCAGGATGAAAAACACTATGGAAGTGCCTCAAAAAACTAAAAATATAACTACTATATGATCCAGCAATCCCACTACTGGGTATCTACCCAAAGAAAAGAAATTATATCAAAGAGATACCTGCACCCCATGTTTATTGCAACACTACTCACAATAGCCAAGAAATGAAATCAACCTACATGTTTATCAACAGATGAATGGAAAAAATGTGGTAAATACACACAATGGAATACTATTCAGCCATAAAAAAGAATGAAATCCTGTCATTTGCAGCAACATGATAAACCTGGAGGACATTATGCTAAGTAAGTCAAGGAAAGAAAGATAAATACCAAATGTCCTCACTCATATGGGGGAGCTAAAAAAAAAACTTAGATCATCCAAGTAGAGAGAAGAGTTATGGTTATTAGAAGATGGGCAGGGTGACAGGAAGGGAGTACAGGAGGAGGTTGATTGATACAAAATTACAGCTAGATAGATAGAAGGAACAACTTCTAGTGTTCTATAGCACTGCAGGGTATATAGTTAACAACAGTTTATGGTATATGTTAAAAAAGCTACAAGAGGCCTGGCATGGTGGCTCACCCCTTGTAATCTCAGCGCTTTGAGAGACTGAGGCTGGAAGAGTCCAGGAGTTCAAGGCCAGCCTGGGCAACAAAGTGAGACTCCATCTCTATAAACAAACAAATGAAAAAATTAGTTGGACAAGGTGGTGTGCATCTGTGGTCCCACCTACACGGGAGGCTGAAGCAGGAAAATTGCTTGAGCCCAAAAATTGCTTGAGCCCAAAAATTGCTTGAGCTCATGACTGCACCACTGCACTCTAGCCTAGGGTGACAGAATGAGACTCTGTCAAAAAAAAAAAAGGGCTGAAAGAATTTTGAATGTTTTCAACACAAAGAAAGGTAAATGTTTGGGGTGATAGGTATTTCCTAATTACCCTCATTTGATCATTACTAATTGTATACATGTACCAAAATATCTTTTTTTTTTTTTTTTTTAAACGGAGGGTCCCTCGCTCTCCCCCCCTGGGTGGGGGGTGGCGCAATCTCGGCTCACTGCAAGCTCCGTCTCCCAGGTTCACGCCATTCTCCTGCCTCAGCCTCTCCGAGTAGCTGGGACTACAGGCGCCCGCCACCACGCCCGGCTAATTTTTTTGTATTTTTAGTAGAGACGGGGTTTCACCGTGGTCTCGATCTCCTGACCTCGTGATCCGCCCGCCTCGGCCTCCCAAAGTGCTGGGATTACAAGCGTGAGCCACCGCGCCCAGCCTCAAAATATCATTTTGTACACCATAAATATGTACAACTATTACATGTCAACTAAAAATAAAAGGAGCGAGCCTCTCTGAAACTATTCTGTTTCAGGGACTATCCGAAAATAAATAAAAGGGAAAAATCATTAAGAGGGCAAATTTTTTTTTTTTTTTTTTTTTTTTTTTTACAATTCAAAAACTTTATAAAAATATCCTCTCTCTCAAATGAAATGGACAATTATAACAGAAGGAAAAATTATGGTGGGGACTTCAACATCTAGGGGTATGGCAGACCAAGATACTGTAAATGACAAACTTAAGATAAAATTATTTTTGTGGTTAAGACAGGGTCTTGCTCTGTTGCCCAGGCTGGAGCACAGTGGTGTGGTCTCGGCTCACTTCAACCTCCGCCTCCTGGGGTCAAGTGATCCTCCTACCTCAGCCTCCAAAGTAGCTGGGACTACAGGCATGTGACACCATGCCTGGCGAATTTTTGTAAATTTTGGTAGCCACAGGGTTTCACCATGTTGTCCAGGATGGTCTCGAACTTCTGAGCTCAAGCAATCCACCTGCCTCAAAGCTTTGAAAAGCTTTGGGATTATCGGTGTGAGCCACTGTGCCCGCCTTATCTACTTAATATTTAAATCAAACATATTTTTAAAATAATGTCTATTTCACCTATGATTGGCTTACATAATATTTGCTGAACAATATACAAAAATATGCATATGGAATGAAGATTAAATGATGTATTATGTTGGAATATTAGCATGCTGTGCCGTAGTTTTTTTCAGGCAGACATTTCATTTGCTATAAACTGCTGAGAAACCAGAAAAGAGCAACACTCATGCTTTCAGATGCATGAAATATAGGGAAAAAATTCCAAAGCAAACATATCAAAAGAATAACTTGTGATGGGTTTTTATATTCAGATGGCTCAGTGTAAGACGTATTTTGTCCTTTGAGTCACAAAACCCAGAAAAAAAAACCAAATACCACTAATCTAGAATGTAATGCCAACTCTAAGCTCCAAAAAGTTTTTGCTCATATGTACACCCCACGAGCCTAGGCTAGTTCTTTGTATGCAGTGGATGCTTAATAAATATTTATTTATATAGAGAAAGCTATTAGTGCTTTTTTTTTTTTGTCTGAGATGGAGTTTTGCTCTTGTCGCCCAGGCTGGAGTGCAATGGCGTGATCTCAGCTCACCGCAACCTCTACCTCCCAGGTTCAAGCGATTCTCCTGCCTCAGCCTCCCGAGTAGCTGGGATTACAGGCATGCACCACCATGCCCAACTAATTTTGCATTTTTAGTAGAGACAGGGTTTCTCCGTGTTGGTCAGGCTGGTCTTGAACCCATGACTTCAGGTGATCCGCCTGCCTCAGCTTCCCAAAGTGCTGGGATTACAGGCATGAGCCACTGTGCCCGGCCATTATTATTGCTTTCTATAAACATAAAGCCACTGCTAAGGAAAAATGTATCTTCCCAGAAGAGGTTAAGACTAAAAACAATAAAGCATAAAAGGATCAGTGGTTAAATAATTAAGAATTTACATACCTGGATAAAGTCACTTTTTTGTTTCAAAAAGGAAAAAATATTTCAAAGTGATTTAAGTAATTCAAAAGTTACAGCAAGTTTTATATTAGAAAATGTATAAATAATGCTATTTTAATTCTTCCTAAATTTTCATTTGTT
The DNA here is from genome assembly GCF_009828535.3 of Hylobates moloch. Lineage (NCBI taxonomy): Eukaryota > Metazoa > Chordata > Mammalia > Primates > Hylobatidae > Hylobates > Hylobates moloch. The sequence goes on along the minus strand of NW_026652279.1, from coordinate 60,083,436 downwards.
GACTCATAAGCCAATATATAAATTCTAGTGAAGCCAAAAGAAAGTCGAACTATTTATTTACAACAATAATATGATACAAACAAAAAACAAACCTGGAATTTTGACTTTTCTATATTGATAATTCGATTATTAAACTTAATAAACTCTAAGGATTAATCTTTAATAAACAAAAGACTTATAAAATACTCTATAATTACATGTCCCACAAAGTAAGACATAAAAAGTCAATTTTTATTTACTTTTTATTTTTAGAGGCAGGGTCTTGTTATATTGCCCAGTCTGGAGAGCAGTGGGTATTCACAGGTACAATGACACACCACAGCCTGGAACTCCTGACCTTAAGCGATCCTCACATCCCAGCCTCCCGAGTAGGTGGGACTACAGGCGTGCACTACCATACCTAGCTTAAACAATCAATTTTTAAATAACATATTCATTTAATGTAATAATTTTGTTGCACTTATGGATTTCACTCAAACTGTTTTTAACGGTTTAAATCCCAGAAATTCTTTTTCTGCTATAATTGTCTCACTTAAGACATAGTATGACACCCTTTTCCACAACTCTACCACAGAAATCTTGCTAAAAAGAACCTTTTCACTACAGATTAGCCTACTGCTGTCAGTGGGCTTCTCTTACTTTGGCATAAAGTCTGTGTGTGGAAGACACACATATCTCCCTCTTCTAGAATGTCATTACAAACAAAAAGCAAGAGTAATAGGAAAGCCTTACCAGAAAGATCCACCACAGCCTCATGACTGGAAACAGCTCCTTTCTCAATAAAAAGATCTCGAAAATACTCGCTATTTGCTGACAAAACAGATTTATGAGCTTTGTACTCTTCTCCTTCAATTAACAAAGTAACATCACAGAACTGGTTGGAAAGTCTCTGTTCGTTCAGCTGTTTTAAGACAGCCTGACAATGTTTTGGAGAAGAACGTTTTACCACTCCTTTGGTGTCAACCTGTCAAAATAAGTTTGAGAGCAGGAGTAATATATTACCTGTATTTTTTTACCCTTAACAAACTTTAAAACAAGACACATTACATATTACCTTTTTACCAGGTATGAATAATTTGATATTTTCTTTGTTAGCTATCTATTTAAATTAAAAGATACGTTGTCCTATCCTATCTTCTGCCATGTTCATTCTACCTCACCTAATGAAAATCTGTATCTCACTTCTGGCTGCCTCTTCTTACTGATCAGAAATATGATGATGTATGAAACTGATGCAGGTGAAAAACCAAGACCTAGCCAGATTAATTTTACCTTGGGGCGTAAACCCAGAGACTGCTTCCAGAAATGTAAATCTGTCTACTTGTACCAATATATCATCATAAAAGAAGGGGGGAGGATAATTAACAACAAACCAACTGGTAATTATTAATAAGTTCATTCTGAAAAAATAACAGGAACATTTATGATAAATGAAGAGGCAGTTCAGCTTATATAACAACACAGTACATCGCCATTTTGTCTTGTTCAATAAGCAGTCTTAGTGGTTTGAGAAAAATAAGTCACCAAGGCTGCAAATACTAGTACACTAGTTACAAATCTTAAAGCTGACTGGAGAGTACCACTTACAAACACAAGTTCATGTTTGGATACTGGCTTCTTTTTTGCAGGCTTGGACGCTGTAGTTGGAGATGAAGTAAAGTTGCTCAGGTCATCTTCTGATTCATTACTTTCTTCTCCAGATTCAAGGTCTAGTCCCAATTCTTCCAACATTTCTGAAACATCTGATATTGGACGGGATCGATCTAGTTTCTCCTGGCATTTGCTACACTGTTTAATGTAATCTTTGACTTGCTTCAATATACCTACAATGAAAATATTAACAAGTCAAATTTAATACTGTTAACTGAAAACAAAAGAATATATTATTTAGTCTGTGTACATAAACATGTTTCAGTACATATGTGCAGACACTCATATCCCATAAAATATGTAGAGTTTATTAGAATGCAAAATATACTTTTTTCCAAAAAATATAGGTTATAAATGATGTTCTCATGCGGAGGTAATGTTTTTTTATTTATTCCCAGTTATTTGTTTCTCCAATCATAAGATGACTAGCTCCACCCATTTTCATGTGAGTTGCAATGTTTTCATGCAAGAGAAACTACATGAAACTGCCAATATTCACCTGTTTTTGACCTACACAAATTAAGAATTTAGGGCATGATGGCGCACGCCTGTAATCCCAGCTACTCTGGAGGCTGAGGCAGGAGACTCACTTATAACCTGGGAGGCGGAGGTTGCAGTGAGCTGAGATTGTGCCACTGCACTCCAGCCTGGGCGACAGAGCGAGACTCTGTCTCAAAACAAAACCAAACAAATTAACAATTTAACATGGCTCAAGCTAATACTTCTCCACTCCAGTGACATTAGGCTTGACCATGTGATTTGATTTGCACACATGTGATGTGTACCATATCTGAACAGAACCTTAAGAGGTACTGAGTATTTTGCACCAGTTCTCTGATCTTTGTCCCCTCTCACAAAGAATAGCATCTCCCAAAGGGATGTTGTTCTTAAACCTGAATTTCAGATGAAAAAAGCTGAAACCAATCTGTAGCCTGGAACAGGACTACTACAAAACTTGTAATGAAAGTTTAAAATAAATCTTTTGTTTTTGAAAGTTATGAGATTTTAGGGTTGTGTGAAATAATAGCATATACAATCTAACAAAAGTTGATTATATAAAAGCCACTCACAAAAGATTCTGGATTTCAACTTCCAGCTCCTGGCATGCTGGAGTAGGGGTGAGGGGGCAGGGATAAGGCTTTATGTATATATTCACATATACACACACCCCACTATCATCCTTGCAAGAGAACAATTAATTCCCATTCTATACAAGAGAAAAATAAAGCTCTAAGAGCTATGTAACTTGTCCAAAGTCACATCTAGTAAAATAGGGCAGAGCTAGGCCTCCAGAAGTCATGGGATTTTTGGTATATTATTCTACTTAAACGAGAGCATGCTTGTCCATTCCTAGGGCAGAAAGTTACCCCCAAATCTTCAAATAAGTACAAATGAAAAGGTTATTAGGTAAAATGATAGAGGTATAGAGAATATTCCTGAAAAGTGTTTTAAAATGCCGAATTATACAAACCTCCTTACACTTTTTTTTTTTTTTTTTTGAGATGGAGTCTCTTTCTGTTGCCCAGGCTGGAGTGCAGTGGTGGGATCTCGGCTCACTGCAACCTCCACCTCCTAGGTTCAAGCCATTCTCCCACCTCAGCCTCCTGAGTAGCTGGGATTACAGGCGCCCGCCACCACACCCGGCTGATTTTTTGTATTTTTAGTAGAGATGGGGTTTCACTATTTTGGCCAGGCTGGTCTCAAACTCCTGACCTCAAGTGATCTGCCCGCCTTGGCCTCCCAAAGTGCTGGGATTACTGACATGAGCCACCTTGCCTGGCCACCAAGTTCCTTATACTTTCAATCTTCAAATAGTACTCAAGCAATATTTTCCAAATTGTATTATGTCCCACACTGATTATAAAAGTATACACTGAAGTCATAAATTCAGAAAAATTTTAGCTATATACAATTGACATTATCATATTAGAACCTCTGACTCCTACGGTGAAGAAACTTGTTTGACCTAAGACTGCCAAATTTACTGATTCACAGAGACTTTTTTTTTTTTCCAGAACATAAACAATGGGGCTTGGGCGTGGCTCACGCACTTTGGGAGGCTGAGGTGGGCGGACCATTTGAGGTAAGGAGTAAGCCTGGCCAACAGAGCAAAACCCCGTCTCTACTAAAAATATAAAAATTAGCTAGGTGTGGAGGCATGCGCCTCTAGTCCCAGCTACTCCGGAGGCTGAGGCACCAGAATCACATAAGCCTGGGAGGCGAAGGCTACAGTGAGCCGAGATAGCACCACTGTGCTCCGGCCTGGGTGGCAGAACAAGACTCTGTCTCAAAAAGAAAAAAAAAAAAAAGAAAGAAAAGAAAAAAGAAAAAGGAAAGAAAGGAACAATGGGTTCGAGTTAAATATGACTTTATCAAAAAAGCATTTATATGAGTGTAGATTTAGAGACCAAAAGAGGTTGTATTGGCCGGGCGCTGTGGCTTACACCTGTAATCCCAGCACTTTGGGAGGTCGAGGTGAGCAGATCACCTGAGGTCAGTAGTTCGAGCCCAGCCTGGCCAACATGGTGAAATCCCGTCGCTACTAAAAATAGAAAAATTAGCTGGGCTTCGTGGCGGGCACCTGTAATCCCAGCTACTCTGGAGACTTGAGGCACGAGAATCGCTTGAACCCGGGAGGCGGAGCTGCAGTGAGCCGATATCGCGCCACTGCACTCCAGCCTGGGCAACAGAGTGACTCTGTCTCAATAAATAAATAAATAAATAAACAAACATCGTCTCAGGTTTTTGCCTTTTAAGACACTGCATACTAAAAAAAAAAAAAAAAAAAAAAACTGGATTAGAATCACTCACAGATAATGAACTTAGAAAAAGAAAAATTCTGAACACAAAATACCACATAACACTGGGTTAAGAAAAGTGTGAGATCAGGCCGGGCGCGGTGGCTCATGCCTATAATCCCAGCACTGTGGGAGGCCGAGGCGGGCGGACCAGGAGGTCAGGAGATCGAGACCATGCTGGCCAACATGGTGAAACCCCATCTCCACTAAAAATACAAAAAATTAGCCGGGCGCGGTGGCGGGCGCCTGTAGTCCCAGCTACTCGCCGGGGCTGAGGCAGGAGAATGGCGTAAACCCGGGAGGCGGAGCTTGCAGTGAGCCGAGATCGCGCCACTGCGCTCCGGCCTGGGTGCTCAAAAAAGAAAAAAAAAAAAAAGTGTGAGATCACAAAGGTCAGCTGTGTGACTTTTGTTGTGTTATTTAACATCCTAGTGCTTTCAGTTTTTTCATCTGTAAAACAGATAGAGGCTGAAATGGGAGGATCATCTGAGCCTAGGAGGTCGAGGCTACAGTGAGCTGTGATCGTGTCACTGCACCAAGCAAGCCCCCCTACACTCTGTCTCCAAAAAACGAAGATAAGTATTAAGGTTTTATGAAGGTTAAATAAATGCCAAGTGCTAATGACTACATCCTGCATATATAAGCTTGATCAGTGTTACCTATAGTTACAATTATCTTTAACAAATCCTGAAGTATTATATCTGAGACATTTGTTCAACTAACTAATGTCTACCCAAACCCATCCAAACAAAATGCACTGATTACTTCATTACCTCATAATTTAACTTTCGCATTTGTCTGTCCTTATAGGAATTTAATTCAGATATTGGTTTAAAGTGGAAAATAATTGAAGAATTTGATTACCCAATAGTTCGTAAACGAATAAACTTGATGACGTTTATAAACCGAAAAGAACCTTAGGAACTATTCAGTAATTTTTTTATTCACAGACGAAGTAACCAACACTTGAATGAATTAACTTTTCCGTAGCCATATGCAGAATGACAGCACTGTTCCTAACAAAATTTCTTAAATGGGACTGTAAACTATTACTAATTCTGACAGTTTGAATATTAATTAACTGTGGAGAGTGAAGACGGTTAAGAAGCCAAGGGCACTTGCTCTCCTCCCCTACAAGTGGTTCCCAAGGAGTCAAGTTAACTTTAGAGCTATATTTTTGACAATCAAAAAGTCATAGTAATCATACCTTTTCTGCGTTTATACAATGCTACACAGTTCCCAAACGCGTTTTTCACATCATTAAGGGAAAGATTATTAAAACATTCAGAGTTACGAATATCAAGCTGGGCGCCGTGGCTCATGCCTGAAATCCCAACACTTTGGGAGGCCGAGGCGGGAGGATCGCTTGAGGCCAGATGGAGACCAACCTGGGGAACGTGGCAAGACCCGTGTCTACTCAAACAAACAACCCCTATTCCCCCGCAAAACCAACCAAAGAGTATCTGATATCTTTTACATTTAATTCGTTCTTTAAAAAAACCGCTCAAGGCGATTTCTCAATCACTCATCACTTCTGCAAATAATTGTATTATTCCTTATTCACGCGGTAGCGGCAAAATTTGAGGAACACTAGCGAATGTGTCCAGAGCAGCTCATACTCGCTCGCCAAAACCCAAGCGCAGCACTAAAGAAACGGGAGACCCGGCTTCAGGTGACTCGTCCCTTCCTCCAAACGTCAGCCCAGGTGAAAACGTGCACCCCGCAGCCTCCACTGCCGCGAGCCAAACGCCACCTCCGGAGGGCCGGGGCCTCAGCCTCAAGGGGCCGCCCAAGGAGGCGGACCTGGCGCAGCCCAGGCGTCCGGCCCCTCCCCGCGGATGGCCCGGCCTCCGGGGAAGCCCCCTTGGTCCCACCCAGGGCCAGGGCCCGCCCCCAGCTTCGCCGGCCTCCTTCCTGTGGGAAGTGCGGCTCCTTTCGCGTCCCCCACCCTCTCGGCTCCGCCTGGCAGCAGCTCCGCCGCCCAGAGGCGTCCGAGACCCTCCGACTCGTGGGTGCGCAAACAGGCCTCGCCAGCGAGCCTTGCCCAGGCAACGAGTCGCCAGCCCGCCCCCTCGCCGCGGGCCAAGTCTCACCTCGCCACCAGTACGTCTTGGACAGGTAGTGCCAGGTCTGATGCCGGGTGTGGTGAGTGCCGCCGGGACCCAGGTGCGCCGCCTCGATGAGGTCCCGGCGTCTCTCCGGCTGCAGCACCACCTCCAGCTCCGCGAAGGTCTTGCGGTGCCGCTGCCGCCGCTGGTAATACAGAGTCCCGCCGCGCACCACGTAGCAGGCGGCAGCTTTTCGGATTTTACGCTTGACATTGCCCTCGGTGCCCGGCGCGTACGGCTCGCGCTCGTTCGTCAGGTAACGCAGGATGGCCCGGTAGCTTTCCTCGCTTGACATCGCGGACCGCGGCTCCCTGAGGGCGCCTGTCAGGCACAGGTGAGGAAAACGGCGCACTACCTACGGGCGGCTGCAGGAGGAGCGGCGGCACCGTAGGGAGAAACGGCTGCGTCTTTGGCGAGCGCTCTTCGACGGCTCCCTTAGTCCGAAGGAAAAGCGGACGAGTTGGTAACCAGGGGGAACTGCACTTCCCCAGCGCGCGGGATCCGCTGGCGACTGACAAAATGGCTGCTGCACCACCGGTAGTGACGCAAGCCAAGGGCGGGGACTGAGCCCTGATTGGAGCGCACTCGTTTTCTGGCTTGATGGAGCCGATCCAGTGACGTCAGGACTGCGGGTGGACATTTTGGAAGCGGGTAGACCCTTCATTGTAGTTCGAAGGGTCTTTAGGCAGACATCTTAAGTCCTGGCAGTTTGTCTTTTCATTTTTCCCTTTTCCACGGTTTCTAAGGAGCCACGTGTAGGGGGAGCTGGTGGACAGTTGTGAGTTCATCCGAGACATTCAAAGGGGTAAAGGAGTTCGTTTTTACGTTTACCTTGAGACTCCTGACATCATAAAAGCATATTTTCAGGCTTTTGGAAAAATATTAGTCTCTTGACACGGGACCAGAGACAGCCCATTCACATGGAAATTTAGATTCCAGTTAACAGTTATAAAATTTTCAGTGCCTCCCTCAGTGATGAGTTATCGTTTCTAAACTTGCACCTACTAGCTCCAGACTACTCAAGGAAGAGTCGAGACTTTTCTGGAATGATCAGCATATATAGTCAATCTTACTGCGAGTGGAAAAGGGGGTCGGTAACACTGTTTTAAAGCTTTATTTACATATATTTTTACACAAACGTAGGGGAAAATGTTCTCCATTTTGCACCAAATATATATAAGGGCGCAAAAAGGGGAGCGGACTTGAGCTGCGTCTCCTAGTGCGTGCTGAGGATGCTAATACAGATATTTAGCTGGTAATCCCGGAGCAGCGACCCGGGGCAGCGATCCCGGTCACCCTTTCCTGGGACGAATCTGCAGCGCTCACAGGAGCCCAGGGCTGACATTCCTCCTCGGGGACTGGGATTGGACACTGTTGCCGCTTTGCTAAAGCCAGAACATTTCAGGCCGAGGGCTTCAGCTGCAGACACGGCCTAGTACACTTATCCACCAGGGGATCTGTAGTCTCTGGGTGAGGCCCTTTGACGCTTGTAGAAGTAGCTGAGGGGCAGACGGTTGAATACAATAGGCTCGAAAACAATCATACACCCAACCTCTGGTGTTAGGGGCGTGTTTTTATGTGTGTGCACACGCAGTAATTCCCAGATGGCCCGGACATCCTTTAAAGATTCCAGGTGAGGGGACATGAGCTCTCAAGGCCCAGAAGAAAAAAGAAACTATCAGGCTTGGGATCTACTTAGTTGCTGAGTTTGCCACTGTAGCTCAAGGGAGGAATTTAAAAATGGAGATGCACCTCTTCCCTCATGGGGTGGGGCAGTGGGAGCAGAAGACCAAAATGCACCCTCTGCGCACCCAGGAAGCTCGTCTACGTGTCAGGCCAGCCCCACTCTCCTGTCATACTGTCTTTAAATATTTTGGCCGGGCGCGGTGACTCACGCCTGTAATCCCAGCACTTTGGGAGGCCGAGGCGGGCAAATCACCAGGAGATTGAGACCATCCTGGCTAACACGGTGAAACCCTGTCTCTACTAAAAATATGAAAATTAGCTGGGCATGGTGGCACGCGCCTGAAGTCCCACCTACTTGGGAGGCTGAGGCAGGAGAATCGCTTGAACCCGGGAAGCGGAGGTTGAAGCGAGCCGAGATTGTGCCACTGCATTCCAGCCTGGTTGACAGAGGGAGACTCCGTCTCAAAAAAAAATAAAAAAACTAAACATTTTAAGTTAATTGGTATTTAATATTAAACATTTAATATATTAAGTGAATACATTCAAATCTGTAAACAATACAGCTAGGATGTAGAAGAGTTAAAAGAATCCCTCCACTCGGTTCTTGCCCAAACACCACCCGTAAGCACTGAGAAGCCTACTGATGCACGCATTATCCTTTGGGCCAATAGAAACAAACGTTTTAATAAAATGCTTTCCCAGTGGTCAAATTGTCTTCCTGAGTAAAGCTAAACTTGCTGTAGTGAGAACAGGTAGTGTTTATTTCTAGCTTCTTCTGGGTCCCAGGTTACCTAAGACTCAAGGGTAATGACAATAGGCAGCTCCACTTTATTAAAAGCCAACATTTAGCCCAGAAAAGCAATACTTTAAGGGGACATTTTATTCTCCAAAAATTAGCAAGCATAGCTTTACATTCAAGTTGGGTATGACTTTATTTTTCCAGTAATTCCCTAAATAAAACATTATTACAAAAAAATGACTCTTCCCCATGCAAAATCTTAACATTTTGCTTTTATGAGCAAAAGCCTGTATTTTACGTATTTCTTATAATTTAGTTTACATTTTCAGGTTCTCAAAAGGACTTACTCATTTTACCTGTAACACTTCGACGTCTGAATGTAATATGCACTAGAAAAAAAAAATTCTATCACCTTGGATAGGATAGTGATGGAGGAAAATGTTGACATTGACTATATACCCTCACCTACTATTCTGTGTAAAATCATGTTTCCCTAAAGAGGACTGTGATTTGTCCACTTGTATCCTTGCAACTTGGCACAGGTTGGCAGGTAAAAATGACCTTTCTGTAGAAGCCTATTCTTCACATGCAAGTTTTGATTTCTATTTTATCACATCTTAAATATATAAATCTCAGGCTGGGCATGGTGGTGCACGCCCGTAATCCCAGCACTTTGGGAGGCTAAGGCAGGCAGATCACCTGAGATCGGGAGTTCGAGACCAGCCTGACCAACGTGAAGAAACCCTGTCTCTACTAAAAATACAAAATTAGCCGGGCATGGTGGCACGTGCCTGTAATCCCAGCTACTCGGGAGGCTGAGGCAGGAGAATCGCTTGAACCCAGGAGGCGGAAGCTGCGGTGAGCCGAGATCGTGCCATTGCATCCCAGCCTGGGCAACAAGAGAGACTCCATCTCAAAATCTCTTGAATATGTTTATTCAGACATTTTTGTAATTTCACACAGCTTTGGCAAACCCCCAGCTCAACAAGCTACTCTGGGAATTTAGCTAAGGATACTCTTTATTCAAGCAGCAGTGCTTTTCATTTAGACATTACTTTCTGAAAGCAAGAGTGGATTAATACAGCTGATAGTTTTTAGCACCTTCAGCTATTAGCAAATGGTAGGCGAGATACCAATGACTACAAGGAAACCAATATAAACTAAATTTGTCTATCATGGAAAAGGTAATTTAACAAGAAAATCATTTAAAAAGTACTTTTGTTTTTTGATATAGGGTCTTGCTGTTACCCAGGCTAGAGTGCAGTGGCACGATTTCAGCTCACTGCAGCCCCGACCTCTCTGGCTCAAGTGATCCTCTACCTTCCACACTCCCAGCTTCCCAGCTGGGACTATATACACTCTCCACCATGCCTGGCTCACTTTTGTATGTTTTTGTAGAGATGGGGTCACTCAGGTTGGTCTTGAACTCCTGAGCTCAAGTGATCACCTGGCTTTGGTGGGATTACAGGCGTGAGCCACTGCACCAGCAACATCCTAATACTTACAGCAATGTAACCAAAAAGTTAAGGCAATGAAGTTTTTATAATGTGCCCTATACACCCTAGCCAAGCCAAGGTAGCATCTGACCATACTCATCTTCTTAAAACATTTTGCTTAACCTCTCTCCAAGGAAGAAGCTTACTTTATAGGATGCGTTATTCCTGAGCAATAGACTTTTTAATAAAATACCTATGTCTTACATTCTTTACTAGTTCACCTGTGACCATGTAAAGTCCAACATGCCTGTTATAAGAAAAAAAAGATCCAGCACAACCTAGAGTTATAATCCAATCTTTATTTAAAAATCTAATCTGCCAGTTTAGCGTTTTCCACCAACTCGGGGAGCTGAAACTTTCACAGGCTTCACAATCTTTTGCTTAGGTGCTGCCTTTGTAGGTGCCTGTAAAAAGATAACGTGATATTACTCCACAAAACTTTTGTTACCCTATTATTACCCATCTCTCACATCCAGACTGTTTATGTAGGTTACATCACTTTCTTAGTAATTTAACTGCATTCCTAATGCCAATCTTTTAATGTGACTCCCCTTAAATATTTAAAGTCCATCTTTACAATGAAAGACAAAGATACCATCACAGATTGGAGGAAATAAAGAGACACAACCAAGTGCAGTGTAGGATCCTGAAATGCATCCTAACAGAAACTCACAGAAAAGTTCTCACTTAACAGTACAGCTTTTACTCAGCTTTTCTCAATGTTATCAATGTAGATAACCACAGTAACTTTCAAAACCAGGCAGGGTGCAGGGGCTCATCCCAACACTTTGGGGCACTAAAGCAGGTGGATCGCTTGAGCTCAGGAGTTTGAGGCCAGCCTGGGCAACATGGCGAAACCATCTCAACTAAAATACCTATTAGCTGGGCGTGGTAGCGCTTGCCTGTAGTCCCAGCTACTTAAGGGACTGAGTCAGGAGGATCACTTGAGCCCAGGAGGTTGAGGCTGCAGCAAGCCGTGACTGTGCCACTGCACTCCAGCTGGGCTACAGAGTGAGACCCTGTGTTGAAGGAAAAAAAAATAAAAAGCCAACCTTTATTTTTCCCAATTCCTAACAGTAACAGATGCTTTGGCTTATGGAGAGGACCACCTCTCTGGAGACCTGAACCACTGGCCAAGTAATTGGTTACAAACATCATTTCCAAATGAGTCTTGCATTCAATACTTTAAAACTGTGAAACTTTCATTTATCACAATTTAGACTGAAAATAAATTTTCCAGCTGTGCTCAGTGGCTCACACTTGTAATCCCAGCACTTTGGGAGGCTGAGGTGGGCAGATCACCTGAGGTCAAGAGTTCAAGACCAGCCTGTCCAACATGGTGAAACTCTAGTCTCTACTTTAAAAAAAAAAAAAAAAAATTAGCCAGGTGTGATGGCGCGCACCTGTACTCCCAGCTACTCGGGAGGCTGAGGCAGGAGTATCGCTTGAACCCGGGAGGCAGAGGTTGCAGTGAGCCGAGATCAGATCATGCCACTGCACTCCATCCTGGGCAACAGAGCAAGACTCCGTCTCAAAAAAAGAAAAAGAAATGTTCCTGTTGTATTGTTCAAGAAAGTAAAGAAACCCCATAATTACCTTAGCAGCAGCCATTGCTGTCTTTTTAGATGCTTGCTTAGCCTTTTTTGCTTCCTTAGCAGCCCTGTGGGGTAAAAATAACTTAAGGCAAAAGCACTTTACTCCTTAGTGGTACAACTTCTTATTAGAGTTAGACTGTACTGGACAAGTACAATGACCATGTTCCTTCCTGCCCCACCTCCATTTATTTGTAGACTAAATCCAAAAAGTTTGTCAATAATTTTCATTAACCACCAAATCAGCTTAACATAGACTATATGGTAACTTTAATTACTGAAGACCCAAACTTAAAATCCATCCCAATAAGTAAAATGCTCATAATGAAAGCATTCGTCACCTAATAGCTTGTTCTCGTTGAGCCTTTCTAACTTCAGGTTTCTGATTCCTCTTGGCCATTATATCAGCAAGAGATGCACCAGTAATGGCCCTCTGGAATTTGACTGCTCGGCGGGTTCTTTTCTTTTGAATTTCTTCCTGCAAAACAAAGATGAGGGGCACACTTAGGAACCTTCCTTCAAGAATTTAGAGGGAGGAAAAATTAAGTTTTTAAGACAGGGCAAATGAAGTATTTTAAGATTCATATTCAACAAAAAATAATTCATATGATTATTTGAAATAAAACATGTTTTCCACTTATGGATTAAGCCCTCTATTACAAATCCTAGCCATGTTTTTTACTACCTTAAAAAGACACACAAAAAATTGAACTCTAAGGAAAATGGTTATTCCATTAAATGCACAGCAGTATAAATGAAGACTGTTTATACTTTTAATAATTTACTTATTGAAAAAATTACCAAATTCAGCTATTTTAACTCAAAGGACTGTCACTAGGAGAAATAAATTAGACAATGATTTGACAGGAGAGCCACCAAATGTTAGGCAGGATTTGTCTAAGAAGGTATTGTGGAATCTAACGCTTTCTGTAGATTATTGGAAACCTATACTACAGTATTTATAAGAAAAAGATCTTGCAGAGCACCTTCAAGTCCAAGAACAAAGTATATTTGAAAAGTTGTTTATCAAGGCACTGACATGCAAAATTACCTTAAAAGCTTTTAACAAAAATAAGGCACACTGGTGGTTTAGACATCCTAATTTTAAACTTTTTGGAAAGATGAAATCTTACTGTTTCTACAGTAAAATGGCAGTTTTTCTACAGTAAATGGCAGTATTTACCTGTTTAATATTTTTGTCTCAAACCAACACTTAAACATTGTTTTTATTGTGGTAAAAATGTAACGTTGACAATTTTAACCTTTTGGTTTTTTGCTTTTTTTTAAGACTGAGCCTTGCTCTGTTGCCCAGGCTGGAGTGCAATGGCATGATCTTGGCTCACTGCAACCTCTGCCTCTACCTCTGGGGTTCAAGCAATTCTGCCTCAGCCTCCTGAGTAGCTGGGATCACAGGTACCCGCCACCACACCCAGCTAATTTTTGTATTTTTAGTAGAAACCAGGTTTCACCATGTTGCCCAGGCTGGTCTCTAACTCCTGAGCTCAGGCAATCCATCCGCCTTGGCCTCTCCAAGTGCTAGAATTACAGGCATGAGCCACCATCCCCAGCGTTTTCTATTTTTTAAAGTAGAAACTGGGGTCTTTGCTACTATACTGCCAGGTTGGTTTCAAACTCCTGGGCTCAAGCTCAAGGGATCCTCTTGCCTGGGCCTCCCAAAGTGCTGGAATTACAGGAATAAGGCACTGTACTAGGCCCATTTTAACTTTTTTTTTTTTTGAGACAGAGCCTCACCCCGTCACCCAGGCTGGAGTGCAGTGGCGCAATCTCAGCTCACTGCAACCTCCACCTCCTAGGTTCAAGCTATTCTCCTGCCTCAGCCTCCCAAGTAGCTGGGACTACAGGCGCCTGCCACCACACCCGGCTAATTTTTTTCTATTTTTAGTAGAGAAGGGGTTTCATTCTGTGGGCCAGGCTGCTCTTGAACTCCTGACCTCATGATCCGCTCGTCTCGGCCTCCCAAGTGCTGGGATTACAGGTGTGTGAGCCACCATGCCCAGCCTCATTGTAACTTTTAAAATTATAATTTAGCTTTGCAGGATGGCTCACGCCTGTAATGCCAATACTTTGGGTGGCCAAGGCAGGAGGATTACTTGAGCCCAAGAATCTGAGACGAAATTGGTCAACACCGCAAAGATTTCTGTCTCCTCAAAATATATTTAAAAAATAGCTGGGCCATGGTGGCATGTGCCTGTGGACCACGGGGTAGGCTGAGGTGGGAGGATCACTTGAGCCCAGAAGGTTGAGGTGGAGTGAGCTGTGATCCTGCCATTGCTCTCCAGCCTGGGCAACAGAGAACCTGTCTCAAAAAAAAAAAAAAAAAAGTATAGTGGCCTTATGTACATTCATAGTGCTGTGTAGCTATCACCATTATCCATCTAAATAACTTTTTTTTTAAAAGGTCTCCTATGTTGCCTCAATCCTCCCACCTTGGCCTCCAGAGGAGCCAGAGTACAGCTGCTGCCACCAAGCCCGGATTTGCTATGACATTGATTGATGTACAAGTTATACAGTCCCTGCAGTCCCCCCTTCCAACTGTTTTAGGGTATAACTTAGAAGTGGAACTGCTGGGATAATTTTTATGTTTACCTTTTTGAGAAAACACCAAATGGTTTTTCACAGCTGCTGCATATTTAGCAATGCACAAAGGTTCCAATTTCTCCCCATCCTCACCAACACCTGTAATTCCTTTTTTTTCCTGAATAGTCACCCTAATAAGTGTGTCATACCCACTTTTAGGTTTCTCAATCCTCTGAACTTTCAACATATTTTATGTCTGATGGCATTTATTTCTCACAATACCTAGAAGTCTTTCATCCAGAGGGTGCTCAGTAAGTATTCCCAAGTCTCCTGAATACTACTAGTCTTACCATAGCACTCAAAACTTTTTCTCATGTATAACCTAGCTAAAAGGACACTTAACAAGGACCAGAAAAACCATTGTCTTGAGAACGAACTAGTATGGTGGACTGGCTCATAGTCCACTGGCTATGTTAGGACTAGTCCTGTAAATATTGCAATCAAAACCAAATTGTGGTAACTTCTCAATTTCCTCCCACTGGAAAACTAAGGCTTTCCACCCGGCCCTATAAAACAAAGGTGCTTAACGTAATTTATCTGACTTTAAAATTTAAACTCGGTATTGCTGCTAGCCTTAGATATATAGAGACAGTTTATAATATCTTTTTCATTTCCCTGATGCTTTACAGTTTAAGAGCTCTTTCGCATACAGTCTGATTTAATTTTACAGAGCAGAAAACCAACGTTCAGAGAGCTTAAACAACTTAAGAGATAGCCCCCAACCTCAAGACGTATTCCACTTACCGACTGTCCCTTTTTGTGCTTCCTTCTGTAGAGGACAGTCCAGTTTATCTGCCGAGGATTCCTCTTGGAAAGGAACGCCGACTCGCATTTCGCATTAAGAAACTGGAAAACCTAGAGTGACAAATGCAAAGGAATTGCTATTTAAACAAAGTACAAGAGGCTGAGTGAGCTTGGAATCCTTAGATCAATATGCTAGTTCTGGCTTATCATTTTACAAAACTGAGGCCCACGAGGACCAAAAGGCTGTCACATAACTGGCAGGTAACTGTGTCACACTATGAAGGTCCTTGCGTTTAGTCTTTTCTCGAGAGCAGGAAATCTAGCTCATAGCAAAGGACAGGGTGGTACGTCCTTCTGGGAAACATTCTGCTGTTGTCCGTCCCGGGATTCCAAGGGGTACCTGGGTACCTCAGTTATTTCCCTTACACCGGGACATCAGTTACATAAACCCCTCCTGATGTCCGACCTGGCTCACAGTAAATAATCAACGCTGGTTCACTTAGAGGTTTCTGGTCCTAACGACCAGTCCACAGAGCGTCCACGAAGACTTCCAGAGGCCAAAGGTGATGTGGGGAATAAACCCGCCTAAACCGAATTAGACCAGCCTTTCCTCCTCGGAGTACAAGAAGCTAGGTGAAGCCGACGCCGCTTTTTACCTTCCCGTCGGTCCTGGCGTAGCGCCTCCCATGTCCGGGGTAGATTTTGTAACCGCTAAAACTGCACAGCTCGACCCTGCAACAAAAAGTGAAAGTCCATCAGGGAGGATGGCTACAGCCATGCCAGGGACGACAGAGAGGCGTTCTGCCCGAGGATGTAAGCCGATTGGGAACCACGGGTCGTGCTTACTTCATGGCGACGGCTCCACGGGAAGAGAAAAGATGGCGAAAAGAAAGAGAGAATTATGGGAAGAGACCTTATAAGGTCGTGACCAGGATTGGGGGCCGGAAATCTCCTCCCCTAATATCCTTCGATGTTCCTGGCGCTCCTTGATGACGTAATCATCGCGAGACGAAAGCTCTCTTTCCGTGACAACTGATTTTCTCTGGCGGAATTCTTCCAGAGGCTGCTGGAGGATTCTCGGGCCCAGAGGGCGTGCCAAAAAGGCAGACAGTTGGTTTATGAGTCATTCTGTCTCTCTCTCTCTCTCTTTTTTTTCTTGAGACGGAGTTTCGCTCTTGTTGCCCAGGCTAGGGTGCAATGGCGCGATCTCGGCTCACAGCAACTTCCGCCTCCCAGGTTCAAGCGATTCTCCTGCGTCACCCTCCCTAGTAGCTGGGATTATAGGCATGTGCCACCACGTCCGGCTAATTTTGTATTTTTTGTAGAGACGGAGTTTTTCCATGTTGGTCAGGCTGGTCTCGAACTCCTGACCTCAGGTGATCCGCCCTCCTCGGCCTCCCAAAGTGTTGGGATTACAGGCGTGAGCTACTGCGCCCGGCCCATTCTGTCTGTCTTACAGCCAAGTATTCTAGAGCTATCTTCCGGCTGCGGGGAATGTGAACTGAAGAGAAAGGTGTCCTCTCTTCTCATGAAGAGACCCAAAGACGAATGCCCCGCAGGTAAAACAAGTCACATTTTGCCTTCCCTGTTGGCCCATTTCCTCAACCAAACAAATTAATAGTTTAACAATTTATAAGAAAGTAATGACAACCGAACCGTTTCTCAGGCTGTGCGAATCGAACAGTGCACGTTGGGCTTTGCATTAATTATAATTAACATTCTTTGAGCGCTTTCTCTGTGCCGGGAATTATGCCAAAGGCTTTGCAAACACGAGCTCATTCAGTTTCCAAAATTCCTATTAAGTTACCCGCCTAAGAACTACAATTCGGAGTTGCTGCCTAGTGAAGTTGAGGGGGTCGGTGGAGCCCCGCTGGGAGGCCAAGGGCTCAATCTGTTGAGCCCTCCTATGATGCTACATATTTCATCGTATGACGAGGAGTGGCCACAGGCAATTCATGAATTCTGTGGGAGGCTGCAGTATATGACTAGGAAACAAACGTAATGATTGATTTCTGCTTTCTATGTATGCAGCTCACCCTAAAAAGGTTTTATAAGATAGCTGGTTGAAGATATTTGGAATGTCTAACAAGTTGGCTGACTAATGTTATGAAAACTGTACAATTGTGTTGGAACTAGTCTTTTTTTTTTTTTTTTTTTTCTTGAGACAGTTTCGCTCTTTCACCCAGGCTGGAGTGAAGTGGCGCGGTCTCGGCTCACTGCAACCTCCGCCCCCCGGGGTTCAAACGGTTCTCCTGCCTCAGCCTCCCCAGTAGCTGGGATTACAGGCGCCTGCCACCACGCTCGGCTAATTTTTGTATTTTTAGTAGAGATGGGGTTTCACCATGTTGTCCAGGCTGGTCCCAAACTTTTTTTTTTTTTTTTTGAGACGGAGTCTCACTCTGTCGCCCAGGCTGGAGTGCAGTGGCGCAATCTCGGCTCACTGCAAGCTCCGCCTCCCGGGTTCAAGCCATTCTCCTGCCTCAGCCTCTCCGAGTAGCTGGGACTACAGGCGCCCGCCACCACGCCTGGCTAATTTTTTGTATTTTTTTAGTAGAGACGGGGTTTCACCGTGGTCTCGATCTCCTGACCTCGTGATCCGCCCGCCTCGGCCTCCCAAAATGCTGGGATTACAAGCGTGAGCCACCGCGCCCGGCCGGTCCCAAAGTCTTGACCTCAGGTAATCCACTCGGTCTCCCAAAGTGCTAGGATTACAGGCGTGAGCCACCGCGCCCGGCCCGTAACCAGTCTTAAGAATGATGTTAGGTGGCCAGACGTGGCGGCTCACGCCTGTAATCCCGGCACTTTGGAAGGCCGAGGTGGGCAGATCACCTGAGGTCAGGAGTTCCAGCCCAGCCTGGCCAAAATGGCGAAACCTCTTCTCTACTAAAAATACAAAAATTAGCTGGGCGTGGTGGCGCACGCCTGTAATCCCAGCTCCTTGGGAGGCTGAGGCAGGAGAATCGCTTGAACCCGGGAGGCGGAGGTTGCATTTAGCCAAGATCACGCCGCTGCGCTCCAGCCTGGGCAAGAAGAGCAAAACTCCGTATCAGGAAAAAAAAAAAAAAAGGCGGCCGGGTGCAGCGGCTCAAGTCTGTAATCCCAGCACTGTGAGAGGCCGAGGTGGGCGGATCACGAGGTCAGGAGTGTGAGACCAGCCTGGGTAACACGGTGAAACCCCGCCTCTACTAAAAATACAAAAATTAGCTGGGTGTGGTGGCGCGTGCCTGTAGTCCCACCTACTCGGGAGGCTGAGGCAGGAGAATTGCTTGAACCTAGGAAGTGGAGGTTGCAGTGAGCCGAGATCGCACCACTGCACTCCAGCCTGGGCGACAGAGCAAGACTGCGTCTCAAAACAAACAAACAAACAACAACAATAAAAAAAACAAAACATCTTTCAGAAATAGTCCTGGCTTCTACAAGATCCAAGGCACAGCTGAGTTTAGGCAGCCAGTGGAACCAAGATCCACCTGAAGGAATGCAGTCCTTTTTGCTCCACAGAACCTCAGAATTTATAGTCCCTTCCCAATGTTTTAGAAAGATTTTGTTTTATTGTTCTTTTTTTTTGAGACAGAGTCTCGCTCTGTCGCCCAGGCTGGAGTGCAGTGGCGCAATCTCGGCTCACTGCAAGCTCCGCCTCCCGGGTTCACGCCATTCTCCTGCCTCAGCCTCTCCGAGTAGCTGGGACTACAGGCGCCCGCCACCACGCCCGGCTAATTTTTTGTATTTTTAGTAGAGACGGGGTTTCACCGTGGTCTCGATCTTCTGACCTCGTGATCCGCCCGCCTCAGCCTCCCAAAGTGCTGGGATTACAAGCGTGAGCCACCGCGCCCGGCCTTATTGTTCTTTAAAATTATGTTTGGCCTGACTGGTTCTGTGGAAGAAATGCAGGAAACTGGACCTTAGGGATTTTGGCTGTATTTCACTCTTTACTGGAGGGCCTTCTTGAGTTGGTATGTCAGGATTCCTTGTAACACACTCCCATAACCAACAAATTGTGCTCAAAATGCTCTTAGTATAGGGAGAAATTTTGCAGAGAGAGACCTCTAAATGAATTTATATTATACAGTGTCATAAAGTAGAGCTTCTGACACTATCCAGAAATTATTGCTGACTTTATCCATGCTTTCTCTTTTGTCATAGGCAAAAGGTTCAGCTACACTCTATTCTCTTTTTATTCATTTATGGAGCAATACTGAACCAAACTTGGTGCCCTTTTCAGCCTCTGTCCCTCTGAGAACAGTGTGTGCTTCCCTTCAGTTTCTTCACCCATTTGTACATATTTCCCTGCTATATTAGTTTCCTGTAGTTGCTGTAAGAAATTACTATGGGCTTGGTAACAACACAGATACATATTTTCTCACAGTTCTGGAGGAAGTAAGTTCAAAATCAGTATCACTAGGCTGAAATCAAGGTATCTCTGTGCCCTCTGGATCAAGGATTTAAGGGAGAACATGTTCCTTGCTCTTCCAATTTCCACTCATCTAAACCACTCTTGAATTCCTAACCCATAGAAACTGTTAGATCATAAATGTGTGTTGTTTTAAACTATGTTTTGGGGAGTAATTTGTTAATATAGAAATAGGTAATATAGGAGGTAAGGAAAAATTGACAACGAGGACTTGGTGAATGGTGGTATCATTTGTCAAGAGTGGATAGATAAGAGGAAGGGAGTAGGTTTGTCAGGGAAAGGGTTAATTTTTTTTTTTTTTTTTTTTTTTTTTTTGAGACTTGTTGCCCAGGCTGGAGTGCAATGGCATGATCTTGGCTTACCACAACTTCCGCCTCCTGGATTCAAGTGATTCTCCTGCCTCAGCCTCCTGAGTAGCTGGGATTACAGGCATGCGCCACCACGCCCAGCTAATTTTGTATTGTTAGTAGAGATGGGGTTTCACCATGTTGGTCAGGCTGATCGCGAACTCCTGACCTCAGGTGATCCACCCGCCTTGGCCTCCCAAAATGCTGGGATTATAGGCATGAACCGCTGCGCTCAGCCCGAAAGGGTTAATTTTGAAAAGGCTGGATTCAAGATGCTGATAGGTATATTAAGGTACAACTGTGTAGTGGGAAGTTAAACATGTTCAGAAGAGTGTTTGTAATATGATTTATTTTATTTTTTAATTTTTTTTGAGATAGGGTCTCACTTTGTCTCCCAGGCTGAAGTACAGTGGATGATCAGGGTTCACTGCAGTCTCTACTTCCTGGGCTCAAGTGATCATCCCACCTCAGCCCCGTGAATAGCTGGGACTATAGGCGTTTGCCACCATGGCCAGCTAATTTTTTGTATTTTTAGTGGAGATGGGGTTTCACCATGTTGCCCAGGCAGGTCTTGAACTGGACTGAAGCGAGCAGCCCACCTCAGCCTTCCAAAGTGCTGGGATTACAAGCGTGAGCCACCATGCCTAGCCAAGGATATATTTTAGTAGTAATGAACTTATGGTGACAGAATATGTGGGATAGTATCTCCTACTGTCACAAGCTGGCTTCTCTGGAAACAGTTACTGAGACTGACTTTGGGGTTCAAGATATTTGTTACAGATCAAGTCTTGTGAAAGGCAGTGGGAGAAAACAGTGTTAGGCAGAGGAAGAAGTTGCATACGTTATAGGCCCAACTAAATCTCAGTCAGGCTGTGTGCGGTGGCTTATGCCTGTTAATTCCAGCACTTTGGGAGGCCGAGGCGGGAGGATTGCTTGAGCACAGGAGTTTGAGGCTGAAGTGAGCTATGATCACGCCACTGCAATCAATCAATCAGTAAACCTCAGTCAACCCTGCCAGGAGCTATGGAACAATTATTGTTTGTTGGAGTGTTCTGTGTTGGACTAAATGGTGAAGGCTCTTTATACTTCTACCTTACTCAGTCACCACATGGAGGCTGCCCCAGAGAGGTCATGACCTCAAGTGAGGAGGTACTCAGCAGCTGAGCCAGGCCCTACTGATAGCTGGAGGATGCTGCTGCCCATGCTGCCCACTGTGAGGCAGCAAGCCCTTGCTTGAAGGGGGATCTGGATAGTATGTTTCTGTGTCTACCACCCCTAGAAATGGTGCCTAGAGTGAGTCATCAAAAAAAGAATCAGATAGCTGGGTGTAGTGGCGGGTGCCTATAATCCCAGCTACTCAGGAGACTGTGGCAGGAGAATGACTTAAACCAGGGAGTTGGAGGTTGCAGTGAGGTCACACGACTGCACTCCAGACTGGGTGACAGAGTGAGACACCATCTCAAAAAAAAAAAAAAAAAGAAAGAAAAAAGAAAAAGAATCAGGAAATACTAATATTTAAAGGATAGGTGAATGGAGGAAAATAATCAATTGAAGGAGGCTGAGCAGATGAGGTCAAAGAAGATAGAGATCCATAACAGTAACCTCATAGAAGTTTATGGAAGCATTTTGACAGTGCTAAATGTCACAAAGTTCAAGTAAGACAGTTTCAGAGATGTATAAACATGAATGCCTTTGCAGTGACTTAAGTGTGATTCTGGTGTTTCCTTCTAAAAATACTGCCTTCTCAGGTGTGGGAAGGATTCTATCTTTTTAGACTTTACCATCATAGTTCTCTGCAGGCTTGCAATCCTGAATCAGGCTTGACTTCAGAAAGTGCTTTAAAAGGGAGGCTGGATGTGGTGGCTCATGCCTGTAATCCCAGCACTTTGGGAGGCCAAGGTGGGTGGATCACCTGAGGTCAGGAGTTCAAGACAAGCCTGGCCAACATGGTGAAACCCCATCTCTACTAAAAATTCAAAAAAATTAGCAAGGCGTGGTGGCGGGTGCCTGTAATCTCAGCTACTTGGGAAGCTGAGGCAGGAGAATCACTTGAACCCAGGAAGCAGAGGTTGCAGTGAGCCAAGATCGGCCACTGAACTCCAGGCTGGGTGACAAGAGTGAGACTCCATCTCAAAAATAAATAAATAAATAAATCTAAATCTAATCAAGCCTTTATATCTAACTACTACATTAACTTTCCTTGTAGGAAATACAGGGGACAGAGGAACATGTGAAATGACCCCAGAGGGATGCAGTTGGCAAAATCTAGTGTGTGAGAAACAGAATAACAATTTTTCCAACAACATGTGAATTGAAAGGAGAGAGAGATATTAAAACATAGAGACAAGGGGTGGGTACAGTGGCTCATGCCTGTAATGAGGGATCCAGGGGCCATAGGTGATTTGACGCACCGACATGGCCCACCAGCTGTTGAGTTCCGCCTCCAGCCAGCCACTGGACCAACATGCAGTGCCCTGGCTGGGGGCAGGAAAGTCTAACAAACCATTTCATTCCACTGTCCTCCTGGCCAAACCCACAGAGCACAGGTAACCAACACCCCTTGGATGTGTTTTGTACTTGGATCTGGGGTGGGCATCAAGTCACTTGCAGAATGTATGATGGTGCTGCCAGCTTGGGGGAAGGAGGAGGGCAGCAGTAGTATTGGAGGGGAGGGGAAAGATAGGCCATTGTCAGGGAACTGCAGACTCAACCTGTGGAGGCAGCTGGGGAAGCAGCAGAAAGCGGGACTGCACGTTAGCTGAGACACCAAGCCCTAGGCACATGCTCTGTTATTCTCTTGTACTACTTCACTGATAAAACACAAAATTAAAGATAGAATTAGACTTTCAAGACAGCAACAGCAGAAAATTAAACCCCAAGTATGGGACCCTCCTTAGCACAGTGCCCTATGCAACTGCACTGGTCACACAACTTGAAGCTGGCTCTGCCTTTAGACTAGCAAGAAATTTGGGCAGGGTGTTGCAGTTCATGCCTGTAATCCCAGCACTTTGAGAGGACAGGGCCAGAGGATAGCTTGAGGCCAGAAATTTGAGACCAGACTGGTCAACCTAGAAAGACCCTGTTTCTACAAAATCTAAAAAAAAAATTAGCTGGGTATAGTGGTGCATGCCTGTAGTCCCAGCTACTTGGGAGGCTGAGGTGGGAGGATCGCTTGAGCTCAGGAGTTTGAGGCTGCAGTGAGATGTGATTGTGACACTGCACTCCAGCCTGGGTGACACAGCGAGATCCTGTCTCAGAAAAAAAAAAAAAAAAAAATTTTAGTGACTTTGTTAACCAGTTACAATGTATGGATTTTATTTAAGCCCTGCTAAAATAAGCTGGACAGACCTGGGGTAATTAGAGTACTTACTGGATTTTTGTTATTAAGATTTACTGTTAATTTTTTAGGTTTTATGATTGTACTGTGGTTATTTTTTAGTTATTTTTTCAAGGTACATACTAAGTATATTTACAGATGAAATAACATGTCTGAGTCGGGCATGATGGCTTACGCTTGTAATGTCAGCACTTTGGGAGGCTGAGGTGGCTGGATCACTTCAGGTCAGGAGTTCGAGACCAGCCTGACCAACATGGTGAATCCCCGTCTCTACTAAAAAAATACAAAATTAGCCAGGTGTGATGATGCATACCTGTAATCTCAGCTACTTGGGAGGCTGGGGCAGGAGAATTGCTTGAACCCAGGAGGTGGAGGTTGCAGTGAGCCGTGATCACGCCATTGTACTCCAGCCTGGGCAACAAGCGAAACTCCGTCTCAAAAAAAAAAAAAAGAAACAACATATCTGAGATTTGCCTTAAAATAATCTGAAGGCAGAGTTAGTGGGTGTGATAATTAATATTAGATATCAAATTGATTGGATTGACAGATGCCTAGATGCTGAATCATTGTTTCTAGGTGTGTCTGTGAGGGTGTTTCCGGAGGAGATTGACTTGTGAGTCAGTGGACTGAGAGGGAAAGGCTCACCCTGAAGGTGGGCAGGCACCATCCAATCAGCTGGCCCAACTAGGACAAAGCAGGCAGAAGAAGGGGGATACTCAGCTCATACTGCTTTCTTTCTCTTGCTCCCTTCTCGAGTGGGATGCCATCTTGCTTCTGCCCTTGCACATCATACTCCAGGTTCTTTGGGTTTTGGACTCTGGAACTTGCACCAGCAGCCTCTCAGGGATTCTCAGGCCTTCAGCCACAGATTGGGGACTACACTTTTGTCTTTCCTAATTCTAAGGCTTTTGGACTGGAATGAAGCCACCAGCTTTTCTGGTTCTCCAGTTTGTGGACACCCTGTTAGACTTCTTCACCTTTGTGATTGTGTAAGCCAATTCCCCCTAATAAAATCAATCAATCAATCTATCTATCTATCTGTCTATCATCTATCTATCTATCTCCTATTGGTTCTGTCCCTCTGGAGAACCCTTACTAATACTGTGTGTAAGTCATTTATGAAAAATGATTCATGGGTAGGGTAGCTCATTCCTGTAATCCCAGTGCTTTGGGAGGCTGAGGTGGGAGAACTGCTTGAAGCCAGGAGTTCAAGACCAGCCTGGGCAACATGGTGAGACCCATCTCTACAAAAAATTTTAAAAATTAGCTGGGCATGGTGGTACACTCATGTAGTCCTAGGCATTTGGGAGGCTGAGGTGGGAGGATTGCTTGAGCCCAAGAACTGCGGGCTGCTCTGGAGCTATGATCATACACTCTAGCTTAGACAACAGAATGAGACCTTGTCTCTAAAAATAAATAAATAAATAAATAAAGGGCTAGGCATGGTGGCTCACACCTGTAATCCTAGCACTTTGGGAGGCCGAGGCGGGCGGATCACTTGAGGTCAGGAGTTTGAGACCAGCATGGCCAACAGGGTGAAACCTCGTCTCTACTAAAAGTACAAAAATTAGCTGGGCATGGTGGCACACGCCTGTCATCCCAGCTACTTGGGAGGCTAAGGCAGGAGAATTGCTTGAACCGGTGGGTGGAGGTTGCAGTGAGCCGAAATCGCACCATTGCACTCCAGCCTGGGCAACAAGAGTGAAACTCTGTCTCAAAAAAAAAAAAAAAAAAGATGGTGGCCAGAAGTGGGTAATGGTTGAAGCTGGATATTAGGTACCAGGGTTCATCAAAATAGTCTCTATATTATTATATACTTTTAAATTACTTTTCCATGATGAAAAGTTTCAAACAATTATTATGTATCTTGGGATTAATTTATGTCCCACAATTCAGTCCTGAAAAATAAAGTAAGCACCAATTGTATTACTTTGTAATTAAAAAAATACTTTACGGGGGAAAAAAATCCCCGTACTTTATACAAGGAATGCTTATAGCAGCTGTATTCATAATAGACAAATACAGGGAACAGCTTAGGTGCCTGTCAATAGGTGAATATATAGGCAAACTATAATACATATCAATGTACTACTACTTAACAATAAAGTAGAATGAACTGTTGATTTACACAACATGGATGAGTCTCAGACATTATATTAATTGAAAGACTTACATTTAAAGTACATACCATATGATTCCATATATATCAAGTTCTACATCACGCAAAATAACCTATGGTGGGGGAAAGATTTCAGAACACTGGTTGCCTCTATATGGGAGGGGAAGGACTAACTGGAAGGGAGTAGGAGGGAACTTTCCATGTGAATAATAATTTTCTATATCCTTTCTTTTTTCAGAAGGAGTTTCGCTCTTGTTGCCCAAGCTGGAGTGCAATGGTGCAGTCTTGACTCACTGCAACCTCTGTCCCCCAGGTTCAAGTGATTGTCCTGCCTCAGCCTCCCAAGTTGCTGGGATAACAGGCGCCAACCACCATGCCTGGTTAATTTTTGTATTTTTAGTAGGGACTGGGTTTCACCATATTGGCCAGGCTGGTCTCAAACGCCTAGCCTCGTGTGATCCACCAGCCTTGGCCTGTCGAAGTGCTGGGATTACAGGTGTGAGCCACTGCGCCCAGCCAGTTTTCTATATCTTGATGAGTTTTCGTTTAATAATACAGTTTGTCAAACTCAGGGGATGCTAATTTAAGATTTGAAAATTTCAGTGTATGTAAATTTTACTTCAGCAGAAAGGAAACTAAATAAATATTGAACACTAGTTAATGAAATACATGCTGAAGTATTCAGGGAGCGATGTACTTGTCCACTAAAAAACATCATGGGCCCAGTGCGGTGCCTCACACTTCTAATCCCAGCAGTTTGGGAGGCTGAGGTGGGTGGATGGCTTCAGTCCAGGAGTTGGGAGACCAGCCTGAGGAACATGATGAAACCTTATCTCTACAAAAAATACAAAAATTAGCCAGATGTGGTGGTACATACCTATAGTCCCAGCTACTTGGGAGGCTGAGGTGGGAGGATGGCTTGAGCCCAGAAGAGGAGGTTGCAGTGAGCCAAGATGGCAAGATCGTGCCACTGCACTCCAGCCTGGGTGACAGAGCCAGACCCTGTGTCAAAAAAAAAACCAAAAACCCATAATAGACTGATGGATGGATAGAGGGATACAAAAATTAGCTGAGTGTGGGCTGGGCACGGTGGCTCATGCCTGTAATGCCAGCACTTTGGGAGGCCGAGGCAGGTGGATCACGAGGTCAGGAGATCGAGACCATCCTGGCTAACATGTGAAACCCCATCGCTACCAAAAATACAAAAAATTAGCCAGTCGTGGTGGCGGGTTCCTGTAGTCCCAGCTACTCTGGAGGCTGATGCAGGAGAATGGCGTGAACCTGGGAGGCGGAGCTTGCGGAGCCGAGATCGCGCCACTGCACTCCAGCCTGGGCAACAGAACGAGACTCCGTCTCAAAAAAAAAAAAAAAAAATTAGCTGGGTGTGATGGTGTGCTCCCTGTCGTCCTAGCTACTTAGGAGCCTGATTTGGGAGGATCACTTCAGCCCAGGAGGCAGAAGTTGCAGTGAGCCTTAATCACGCCACTGCACTCCAGCCTGGGTGATAGAGCCAGACCCTGTTTCCCCAATCGCCCCCAAAAAATAGAATCAAAGTGTAGGTAAATGAATGTTCACTGCACAATTGTTTGAATTTTTATGTACGTTTTAAATTTTTCCTATTATTTAGGGAAAATAAAGGGAGACATCTTCTGGAAGAAATTGGTATTACTGATTGGCTCAGAAAGGCAAGTGCAAGAAAACATTTTTTTTTTTTTTTTTGGTTTGTTTTTGTTGTTGTTTTGGGACAGCATCTCCCTCTGTTGCCCAGGCTGGAGTGCAGTGGAGAGATCACAGGTCATTGCAGCTTCAAATTCTTGGGCTCAAGTGATCCTCCCACCTCAGCCTCTCAAGTAGCTGGGACTACAGGCATGTGCCTGGCTAATTATTTTTATTTTTTGTAGAGGTGAGGGTTTAGCTTTGTTGCTCAGGCTGGTTTCGAACTCCTGGCTTCAAGCAATCCTCCCACCTCAGCCTCCCAGTGTTGGGATTACAGATGTCAGCCACTGTGCCTGGCCAAAATATGGTTTAAAAATATGATTTGGTATGGAATGATTGCTTATTTTTTACATACCCCATTGGTTCTTTCTCCTATGCCCAAGCTGAAAATCTTTCTTCTCTTCCACTGTCTAACTTCTTACTTAGATTTTACTTTCTGCAGAATAAGAATCAGTAAACTTTTTCTGTAAAGGGCCAGAGGGTAAATATTTTAGGCTCTATGGGCTAAGGGGCAAAATTGAAGATATTGTGTAGATACTTGTAGAAAAACAGGGAAAACTAATTTCCACAACATTTTCACTGACGAAATTCAAAATATAATAATATCGAGTACAAGTTTTTGTAAATCAGGTATGCTAATCAGAAAAATGAAATTCTTTTTGTGGGGAGATGGAGAATAACATTTTTCTTAATTAGGTTTCAAAGTTCTTATTCCCTATCAAAATCTATTGCAAATGTCATCTGTCAATCATGATCTGTAATGAAATTTTACAGATTTTATCTTTGAAAAATATATTTTCATACATACAGGCACTGCCCAATATGATGTCAATCCAAGGACATATGATTTAAATTAAGTATCTTATACTCTTGGAAAACAATTACAGAAACACATTATTCTCTTTATATCTGCCTTTTAGCATGTCAGATGAATCATTTCTAACTGATGGTTAGGTGGAAGCTCCTCAATTGCACAGTTAAATGGATTTTGAAATATGGAAATTTCCTTTGTGTTTGTGTTTGCAGAGATCCGTAAAACACCACTAAAACTGTAGTTTGAGCTTGAAAAATATAACCACTGCAAACTTGTGTGAGGATAGAGAGCTTGCTTTTCGTCTTAACTTGTGACTCAAATAATGTTAGTTGTCAAAATGACTTCATCATAATAAGTTTTGCATGTCAGTACTGTTTATTAGGATGCATCATCAAATGATCAAAATTAGCAAACTAGCAAAAATGAATTTCAAAGTCATTCAGTCAGTGGTGTAAAATAAATAAAATCCTGAGCCCTCTACCAACTTCATGAACATACCCTCATGGCCAAGGGGACCCCAGAAAAACCTTTAAAACAGAGTTCCTGATCATAACAGGACAGGAGGTCAGACATGCCTGATTACACTCCCTCCCTTTTGGAGTTTAGACACAACAACCGACCAGCATTGATGTTAAAGAAGAGATCCCAAGACTGACAGAATGGACTTTTTGTGGCAATAAGATATCAAATGATAAACAAGACCCAAGGCCATGCCAGGTAAGGGTTAACTCATATACCCCTACACTTAAAGAATAAACTGGGTTCTAACTGCCCCAGGGTTTTTCTTTTTCTCTAACAGCTAAACCATCACTGGCCTAGAGATAAGCAATATTAAAACAACTGTAGCTCACCGTCAGACACTGAATAACTGATCCCCGTTCCACCAGCTTTGATTGGATAAGAGACTGATTTCAGTAACTTTCTCCTGATAGGAAGACTGCCAACCACGGACTGATTCTGGCAGGCTTGCAGAGGCTGCACACTTGCATGACTTCGTGTCTTGAAAAGAGCTTTTGATGTATAGGACCTAATTATAATACATTTAAGTATTAAATATCCACTCTAAAGTGAACATCGGTCATATATTACATGCATGTTTGTTCAATACCTGTGTGTCAGGATCACCTTTATGAATATTCAGAGTTTCTCCAGTAACCTGTTGAATGTGTATGTTTAACCAAACTGTTCAGCATAAAGCTCCTACCCCAACCACTCCTCCTTTGAAGTGCCCGTCTCTAGTCTCTACGGAGGCTATTCTTCTCAGCCTATGGGATGGACACCTTGCAGGCTGTAAACCTTTTTTTTTTTTGAGACGGAGTTTTGTTCTTGTTGCCCGGGCTGCAGTGCAATGGCACAATCTCAGCTCACTGCAACCTCCTCTTCCCAGTTTCAAGCGATTCTCCTGCCTCAGCCTCCCGTGTAGCTGGGATTACAGGCGCCCGCCACCATGCCCAGCTAATTTTTTTTTTTTTTTTTTTTTTTGTATTTTTAGTAGAGACGAGATTTCACCATGTTGGCCATTCTGGTCTGGAACTCCTGACCTCAGGTGATCCACCCGCTTTGGCCTCCCAAAGTGCTGGGATTACAGGTGTGAGCCACCACACCTGGCTGGCTGTAAGCCTTTATAAGACATAAAATCTTCTTTCCAAATTTATAGGTCTCATGATTTGTAAAGGTAACAGTGGTTAAGAGAAATTCTTTTCATTTAGAAAAATTTCAATCTTGGCTTTAAAAAAACATCACAATAAAATGTTATCACTGCTAAGTCATCAAATGCTATGTGGCAGGGCAAGGTAGGATATTCTGCTATTTTGACCAAAAATTCACGGACTAACAACAGTTAAGTCCATGAGGATGAATGAATTTTATCATTGATACTGCAGATTCAATAATACCTGTACATGGTAAGTTCAAATGTTTTCCACAAACTGTTTTTCAATAATCAAATGATGTTATAACCATAGGATTTAAACACCTTACATTTTCATAAGCATTGTAAATCTGTCAAACTAAGCCCTTCTCTTTTTATATCATCAGTTGCAATATAGCAAAGAAATTCTACTTCAGGTGTACTTAATTAGTGTTTTTTCACCTTCTTTAAAAATATTCTCATCTGTTTCATGCAGCTGTTTCTGGAACTAATTCTTCAGTCCATTCAATACTCCTTGAATATATAGGAACAAATGAGCAACATCAATAACACCTATCAATTCAGTACAAGCTAAGGAAAACCATTCAAAATCACTTGCCTTGCTTTTTTTTTTTCTAATTAAAAAAAAATTTTTTTTAGAGATGGGATCTCTGGTGTTGCCTAGGCTGGATTTGAACTCCTGGGCTGACTCAGTTCCCTGAGTAGCTAGGACTACAGGGATAGGCCACCTCATGTGGCTAACTTGCCTTGTTTTACTATTGATGTTGTTTCCTGTGTCCTTAACACTTGAAGCAGCTGTTCTCAATGGTTTTAAGCAAGTTTCTTTTTCTTTTTTTAATTTAAAAATTTTAAAAAAATGTTTAATCAACATTTTTTTAAATTTAAAAAAATTTATTAATTCTTTTTAATAGACAGGGTCTTGCTATGTTGTCTAGGCTGGTCTTGAACTCCTGGTCTCAAGTGATCCTCCTGCCTTGGTCTCACAAAGTGCTGAGATTACAGGCATGAGTCACTGCATCTGGCCAA
Source organism: Hylobates moloch (assembly GCF_009828535.3). Lineage (NCBI taxonomy): Eukaryota > Metazoa > Chordata > Mammalia > Primates > Hylobatidae > Hylobates > Hylobates moloch. The sequence continues at coordinate 60,052,607 of NW_026652279.1, read as the reverse complement.
GTTTATTTTTTCTGTATACATTTCTTCAGCTACTTCAATCAAACATTTAATTAACATGCTGTAATGAATGACTTTTCTTGCTAGGCTAACAAATGAGGCACTTGGAAACTTTAGTTGCAGCCTCACTTTCATTTTTTTGTGAGGAAATTCTGTGTTGACATACTCTTTAATTTCTTTTTACCTTTCCTGACTGATTTTCTGTAATTTGGGAATATTATGATGACTGCTTATTCTAAGAATATTAACATATAGCATTCTTTTAGCACATAAATAGTTTCATTTGCATAATAAGCACCAGGCTTTGCCATCGAATTTGATAAAATAATCCATGCTTCAGGGTACCTTAGAGATGGGATATTTTAAGTCCAATTCTCTCTGTCTCATTTTTTTCTTTTTAGAAACAAGGCCTGGAGTTACCCATGCTGGAGTGCAGTGGTGTGACTGTAGCTCCCTGCAGCCTCGAACTCCTGGCCTCAATTGATCCTGCCACCTTACCTTCTGAGTAACTGGGACTACAGTGTGTGCCACCACACCTATCATTTTTTTTTTTTGACATGAGGGGTATATGCTGGTAATAAAAATAAAATTTTGGGGTATGGCAATATGCATGCTACTCAAAATGCTGCCAAGTTACAAAGTGTAACTATGATTTGTAATGGATAGCAGCAGTGGCAAGTGGTAAGAATGGTCTCTTGTCATGACTACTCTGTTATAATGTAAAAGCAGCCATAGACAGTAGATAAATGAGTAAGTATGGCTGTATTCCAATAAAGTTTTACTCATGGACACTGAAATATGAATTTCATATAATTTTGTGTCACAAAATATTAATTTTTTTTTCTAGCCATTAAAAATGTACAAAGCATAATTAGCTGTGGACTGTACAAAAGCAGGAAGCAGGTTGGACATGCTTTCGGGCCATAGTTGGCCAACTCCTGCTAGAGAACATTTATACGTAGCAGCCTTTTGAGTAGTTTTCTTCATTTGAGGTCATGAAAAGGAATTAGTATTGGCAGGGCACGGTGGCTCACGCCTGTAATCCCAGCACTTTGGGAGGCAAAGGCGGGCAGATCACCTGAGGTCAGGAGTTCGAGACCAGCCTGACCAACATGGTGAAACCCCATTTCTACAAAAAATTAGCCGGGTGTGGTGGCACATGTCTGTAATCCCAGCTACTGGGGAGGCTGAGGCAGGAGAATAGCTTGAACCCAGGATGCGGAGGTTGCAGTGAGCCGAGATCGTGCATTGCACTCCAGGCCTGTGCAACAGGAGCGAAACTGTCTCAAAAAAAAAAGAAGAAAAGGAATTAGTATTTTAAAAGAGATTATTCATAATCCTTCTGTGCCGTAGGTTTCGTATTGTAGTTAAATACAAAACTCAGTGATTTCAAAGTTTTAAAAATCCAATTTCTAAAGATAAAAGCACATTTGCATTTCTCAGCATACTCAGTATATCAATATACATTACATATATATTTCTGTGTTTGATATTATCTTCTCTTCACTGGAAAGGTAAAATTTTTTGGTTTGTTTTGAGAAGGAGTCTCGCTCTGTTGCCCAGGCTGGAGTGCGGCGGCGCGATCTTGGCTCACTGCAACCTCCACCTCCAAGGTTCAAGTGATTCTCCTGCCTCAGCCTCCTGAGTAGCTGGGATTACAGGCGTGTGCCACCACACCCGGATGATTTTTGTATTTTTAGTAGAGACGGGGTTTCAGCATGTTGGCCAGGCTAGTCTTGAACTCCTGACCTCAGGTGATCCACCCACCTCGGCCTCCCAAAGTGCTGGGATTACAGGCATGAACCACTGTGCCCAGCCAGAACTGGCTAACATTATTGTAGAGGTTGGCAAATTCAAAAACTTCAGGATGGACCAGCAGGCTAGAGACCCACACAAGAGCCAATGCTTTGATTCAAATCTGAAAGGCTGTCTGTTGCAGAATTCCTTTTGGCTCAGGAGAGGTCAGTCTTCTACTCAGTTCAACTGATTGGATGAGGCACACCCACATTATCGCAAGACCACCCTCACAGAGACATTCGGAATAACGTTTGACCTCATATATGGACACTGTGGCCCAGCCAAGTTCACCCATAAATTTACCATCATACCTCCTCATTCAAAAAAAAAGGGCTGGGCTAGCGGTGGCTTACGCCTGTAATCCCAGTACTGTGGGAGGCCAAGGTGGGTGGATCACCTAAGATTGGGAGTTCGAAACCAGCCTGACCAACATGGAGAAACCACATCTCTACTAAAAGTACAAAATTAGCTGGGCATGGTGGTGCATGTCTGTAATCCCAGCTACTCGGGAGGCTGGGGCAGGATAATCACTTGAACCCGGGAGGCAGAGGTTGTGGTGAGTGAGATCACACCATTGCACTGCAGCCTGGCAACAGGGCAACAAGAGCGAAACTCTGTCTCAAAAAAAAAGAAAAGAAAAAAAATCGCCCAAGCGTGATAGCTCACACCTGTAATCCCAGCACTTTAGGAGACTGAGGCAGGAGGATTGCTTGAGGCCAGGAGTTAAAGACCCGCCTGGGCAACATAGTGAGACCCTGTTTCTGTAAAAATAATAAATTAAAAAATGAAAACAATTTTAATTAAAAAAAGGAGTCAAGTCAAAGTTGGGAGGAAAGAGCAAAACTACCACTCTTACAATGTTCCGAAGCTTCTAAGCACTAGAAATCTTCCAGGTAGAAATTAAAGTTAGAATTTAAAAAATACATTGTTCTGTAAAAAATAAAGAACTTATTCACTTAATTTTCTTTTTTGTTTTTCTTTTCTGTTTTTTTGAGACAGAGTTTCGTTCTGTCGCCCAGGCTGGAGTGCAATAGCGAAATCTCGGCTCACTCCCCTCCCACACCCTGCACCGGGTTCAAGCGATTCTCCTGTCTCAGCCTCCCAAATAGCTGTGATTTTATTTTATTTTATTGAGGGAGGGTCTTTCTCTGTTGCCCAGGCTGGAGTGCAGTGGCCCGATCTCGGCTTACTGCAGCCTCAACTTCCTCGGCTCAAGCAATCCTCCCACCTGCCTCCTGAGTGGCTGGGGCTACAGGCACACACCACCATGTCCAGCTAGTTTTTGTATTTTTACTAGAGACGGAGTTTTGCCATGTTGCCCAGGCTTGCATTCTTATTTTTAAGTAAGTCTTCGAAATCCAGTGTGTATTTTACACTTATAGCACATCTCATTTAGGACTAGCCACATTTCCAATGCTCAGTAGCCAAATATGGATATTAGCTGCCATATTAGACAATGCATCTCTAAGGAGTGAGATTATCACAACTTTCACTTTGTATTTTACATATTATTTTGTTTTCCTGAATGTTAAAAAAACCATATATTGCTCAATCAGAAACCATAATAAAATAAAAAGTCAATTGCTCTGAAGTCAGAAAGAATTATGCTTTTGAGTAGGTGTTACACAATAGTAAAAACCAAACAGTAGAAAAGGTTATATACTGACAGTTTTATGTGTGTTCTCTGTGCACTTGTCTAGAAGATGGGCCACAACTTTTGTAGATTATGGTCTTTCAGAAGAGTCAGTAAACCAAAAAGAAATTTAAAACCAAAGTCAAAGAATTTCAACAACAAAATTCCACAGTATTTAGACAGAGGGTTAATTACTTTGCCATGTTATAATGAGCTTCTATCCAGGCTTCTTGCCAGGAATTAGTGCTAGACAAATAGGAAGCTCTTTGAGGGAGAGAAAAACAACACAGGTTGGGGGACCAGTGAATAATTGCTTCCACTACCCCTCTAGAGGTAAACTACCAACCTATCATCCCTGAAACCAATGAGAGTTCAGGAGGATGGACAGAACTTTTTTTTTAATTTTGAGACAGGATCTCACTCCGTCACCAAGGCTGAACTGCAATGGCATGATCACAGCCCATTGCAGCCTCAAACTCCGGCCTGAGCAATCCTCCCACCACAGCCTCCCCAGTAGCTGTGCCCACAGGCTCGTGCCACCATACTCGGTGAATTCATTTTAATTTTTGCAGAGACAGGATCTCTCTATATTGCGCAGGCTGGTCTTGAATTCCTGGGCTTAAACGATCCCCTGCCTCGGCCTCCGAAAGTGCTGGAATTATAGGCATGGGCCACCACATCCTGCCTAGTCAGAACATGCTGAAAGCAGGAATCTTAAAAAGAATGCAATGTCAGCTGGGCACGGTGGCTCATGCCTGTAGTGCTAGCACCTTGGGAGGCCGAGGCGGGCAGATCACCTGAGGCTAGGAATTCGAGACCAGCCCGGCCAACATGGTGAAGCCCCATCTCTACTGAAAATACAAAAAAATAGCTGGGAGTGGTGGCTCGCACCTGTAGTCCCAGCTACTTTGGAGGCTGAAAGGAGGATCGCTTGAGCCTGGGAAGCGGAGGTTGCAGTGAGCCGAGATCGTGCCACTGCACTCCAGCCTGGGCGACAGAGGGAGACTGTCTCAAAAAAAAAAAAAAAAAAAAAGAATGCAATGTCAGGGCCAGAAAAATGAAGAATTAACTAACTCAAGATGAGATTCTAAAATGTTCATTTTATTTTCCCCCCTGGATATCAGCTAAATATGAGGAAAAAAAAGAGGTGGGAGTATAAATTAATTTCAAGAATATTTTTCAGGTTATTTAGGTAAACTAAATAATAAAGTAAACCAGAAGAAGTTGTGTTTTGTTTAAAAGAGTAGTAAAGAAATCCTTGACGTTTCTATTTCATCTCTCTTGAAGTTTTTCTGAAAGGCAGTAGAACTTTTATAAAAATGATTCATTATATTCTCAATTGAAAATTTAGGGGCTGGGCGCAGTGGCTCATGCCTGTAATCCCAGGACTTTGGGAGGTTGAGGCAGGCAGATAACTTGAGGTCAGGAGTTAGAGACCAGCCTGGCCAACATGGTGAAACCCCGTCTCTACTAAAAATACAAAAATTAGCCGGGCGCGGTGGCTCACGCTTGTAATCCCAGCACTTTGGGAGGCCGAGGCGGGTGGATCACGAGGTCAGGAGATCGAGACCACGGAGAAACCCCGTCTCTACTAGAAGAATCGCTTGAACCTGCGGGGTGGGGACAGAGGTTGCAGCGAGCCGAGATCACGCCATTGCACTCTAGCCTGGGCAACGAGTGAAACTCCATCACAAAAAAAAAAAAAAAGAAAAAAAATTAAAAGAATGCAAAATATCTCATTTTTATATTGTATATATGTTGAAATGCTAATATAAATAAATATATTTGTCTTTTTAAAATATGGCTGTTAGCTAACTTAAAATTTCATATGAGGTACACCTATTTCTATTGGACCGTGCCACCTTAGTAACAATTTAAAAATCAGTACCTTTTGCCGGGCACAGTGGCTCACGCCTGTAATCCCAGCACTTTGGGAGGCCGAGGTGGGAGGATCACCTGAGGTTGGGAGTTCAAGACCAGCCTGACCAACGTGGTGAAACCCCATCTCTACTGAAAATACAAAATTAGTCGGGCGTATTGTATGCCTGTAATCCCAGCTACTCGCAAGGCAGAGGCAGGAGAATCGTTTGAACCTGGGAGGCAGAGGTTGTGGTGAGCCGAGATCACGCCATTGCACTCCAGCCTGTGCAACAAGACTGAAACTCTGTCTCAACAACAACAACAACAAAAAACCAATACCTTTTATTGAGTATTTACCACATGTTAGGCACTATTTGGATTTCTAACGTGATTTAATTTATTAGATTATCACAATAGTGATATGGATTGGGAATTATTAATATTACCATTTTTCACAGGGCAGACCACAGAGTTTAAATTACAAGTCAAGATTATGCTGCTGGCAAGTGACAATAATGGGATTCTTCCATGGTCTAGCTTTGGAGCCTAGTGCTCCTTCAGTATGCTAAACAGGCTCTGTGTCTGGGGCTGCCATGGTTCAGACTTTGTTAAATTTTTTCACACATTACTGATATATAATTTTTTAAAAAAACTAGAATCATAGTATACTTATGTATTGCAATTTGCTGGAAAATTAAAAAAGACAAAAAACCTTACACCTTGGTTATCTTCCAATTAACCAGGTGTGCTAGTTGGTACCCAGCAAAACATCACCATTCCCATTCTGACTCAAACATAACTGTTCACAAGCATTTCTTATATTGTGGTTTCTTTCTATTGTCATGGATTTTGGGCTCTAGTTTCTCTGGGGCCTTTTGTTAGCCACAGACACTGCAGTGATAATTTTTTGTCTGCTGCCATTATGAAAAGCTGATTTTAAAAAAATTATTATTTTTAGAGAGAAGGTCTTGCTACTTCTGGTACCATTCAGTTTTTCCTAATCATTTGCGGGACAAGAATGAAGATGAGATTTAATCTATGATCGGAGAAGCAGAAGTTGTAGCTTCGTGCTATGTGATTCAGGCCACATAGGCATATTCCTCTCAAGGCTGAAAATATTTTAAACTTCCAACAGTTTTAAGTTTAAATTATTTAATTTCACATCATGTTGCGCAGGACATAGTGCAGGGGCTATTCACAGGCATGATCATAGGGCTGTACAGCCTCAAACTCCTGGTCTCAGGTGTTCTTCTTGCTTCAGCCTCCAGAGGAGCTGGGACTATGGTTGCATGCCACTGCACCCGGCTTGCAAAACTGATTTTTATTTTCTTTTCTTTTAAAATGTAGTATTTTGAATAGGCAAAACATTAATATGATTTTAAAATATGTAAATACATTCAGTGAAAAATTTCTCCCCAGCTCTGTTCCTCATCAATCCCTCTGTCCTGTTTCCATTTCACCCTTCCCTTAGGCAACTACATAGTTAATAGTTTCTTGTGGCTCCTTCCAGAATTCTTTCTAAACACAAATATGAATATATACATGTCTATAAACATATTCATTAAGGCTGTAATTATGAAAATACAATATGCATTTGGCCAGGTGTGGTGGCTCACACCTGTAATCCTAGCACTTTGAGAGGCTGAGGCAGGAGGATTGCTTGAGCCCAGGAGTTTGAGACCGGCCTGGGCAACATAGTGAGACCTCATGTCTATTAAAAAGTTAAGAAATTAAAAAAAATGCAGCTAATAATATTTTTGAATCAGTCATTGGAAAGTTTATTTCTTTTGTTTATTGTTTGTTTGTTTTTGAGACAGAGTCTCGCTCTGTTACCCGGGCTGGAGTGCAGTGGCAGGATCTCAGCTCACTGCAAACTGCCTCTCGGGTTCAAGCGATTCTCTTGCTTCAGCCTCCCGAGTAGCTGGGATTACAGGTGCCTACCACTATGCTCAGCTGATTTTTGTATTTTTCGTAGAGACAGGATTTCACCATGTTGGCCAGGCTAGTCTCAAACTTCTGACCTCAGGTGATCCATCCACCTCGGCCTTCCAATGTGTTGAGATTACAGGTATGAGTCACTGCGCCTCGCCGAAAAGTTTAATATGTAGTTGAACATGGATTCAAAATTATGGCTGGGCATGGGGTGGCTCATGCCTGTAATCCCAGCTACTTAAGAGGCTGAGGCTGGAGAATTGCTTGAACCCGGGAGCCGGAGGTTGCGGTGAGCTGAGATCACGCCACTGCACTCCAGTCTGGGTGACAGAGTGAGACCCTGTCTCAACAAAACAAAACAAAACAAAACAACAGAACAGAACAGAACACAACAAAACGTTACCCGGGCATGGTGGTGGGCACCTGTAGGCAGAGGTTGCAGTGAGCTGAGATTGCGCCACTGCACTCCAGCCTGGGCTATGGAGCAAGACTCCATCTCAAAAAACAAACAAACAAAACCAAAATTCTGTCTGTCCTTTTTAGGTTGCTGGAAATTAACAAAATAAACATAAATGCAAATAAAAATATGACACCAGTTGAATTTGAATTTTGGATAAACAACACTTTTTTATGTATAGCTATGTCCTAAATATTGCATGTAAGTATTGCATAAGATGTATATTGCAACATGAATACTTGGGACGTACTTATACTAAAACATTCTTCATTGTTATCTGAAATTCAAGTTTAACTGGGTGTCCTATATTGTTTCCAACAACTGTAACATAACCTCTTGGCATCTACTTGTAGGAATTTTGTGAAATTTAGAGCCAATATATGTAAACTAGTTATCACAAAGCCTACCACATAGCAGGAGATAAACAATAATAATAATAACTAATAATGAGGAAAGTTAATCTCATTTGGGGCATCTGGATAACCTGTGAATATTGGCAATCTCTCTTTCCATGCCATAGGTCATAGATAAGGAAGCAGGACCGGAAGAGTCTACACATGAATATTAATCAAGGAAGGAGATATTTACAATTTTATTCACCTAAACCTTTGCATGAAGATTTTTTATTGTTAAACAGGCATGGTGGCCGCCTATAATCCCAGCACTTTGGGAGGCCAAGGCAGGAGGATTGCAACATGGTGAGACCTCTACAAAAAAAAAAAAACAAAAAACAAAAAACAAAATTAGCCAGGTGTGGTGGTGTGCACCTGTAGTCTCAGCTACTCAAGAAGGCTGAAGTGGGAGGATTGTTTAAGCCCAGGAGGTCGAGGCTGCAGTGAGCCAGGACTGCACCACTGCACTCGAGTCTGGGCAACAAAGCAAGACCCTGTGTCAAAAAAAAAAAGATTTTTTTATTGTTAAAATACTCGCATATTTTCCAAATCTTTACAGTGTCAAAATTCTTTACATTAGTAACTTCTTCATTTTAAAACTTGAATGAAAACTTCAAAGTTATATTTACTTCTTTCAAATATGATTTCAATCCTAATTAGAAAACCACCTTCATTTTCTCAAGGTAAATTGCACCATCCACAAATGTTCCAGTTTCTTGTCTACCTAGTCTCTTAACTTTGTGTTATCTAAACTTGTTTATAATACTCTCCTGAAACCGCTGTTGAAGGTTACCAGGCCCTATTACGACGATCTCCTTCCTGCCTTCTTTGTTTCAGTTCTATTATTCCTTTCAATTCATCCTTGTTATATGAGTTTAACCTTTCTACAACACAAGTATCATTATATCAATCCCTCACTCAAAAACACCAAACGAAAACGAGTGGGATGAAAGGTGGGAGGCAGGGTGAAGCCAGATTATGGTGGCCCTTGCAAGTTGAACTTCAAGTGAGAAGTTTTTGAGAGGGGAATAACATGCTAAAAGGCATTGTTTTACTTAGATCATGCCAGTAACTGTGGGCGGATGAATTAGAGATGGCAAAGATCGGGGTAATCAGCGGTCGTAGGGATTAAGTATACTGTGCTGATAGGAAAGTCTTTCTCATAGGGCCTGGGCGTGCCAGAGAAACATTACCTTATTGAGAGGTTCATAGTTTTAATTAGTAGAATCCTAATTTTGTTTGAGCTTAGAGGGTTTAACATATATACAAAATGAGGCAGTTTAAAGTATAGCAATTTGATTTTAGGCGTAAAAGCTATTATTTGAAGCACAAAAGAGTTTCTGTGCAGTAATTTTAAAGGATTGCTGAGTCACTTGGGCATGTGAGACCTTGCCCAGGAACATCTGGCTACTTACTTTAAAAGCCGTGACTATACTTAGCTGCATATAAAAGTCCTTTGGTCCTTTCCTCTGGATTCCAGGGCAGATGAACCAGGCAAACAATGTTTCAGCTATTGCTGTAAACTTGCAGGAACCTCTGCTTCTTAAGTACCTTTTAAGCTTCCAGGACCTCCCTACCAAGTAATTACCTTGCTAAATTGTAAAGAACTGTAAACCCTTTCTCCCAGATCCCTATGGCCTATTCCAGGGAATAAGGGTTAGCAGAGGCAGTATTCAGGCTTGCTTTGTTCTTTTTCTTTTTGTTTCTTTTGTTCTTTTTGTTCTTGTTCTTTTCTCTTTCTTTCCTTCCTTCCTTTTTTTTTTTGACAGAGTTTTGCTCTTGTTGCCCAGGCTGGCACGATCTCGGCTCACTGCAACCTCCGCCTCCTAGATTCAAGAGATTCTCCTGCCTCAGCCTCCCAAGTAGTTGGGATTACAGGCATGTGCAACTATGCCTGGCTAATTTTGTATTTTTAGTAGAGATGGGGTTTCGCCATGTTGGCCAGGCTGGTTTTGAACCCCTGACCTCAGGTGATCCTCCTGCCTCGGCCTCCCAAAGTGCTGGGATTACAGGCGTGAGCCACTGCGCCTGGCCTTTGTTCTTACACATATAGTAAGATTGTATTCTCTAGGTAAGGAGTTTCTTGGTTAAAAGGAAAAAAATCCTAGTCTTAATTGCCCTTTAGAACTAGGAAATTTGTCTTTAGACCAAAACAGCAGGAAACAAGAATCGAAAGGAGTTAAAACAAGTGTAGAGAGATAGGAGAACCGAGGAAAGAGGGAATGCTCAGAGAATTCAGTGCCTGGAAATCTAGAAGCATGAATTACTAGATTTTCCCAACCAAAAATGATGAGACTTTGCAGATTGCTGTTTCAGAAAGAGGGGAGTTCAGAATAAAGGTTTTAAGAGGAAATGGGAGAGCTGGTAGTAGAAAGCAGAAGTTTTTTGTATACTCTGTTTTGTTTCTCACTTCCTGTGAGCACAACTTCGTTACCACCTGCAGCCTGTGCTGTCTTTTCACCTTTTACTTTTGAACTGTTCAGTCTACCCATCAAAAGATGGGTACATTTACTTCCTGCAAGTCTTCACTGAAGATTTCAGATTCTATTTCTTTCTCCATTCCCTGAAATATTAGTGAGTTCAGTCACAATCACACCATTTAGCATATAATAGTTGTATCAAAAGAAGGCTCGTCGCCGTCGCTCACGCCTGTAATCCCAGCACTTTGCGGGGCTGAGGCAGAAGGATCACTTGAGCTCAGGAGTTCAAGGCCAGCCTGGGCAAAAAAAATTGTCTCTAAAAAAAAAAAGAAAAAAGTGTGAGCCTGCTTCCTTCCAACTAGGCAATGTAATTCTTGAATTTGGAGACTATATAAAAATATATTGATATAAGAAATCTATATTTATATAAAATATATAATATATAAATATATAAAATATAAATATATAAAATATATGATATATAATTATATATAATATCTACATAAAATATATATATTTTTTGAGACATAGTTTTGCTCTTGTTGCCCAGGCTGGAGTGCAATGGCACGATATCGGCTCACTGCAACCTCTGCCTCCCGGGTTCAAGAGATTCTCCTGCCTCAGCCTCCCAAGTACCTGGGATTACAGGCATGCGCCGCCACGCCAGGCTAATTTTTTTGTATTTTTACTACAGACGGGGTTTCTTCATGTTGGCCAGGCGGGTCTCAAATTCCCGACCTCAGGTGATCAGCCTGCCTTGACCTCCCAAAGTGCTGGAATTACAGGCGTGAGCCACTGTGCCTGGCCTGGAGATTATATTTTAAAGTTATTTTGAATACTCCCTGGAAAAGTTCTTGTTCATACTTATACCCCTAAGTCAAAAGATTTGTCAAATATTCAAGAACAATCAATCACTTAAAAATACTGTATAAAAGTTTCTATTTCGGCATACTTTACTTTTACTTAACTAAATTTTCAAATAAAATGTAGCCACTTTTATGATCTCAACAAGATCGGTCATTCCTATAGCGGAGTTGAAAACTTTCAACTTATTCACAATTATCAGAAGAATGGGGCAGCCCCCACAGAGACTCCCAGCAATGAATTGTAAAATTCAGTCTGCATTAAGTAGCTTCCTTACAATCATCCCGATGGTAAAAGTGTCAAATTTCGCAAACACCTGGACAAGGAAGTGAAATGATCATCTAATAACGCAGTTGACTCATCTGTCAAGCGAGTGGGCCAGGGTCCCTGAGCTCACTACCCTCAGATTCTAACTCCAGCTTCACATCATTAGGCGTAAGCAGCCAATTGGGCCGTCTGGGAGCCGTGCATCCTGGGAGTTATAGTTTCCGGCTCCCTCCTTCAGACTACAAGCTCCACAGAGCCGCGGGAGGACGGTTAGCTGGTATTATTAGCAAGCAGTAAATATGGCGGTGGCGCGCGTGGACGCGGCTTTGCCTCCCGGAGAAGGTAAGGCGATCCCTACCCCTGAGTCCTAAGGTTTACTTCATGGAGCTGAATTAAATAGTGGAGAGCAGAAAGCGTAGGTTTAGATGTGCGGTGCTGGACCAGCTCTTTGGATGTGGATCTGTGGTCGTCGCGGAGGCGTGCTACCCTCTGGGAGTTGTAGTTCACCTGCTGTGCCCAGCTCTCCGGCGTCGCGGTGAGGGCCGAGCGGGGGACTACAGCCCCCAGAAGCCTTCGCGCGGCCTGGCGCCCTGGCTCCCGCGCTTCCAATGCTGAGGAGGCGGTGGATTTCGGAATGCGATGACCTTTCTTGACCATTTACTTTGAGTCCTGGGTGCCTAAGCGAAATGTTCGGGATCTCCCTCTTTCGCTTCACACATCCCCCTCTCTTCTTGGTTCCTGGAACGATCAGAAAACCTTCCCTCAGAGACCGCTGCCTAGTCTGGCTTTGAACCCTTCCTCGGAGGTGGCCAGTGGCCGTGATAAAATCTAAGGGATGTTCCAGAGCCCTCAGTTCTGTACTCCTTGTTCTTGCACACGGGTCCTAGGATCGATTTTGGTCGCTGCCCAGTAGAGCACAGGACTGTGGGTGCTTCTGTGGCCTGAAGATACCTACCTCTTTGGGGCGCCGGACGCGAGCTCCTTTTGTTTTGGTTACAGCTCCGAGGCTTGGCAGCAGTCAGTCCTCTAAATCGGAGACAGGGCCCAGGGGTCGAAGCCCGTCTTCATGGCTTAGACCAGGAGTGCATTTTATGGGAGCCGTAAATTCTTGGGGGAAGAGTTGGTGGATGGTTCTCAGACCTCTCTGTCGACCCCTTGGAATTGTGTACAAAGGCTGTGCATTTTCTGAGACAGCACACCCCTTTCATCAAATTTTCAGAGGGACTCACGACTCCTCACATGCTAAGAGCCATTAGACAACGGGAAAACGTTGAAATCCTCCAGGAGAGCAATCTGGCATAATTATTTCCTGCAGTAGTCCTAATCTGGGTGTAAATTTGAAATTGGCCGTTTCTCTGGCCCCGCCCTCTTTGGAGATCGGCTTTTCTTAAACCACACCTCTGAAGCCCACCAGGGCTACTTAACTGTTAATAGCAGTTAGCATTTACGGAGCACTTTGTATGACCCAGACGATGTTCTCAGTCTTTTTTTTTTTTTTTTTTTTTTTTTTTACATTATCTCATTTTCTCTGTAGAACTACATTTATAAGGCAGGCATTATCCCCACTTTACAGAGTAGAAAAGTGAGCCCAAAAGAAATCAATAATTTGCCTAATATACACAATGGTTAACTGGTGGAGCCAGGGTTTGAACGTCTGTGTTATACTAAAGTGCTTTATTGAGTGCCCTGTGGCAGGAACGGGGCTAAGTACTATTCACATGGTTTCTCTTTTAATTCTCATATCAAGCTAGCGAAATGGGTGTATTATCCTATTTTATGGGAGAATTAGTTGAACTATACTTTGATTTTCAAAATCACAGTTTGGGCACTTTAGGATACATTGGTAGTTAGGCTGTAAGCTGGTGGATCGCAGTCAAAAGTTTAGTAACATTTAAACAATAGTATCATTACTTAGGCACAACAAATGGAAGTAATCGTTCATATTTAAATGTGAAGATTTCCAAAGTATCTCTTAGCAACTTGAGGAGAATATCACACATCTAGTTTTAATTTGATATTTCTGAAGAAAAATGAGTAATTCAATCTGGTCATTTAGAACTCAAGATTGCTTTAATTTTACAATGTTGATATTTATTATGCTCTACTGTTTTTTAACTTGAAATGGTATAGAGATTTTATAATTCCACCCCTATGCTCAGCTGTTGTACATGTTTTATTTTATTTGTGTTTTCTAACATTTCCGTTTCTTTTCAAGGATCAGTGGTCAATTGGTCAGGGCAGGGACTACAGAAATTAGGTCCAAATTTACCCTGTGAAGCTGATATTCACACTTTGATTCTGGACAAAAATCAGATTATTAAATTGGAAAATCTGGAGAAATGCAAACGATTAATACAGGTGGGTATTGCAATCTGGGAAATAGTTACATAGGATCAATTTATTATTAAACAAAACAATAAAATGACCTGACAAAATGTGCAGGCCTAGAAAGCAGTCATTGTTGCCTTAAATTTTTACATGACAGTTTCTTCTGAAGATGAACATACATGTACTACATTGAGAGTAGATTAGAAAAAAAAAAAGCATTGTTAAGAAAAGGAAGCATTTTATGTTGGCAAAATACTGTGTTACTAAGGTAACCTTTTACCTCATGATGGGGTAAAGAGTTCATTCATTCCTTCATTCAAGAAATGGTTACTGAGTCCCTCTTGTATGTCTGGCACTGTATTAAGTTTTAACTGAGAGTTTAACACTATTCTTGTGGAACTTACATTCTCAAGTTGTTGCTGTGTTAAAAATGTCTTAGTAGTTGGAGGAGGTCTGATCACTCAGCTTTATCTGTATTTTCTATTGCCCAGGAACAATAACAAAAAACTGATAGTCATACTGTAGAATATTTAGACAATATATGTGAAATGTACAAAAGGAGTTTGTGAGTGTTTGGCTGTCTAAATAAACCTTTTAAATCACTTTAATGTGAAATATTTTATATATGTTATTCCTAAAAATAACAATATGTTTCCTTTTTACAGTTATCAGTGGCTAATAATCGGCTGGTTCGGATGATGGGTGTGGCCAAGCTGACGTTGCTTCGTGTATTAAATTTGCCTCATAATAGCATTGGCTGTGTGGAAGGGCTAAAGGAACTAGTACATCTGGAATGGCTGAATTTGGCAGGAAATAATCTTAAGGTGAATGGTTTATTTTTGTTTACAAAACTATTCTGCATAAAAAAAATTCAAGCAGTGTAGAAATAAGTCAAATTAAAAAGTGAAAGTACCCACCCACTCTCCAGGGATAATCTCTGTTAAAATAAACTAAAAATAAATCTCATTTTGAAACATATAATATGACATAATATTCTTTTAAATGTGAACAAAGAATCTATATTGTACTTAGAAAAAAGTAGATCAAACCATAGAGTGTTTAGGAGGGAGACTATATCATGCTGAATTAAGCTTTAAGTAAATGTTTAATGCTGTAAGGGAGAATATACAGTTTTAAAAGTTAGGAGATCTGAATTCTAGTCCTACTTCCACTACTTAGTAACTATGTAATTTTGGGTAAATTAATACATATTTCTGTGTCTTATTTTTTGGCATGCTAGCTGAGAGGACTAGATTTACCAATAGCTGCCTTTTATTGAGCCATTAATGTATATGAGCTACTGTTCTAAGCATTTATCAGTATTAACTTATTCAATCTCATGGCAGCCTGTGAAGTAGATATAGACATTATGTGTGTTATAAAGGTGAAGAAGCTGAAGCACAGAGAAGTAACTTGTTCAGGGTCACACATCTAGGAAGTCTCAGGGCCAGAATGTAAATCCAGGCTGTTCGGTTTTAATCTGAACTTGTAAACTCTGTTCTATACCACCGTCATATATTATTACTGTGGTTTCTGTTGTTTTTTTTTTTCGACGGAGTTTTGCTCTTATTGCCCAGGCTGGAGTGCAGTGGCACGATCTTGGCTCACTGCAACCTCTGCCTCCTGGGTTTAAGTGATTCTCTTGCCTCAGCCTCAAGAGTAACTGGAATTACAGGCGCCCACCCACCATGCCTGGCCAATTTTTTGTAGTTTTTTAGTAGAGACAGGGTTTCGCCATGTTGGCCAGGCTGGTCTTGAACTCCTGACTTCAGGCTGTCCACTCACCTTGGCCTCCCAAAGTGCTGGGATTACAGGTGTGAGCCATAGCGCCTGGCCATTACTATGGTTTCTTCAAGCTGTAAAGATCTTGGATGGTATGAACTACTTGGTAGCCCTCTACTCATAGAGAGTTAATGAAAGTGTACATTTACAACCTGACAATCTACTAAATTCTGTTAGTACTGCCCCTTTTCTCTTGCTAAGTTCTTCTACTCTGCTTCTGATAATAAGAGGAGGCAAGACACTCTTTCAGCTACAAAGAACTAGGGAATAATTTTATTTTTTGATTTTGTTTTCATTAAATAATGTGATGCTTTTCTTGTGATAGGCCATGGAACAGATCAATAGCTGCACAGCTCTACAGCATCTCGATTTATCAGACAATAACATATCCCAGATAGGTGATCTATCTAAATTGGTATCTCTGAAAGTAAGTATGTTTTCTTTGTCATTTGTGAAGTTTTATAGCAAAATACCAAGAGAAAGTAATCTTATTGACCTAAAGTTAGCCTGCCGTGTATGAGCAGATTGCTTTCTTTATGATAAGAATTATGGGCTGGGCATGGTGGGTCATGCCTGTAATCCCAGCACTTTGAGAGGCTGAGGCGAGTGGATGGCTTGAGCTCAGAAGTTCAAGACCAGCGTGGGCAACGTGGCAAAGCCCCATCTCTACTAAAAATACCAAAAATTAGTGGGGCATAGTGGTGTGAACCTGTAGTCACAGCTACTCAGCTAAAGCAGGATTAGTTGAACCCAGGAGGTGGAGGTTGCAGTGACCCGAGATCGGGTTACTGCACTCTAGCCTGGGCAACACAGTGAGACTCAGTCTCAAAAAAAAAAAAAAAAAAAAAGGAATTATGTTAGAATACCAGAAATTAAGTATGAAACTTTTTGTTGTTAGTTCTATAACTCATTTATTTGATGTGAAACTGGTCATTGTAGTTAAGGTTTATTTACCATTCTCTGAACATGATGGAATTCCCTCTATGCCCAACCAACCAATGCTAGTAGCTTCAGTTATTACATAGTACATAATCTTTGGTGTGGTTGAGATTAATCATTCCTGAATTTGAGTCTGTCTTTATTTTTTTTTTGAGACAGAGTCTTGCTCTGTCACCCAGGCTGGAGTGTAGTAGTACAATCTCACTCGACCTCCCAGGCTCAAGTGATCCTCTCACCTCAGTGTCCCGAGTAGCTAGGACCATAGGCATGTGTACATCACCACACCCAGCTAATTTTTTGAGTGTTTGTAGAGATGAGATCTTTCTCTTTTCTTTTTTTTTTTAGATGGAGTTCTGCTCTGTCACCCAAGCTGGAGTGCAGTAGTGCAGTCTTGGCTCACTGCAACCTCTGCCTCCTGTGTTCAAGTGATACTTCTGTCTCAGCCTCCAGAGTAGCTGGGATTATAGGCGCCCACCACCACACCTGGCTAATTTTTTGTATTTTTAGTAGAGACAGGGTTTCACCACGTTGGCCGGGCTGATTTTGAACTCCTGACCTCACATGATCCTCCTGCCTTGGCCTCCCAAAGTGTTGGGATTACAAGCGTGAGCCAGTGCACCAGAGATGAGCTCTTACTATGTTGTGTAGACTGGTCTCAAACTCCTGGACTTTAGCAGTCCTCCTGCCTCAGTCTCTCAAAGTGCTAGATTTACAGGCATGAGCCACTGACCTGGCCGAGTCTGTTTTTTTTGTTTTGTTTTGTTTTGTTTTTTTGAGACAGAGTTTTGCTCTGTTGGCCAGGCTGGAGTGCAGTGGCGCAATCTCGGCTCACTGCATCCTCTGCCTTCCAGGTTCAAGTGATCCTCCTGCCTCAGCCTCCCGAGTAGCTGGGACTACAGGTGCATGCCACCACGCCCAGCTAATTTTTGTATTTTTAGTAGAGATGGCATTTCACCATGTTGGCCAGGCTGGTCTCGAACTCCTGACCTTGTGATCCACCCGCCTTGGCCTCCCAAAGTGTTGGGATTACAGGCATGAGCCACTGCACCGGGTCCCAAGTCTGTTTTTTTTTTTGACATTCAGAATTGCTGTTTTTAGAGTAATAGGTATTAGTTAATTGTCAAAATTAATTTCACTTAGAAAAAAACATGTAGCATATAGCACTTTTTATGGAGGGGAGTGTATCATGCAGTCAAATAAGTAACAGTTGAAATCACAGTCTTGAAAAACATGTAGAACGTTTTAAATATTGTTGCCTCATTGGATATTATTACCATCAGATATATTCATTAAACCCTAGAAGCAGTATCTTAGTTCACTTTTTCCCAGATCTTCAGCAGAAATCATTTTTAGCAATAATTATTCTAAACAATTTGATGTAGCCAAATGCTGTCCTAATAGATGCTAAGAGAATTCAAATGAACCAAAGATGATTGAATTTTTTTTTTTTTTTTTTTTGCTGGCATAGAAGCCTATTTATCTGATCAGAATCCTGGGTGTTCAGTTTTGGGTTTATTCCTGGTTGTTGCTGACTTAATGTGAGTCAGCTTTATCTGCAAGTAACACATTCTACCTCCCTTTATTTTTTAGTTACCTAGAGAATACAGTTGCAATTATGGATGTAGGTTATCACTCCCTCTTTTGGAAAATTTGCTTTATATGTGGTTGTTTTAATTACTTTTTTTTAAAATTTGAGACACCAGAGTCTTGCTGTCACCCAGGCTCGAGTGCAGTGGTGCAGTCATGGCTTACTGTAGCCTCGACCTCCTGGGCTCAAGCGATCCCCCTACCTCAGCCTCCCCAGTAGCTGGAACTACAGGTGCACCCCATCATGCCTGGCTAATTTTTTGATTTTTAGTAGAGATCAGGTCTCACTATGTTGCCCAGGCTGGTCTCAAACCCCTGGGCTCAAGCAATCCTCCCTCCTTGGCCTCCCAAAATGCTGGGATTACAGGCATGAGCCACCACACGTGGCCTCTATTTTGATA
This sequence comes from Hylobates moloch, assembly GCF_009828535.3. NCBI lineage: Eukaryota > Metazoa > Chordata > Mammalia > Primates > Hylobatidae > Hylobates > Hylobates moloch. The sequence continues at coordinate 60,033,951 of NW_026652279.1, read as the reverse complement.
TTTTAAAAGAAAATGAACAAGTGTGTTAGAAATTGCTCAGTGTCTCGTAACTTAAATCTCACAGCATGCCTAGTTGCTATGCCAAGCATGTGTTTTTGGACAAGTCTTTAAAATATTGTGAGCTTAGGATGTTGGTATGAAAACAGAGAGTTGGACCAGAAGATCATCGAGGACCCTTGTAGCATTAACAGTCTTTGATTTGTGTGTGATGAGAAATATAATAGATTCCTTTATTCTTATATGTACCATTTTGGTGTTGTCACAATAGGCCAATTTATTTGTAATCTTTTCATTTGTAATTCATACTGTTTTTACTTTCAAGACCCTGCTTTTACATGGAAACATCATCACCTCTCTTAGAATGGCACCTGCTTACCTACCCAGAAGTCTTGCTATACTTTCTTTGGCAGAAAATGAAATCCGAGACTTAAATGAGGTAAAATTTGAGGGCATTTTGTGAGATTCAGGAAGCTGGAAATCCTAGGAAAGACACAGGAGAGGGTTGTGAGCTTATTTTTATACTGTGAGCATCTTGGAAGAAACTGCCATTCAGATGAAATGCTTGGCTCTAGATGATCGTTATTTTTCTTTCCATTTTTCCTTAGTGTCAGTGGGTCATTAAGGTCTAATTTGCTTTGTAAAGCTGTAATTGTGATTCCACTGGGAGGCGATTGGTTGTAGAGGGACATCTACGTTATAAGGGTTTATAAGACTCCCTGTCCACCTTTCCTGGCTGCTGGGATGTTTTCAAAATAGGGTTATTTCTGCTAGGAAACAGTGCTGATACTTGCCAGGGAATTTTGTGCAGCAGGGACAGATGGCTATATTGTTGAAATTTTGGAAGTCAATGGACACTTGTCACTTTTCAGAACAAGAGAGAAATTATCACATTCTCAAATGCTGCCAAAGATGTGTAATCAGTGGAAACCTTGTGCTTGACACTGAATAGTCCTTTTGTTCAACAAAGATATCTTTTGTTCCAGATCTCTTTTTTGGCATCCTTAACTGAATTGGAACAGTTGTCGATTATGAACAATCCTTGTGTGATGGCAACACCATCCATCCCAGGATTTGACTATCGGCCGTACATCGTCAGCTGGTGCTTAAACCTCAGAGTCCTAGATGGATATGTGATTTCTCAGAAGGAAAGGTAAACATGCGCTCTTTAACATCACAAATGTTACTGAAAAGACCATTTCTAGTTTACTACAGATTAATAGAGTATTTCTTAAAATGTGCATTTAGAAATCAAGAGTATTAGTGCAGTCATATAGCAGACTATGTGCTGGTCATTTAGGATTTTCTGTCATTTCTAAAAAAGGATAAGAAATAAATATTGGCCTGGTGCAGTGGCTCATGCCTGTAATCCTTGCGCTTTGGAAAGCCGAGGCAGGGGATCGCTTGAGCCCAGGAGTTTGAGACCAGCCTGGGCAATATAGGGAGACCGAATCTCTAAAAAAAAAAAAAAAAAAAAAAAAAAAAAATTAGCTGGGCGTGGTGGTACACACCTGTAGTCCTAGCTACTTAGGAAGCTGAGGTGGGAGGATTGCTTGAGCCCAGGAATTTAAGGTTACAGTGAGCTATGGTTGTGTCATTGCCCTCTACCTTGGGTGACAGAGTGAGACCCTGTCTGAAAAAAAAAAGAAATCTTGGCCCCAGAGGTTGGAGCTAGTAGTCTTAGTGCCCTACGTACAACAATTTGATTTCTAAAAGTTCTTTTTTTTAATCAGTTGTTTGGAGCTTGGAACATTTTTGCTTAGAAACCATCACGTTATAGATGCTGTGTAGGATCTCAGATCAGTCTCACAAAAGCTTGTAATATATTAATCTATCACATATACAAGGGCCGTATTTTTTATTCATTTTATTTTCTATTTATCATCCAGCCCCAAATGTCATGTAAGGGCAGTATTAGTAATATCTTACAATTCTCCAAATACTCATTATAATGGTAATTTTGGGAAAATGCAGAGTTTTAATTTGGAACTAGTAGCAGATGTGGTGATTGGTCCTCCTCTTTTTTTTATTTTATTTTTTTTGAGACCGAGTTTCACTCTTGTTGCCCAGGCTGGAGTGCAATGGCGTGATCTCTGCTCATCACAACCTCCACCTTCTGGGTTCAAGCGATTCTTCTGCCTCAGCCTCCCAAGTAGCTGGAATTACAGGCATGTGCCACCACGCCCAGCTAATTTTGTATTTTTAGTAGAGACAGGGTTTCTCCATGTCGTTTAGGCTGGTCTCGAACTCCTGACCTCAAGTGATCCGCCCGCCTCAGCCTCCCAAAGTGTTGGGATTACAGGCATGAGCCAATGCACCTGGCCAGGTTCTCCCCTTCTTATACCTGTGAAGCAGCAGAAGCAAGAATTCCCCCACCTGTAGATCATTAATAGTTTCTGTGGCTTGGACCTGGGATCCCTGCAGAATGGAGTCTTCTGGACCCTGGTACATGATCAGTGGAATGAGAGCTTTAGGGGAGGTAAGGAACTACGATATGGGAAGGAGGGAGTGGAATTGGGATAGTGAGAGTTGAGATGACTTTATTCTGTCTACTGTGCTTCATTTAACTTTTTTCTCTCAGTACATACACACATGCATTATGGACTCAACACATACATTCTCCCTCGCCTTTTTTTGTTCTTCTCTACTACAGACAGTAGTTACTTCAGCAGTTTCCTGATGGGAGGATGGGTGGTAGAATACAGACAGCGTCTCCCTTCTGCCTCTCTGCTGTTTTGTATAGTTTCTGAATAAAGCAGGGGGCCGTGAGGAATGGCAGCCAAGAGCTAGATAGTGGTGGTGGTGGTGTAGGGTGAGGGACATATGTCAGGTCTAGTTTGCCTACAGGAAAGGGTGGCTTTTCTTTTTCCTGTTGTGAATGTTGCTCTGAGAATAAACCTTATTTTGTTTCAAACTGTGACTAGTTCTAGATTTGGAATATGGGTTTACTTGGATAATCCTCTCTACAGTTGTTGACTTTTTCTATGGGAGTAGGGCTGGCAACATTTTCATGTCTGAGAGGCAGCATGGTGATGTGGGCAGAGATAAAGGTTTAGTGTAAAGAGAGACCCACAAAGAGAGATGAGACCTGGTTATGAGAAACAGGGGAAGGCTTCACTTTTTTCTCTGCTATCTATTAGCTGTGTGGCCTTGTCAAGTTCCTTAGGGCTTTTCTGAGCCTAAGTTTCCTCATCTGTAAAATGTGAATAGTGGTACTACCTAGCTTTCATGGATAGTAGGATTAAGGATGATGTATAGAACATAGGACTGGTCATATAGTAGGTGCTTAATAAATGATATTATTATATAGGGATAGAGACTAAAGGTTGAAGAGTTTGTTGAAACTAAAGAGAGTGTTAAGACAAAATATTTGTTGATTGGATAAATAATGATAAAAAAGTCTGTGTTTCTGTACTGTGGAAATGGTTTTATTCCAAGTGACTTTAAGGTGAATCTGAATATTTTTTGAGCTTTCTCCTAATGCTTTGCAAACATTTAATTTCAGAGACTTCAGGAGATAGGGAAGAGTGGGCTCCCACCTGGGGTAGCCTCTCTCTCTGGGGTTGTCCTACACTAAAGTGTGGGGGGGGTGGCTGGCAAGATGGCTGAATAGCAACAGCTCCGGTCTGCAGCTCCCACTGAGATTAGCGCAGAAGGCGGGTGATTTCTACATTTCCACCTGAGGTACCTGGCTCATCTCATTGGGACTAGTTAGACAGCGGGTGCAGCCCATGGAGGGTGAGCAGAAGCAGGGTGCGGCGTTGCCTCACCTGGGAAGCGCAAGGGGTCAGGGAACTCCCTCCCCTAGCCAGGGGAAGCCGTGAGGGACTGTGCCGGGAGGAACAGTGTACTCTGGCCCAGATACTACGCTTTTCCCATGGTCTTCGCAACCCCACACACCAGGAGATTCCCTCCGGTGCCTATGCCACCAGGGCCCTGGGTTTCAAGCACAAAAGTGGGCGGCCGTTGGGCAGACGCCAAGCTGGCTGTAGGAGTTTTTTTTCATATCCCAGTGGCGCCTGGAACACCAGTGAGACAGAACTGTTCACTCCTCTGGAAAGGGGGCTGAAGCCAGCAAGCCAAGTGGTCTAGCGCAGAGGATCCCACCCCTACAGAGCCCAGCAAGCTAAGATACACAGGGTTGAAATTCTTGCTGCCAGTACAGCAGTGTGAAGTCGACCTGGGATGCTCGAGCTTGCAGGGGGAGGGGCATCTGCCTTTACCGAGGCGCGAATAGGTGGTTTTCCCCTCACCGTGTAAACAAAACCTCCCACAAGTTCAAACTGGGCAGAGCCCACCACAGCTCAGCAAAGCTGCTGTAGCCAGACTGCTTCTCTAGATTCCTCCTCTCTGGGCAGGACATCTCTGAAAGAAAGGCAGCAGCCCCAATCAGGGGGCTTATAGATAAAACTCCCCATCTCCCAGGGACAGAGCACCTGGGGGAAGGGGCAGCTGTGGACGCAGCTTCAGCAGGCTTAAACGTTCCTGCCTCCTGGCTCTGAAGAGAGTGGTGGATCTCCCAACACAGCCCTTGAGCTCTGCTAAGGGACAGACTGTCTCCTCAAGTGGGTCCCTGATCCCCATGCCTCCTGAGTGGGAGACATCTCCCAGCAACGGTTGACAGACACCAGCTCCGGCTGGCATTTGGTGAGTGCCCCTCTAGGATGAAGCTTCCAGGTGAAGGAACAGGCAGCAATCTTTGCTGTTCTGCAGCCTCTGCTGGTAATACCCAGGAAAACAGGTAGTGGATGTCCAGCAAACTCTAGCAGACCTGCAGCAGAGGGGCATGACTTAGAAGGAAAACTAACAAACAGAAAGGAATAGCATCAACATCAACAAAAAGGACGTCCACACAGAAACCCCATCCGAAGGTCACCAACATCAAAGACCAATGGTAGATAAATCCACGAAGATGGGAAAAACCAGTGCAAAAAGGCTGAAAATTCCAAAAACCAGAGCGCTTCTTCTCCCGCAAAGGATCACAACTCCCAGCAAAAGAACAAAACTGGACAGAGAATGAGTTTCACAAATTGACAGAAGTAGGCTTCAGAATAATAACAAACTCCGTTGAGCTAAAGGAGCATGTTCTAACCCAATGCAAGGAAGCTAAGAACCTTGAAAAAAGGTTAGAGGAATTGCTAACTAGAAAAACCAGTACAGAGAAGAACATAAATGACCTGATGGAGCTGCAAAACACAGCACGAGAACTTTGTGAAGCATACACAAGTATCAATAGTCGAATTGATGAAGAGGAAGAAAGGATATCAGAGATTGAAGATCAACTTAATGAAATAAACCGTGAAGACAAGATTAGAGAAAAAAGAATGAAAAGGGGTGAACAAAGCCTCCAAGAAATATGGGATTATGTGAAAAGACCAAACCTACGTTTGATTGGTGTACCTGAAAATGACAGGGAGAATGGAACCAAGTTAGAAAACACTCTTCAGGATATTATCCAGGAGAACGTCCCCAACCTAGCAAGACAGGCCAACATTCAAATTCAGGAAATAAAGAGAACACCACAAAGATACTCCTTGAGAAGAGCAACCCCAAGACACATAATCGCCAGATTCGCCAAGGTTGAAATGAAGGAAAAAATGTTAAGGGCAACCAGTGAGTAAAGTCAGGTTACAAAGGGAAGCCCATCAGACTTAACAGCAGATCTCTCTGCGGAAACCCCACAAGCCAGAAGAGAGTGGGGGCCGATATTCAACATTCTTAAAGAGAAGAATTTTCAACCCAGAATTTCATATCCAGCCAAACTAAGCTTCATAAGTGAAGGAGAAATAAAATCCTTTACACACAAGCAAAGGCTGAGAGATTTTGTTACCACCAGACCTGCCTTACAAGAACCACTGAAGGAAGCACTACACGTGGAAAGGAAAAACCAGTACCAGCCACTGCAAAAACATACCAAATTGTAAAGATCATCAACACTATGAAGAAACTGCATCAACTAACGAGCGAAATAACCAGCTAGCATCAAAATGACAGGATCAAATTCACGTATAACAATATTAACCTTAAATGTAAATGGGCTATTAGCCCCAATTAAAAGACATAGACTGGCAAATTGGATAAAGAATCAAGAACCATTGGTGTGCTGCACTCAGGAGATGCATCTCACATGTAAAGACACACATAGATTCAAAGGGATGGAGGAATATTTACCAAACAAATGGAAAGCAAAAAAAAAAAAAAAAAAAAAAAAAGCGGGGGTTACAACTGTAGTCTCTGATAAAACAGACTTTAAACCAACATATATCAAAAAGACAAAGAAGGGCATTACATAATGGTAAAGGGATCAATGGAACAAGAAGAGCTAACTAGCCTAAATATATTTGCACCCAATACAGGAGCACCCAGATTCATAAAGCAAGTTCTTGGAGACCTACAAAGAGACTTAGACTTCCACACAATAATAGTGGGAGACTTTAACACCCCACTGTCAAAATTAGATCAATGAGAGAAAATTAACAAGGGTATTTAGGACTTGAAGTCAGCTCTGGACCAAGCAGACCTAATAGATATCTACTGAACTCTCCACACCAAATCAACAGAATATACATTCTTTTCAACACCACATCACACTTATTCTAAAATTGACCACATAATTGGAAATAAAACACTCCTCAGCAAATGCAAAAGAACAGAAATCATAACAGTCTGTCAGACCACAGTGCAATCAAATTAGAACTCAAGATTAAGAAACTTAAAACCGCACAACTGCATGGAAACTGAACAACCTCCTCCTGAATAACTACTGGGTACATAACGAAATTATGGCAGAAATAAATAAGTTTTTTGAAACCAATGAGAACAAAGACACAATATCCCAGAATCTCTGGTACACATTTAAAGCAGTGTGTAGAGGGAAATTTATAGCACCAAATGCCCACAGGAGAAAGCAGGAAAGATCTGAAATCAACACCGTAACATCACAATTAAAAGAACTAGAGAAGGAAGAACAAACAAATTCAAAACTAGCAGAAAACAGGAAATAACAAAGATCAGAGCAGAACTGAAGGAGATAGAGACATGAAAAACCCTTCAAAAAGTCAATTAATTCAGGAGCTGGTTTTTTGAAAAGATCAACAAAATAGACTGCTAGCCAGACTAATAAGAAAAGAGAGAAGAATCAAATAGACACAATAAAAAATGACAAAGAACATATCACCATTGATCCCACAGAAATACAAACTACCATCAGAGAATAAATACCTCTACACAAATAAACTAGAAAATCTAGAAGAAATCGATACATTTCTGGACACATACACCCACCCAAGACTAAACCAGGAAGAAGTCGGAGCCCTGAGTAGACCAATAACAAGTTCTGATATTGAGGCAGTAATTAATAGCCTACCAACCAAAAGAAGCCCAGGACCAGATGGATTCACAGCTGAATTCTACCAGAGATACAAAGAGGAGCTGGTACTATTCCTTCTGAAACTATTCCAAACAAGAGAAAAAGAGGGACCCCTCCCTAACTTATTTATGAGGTCAGCAACATCCTGATAGCAAAACCTGGCAGAGACACACACAAAAAAGAAAATTTCAGGCCAATATTCCTGATGAACATTAATGCAAAAGTCTTCAATAAAATACTGGCTAACCGAATCCAGCAGCACATCAAAAAGCTTATCCACTACGACCAAGTTGGCTTCATCCCTGGGATGCAAGGTTGGTTCATCATAGGCAAATCAATAAACGTAATCCATCACATAAACAGAACCAATGATAAAAACCACATGATTATCTGAATAGATACAGGAAAGGCCTTCGATAAAATTCAACACCCCTGACGGGGCACAGCGGCTCATGCCTGTAATCCCAGCACTTTGGGAGGCCGAGGTGGGTGGATCACGAGGTCAGGCGTTAAAGACTAGCCTGGCCAAAATGGTAAAACCCCGTCTCTACTAAAAATATAAAAATTAGCCAGAGGTGGTGGTGGGCACTTGTAATCCCAGTTAGGAGGCTGAGGCAGAGAATTGCTTGAACCCGGGAGACGTAGGTTGCAGTGAGCTGAGATCACGCCACTGCACTCCAGCCTGGGCGACAGAGCAAGACTCCATCTAAAAAAAAAAAATCAACACCCCCTTCATGCTAAAAACTCTCAATAAACTAGGTATTGATGGAACATATCTCAAAATAATAAGAGCTATTTATGACAGACCCACAGCTAATATCATACTGAATGGGCAAAAGCTGGAAGCATTCCCTTTGAAAACTGGCATAAGACAGGGATGCCCTCTCTTACCACTCCTGTTCAACATAGTATTGGAAGTTTTGGCTAAGGCAGTCAGGCAAGAGAAAGAAATAAAGGGTATTCAGACAGGAAGAGAGGAAGTCAAATTGTCTCTGTTTGCAGATGACATGATTGTATATTTGGAAAACCCCATCATTCCAGCCCAAAATCTCCTTAAGCTGATAAGCAACTTCAGCAAAGTCTCAGGATACAAAATCAGTGTGCAAAAATCACAAGCATTCCTATACAACAATAATAGAGAGCCAAATCATGAGTGAACTTCCATTCACAAGTGCTACAAAGAGACTAAAATACCTAGGAATACAACTTACAAGGGATGTGAAGGACCTCTTCAAGGAGAACTACAAACCAGTGCTCAAGGAAATAAGAGAGGACACAAACAAATGGAAAAACATTGCATGCTCATTCACAAGAAGAATCAATATTGTGAAAATGGCCATACTGCCCAAAGTAATGTATAGATTCAGTGCTGTCCCCATCAAGCTACCATTGACTTTCTTTTTTTTTTTTTTTTTTGAGACAGAGTTTCACTCTTATTGCCCAGGCTGGAGTGCAATGGCATGATCTCGGCTCACTACAACCTCCACCTCCCGGGTTCAAGCGATTCTCCTGCCTCAGCCTCCCTAGTAGCTGGGATTACAGGCATGCGCCACCACACCTGGCTAATTTTGTATTTTTAGTAGAGATGGGGTTTCTCCATGTTGGTCAGGCTGGTCTTGAACTCCCTACCTCAGGTGATCTGCCCGCCTCGGCCTCCCAAAGTGCGAGGATTACAGGCGTGAGCCAACGCACCTGGTCGCATTGACTTTCTTCACAGAATTATAAAAAAATACTTGAAATTGCGTGTGGAACCAAGAAAGAGCCTGTATAGCCAAGACAATCCTAAGCAAAAAGAACAAAGCTGGAGGTATCACACCACCTGACTTCAAACTACACTACAAAGCTACAGTAATCAAAATAGTATAGTACTGGTACCAAAACAGTTATATAGACCAATGGAACAGAACAGAGGCCTCAGAAATAACACCACACATCTACAACCCTCTGATCTTTGACAAACCTGACAAAAACAAGCAAAGGGGAAAGGATTCCTTATTTAATAAATGGTGCTGGGAAAACTGGCTAGCCATATGCAGAAAACTGAAATTGTACCCCTTCTTTACACCTTATACAAAAATTAACTCAAGATGGATTAAAGACTTAAATGTAAGACCTAAAACTGTAAAAACCCTAAAAGAAAACCAAGACAATTCCATTCAGGACATAGGCATGGGCAAAGACTTCATGACTAAAACATCAAAAGCAATGGCAACAAACGCCAAAATTGACAAATGGGATCTAATTAAACTAAAGAGCTTCTGCACAGCAAAAGAAACTGTCATCAGAGTGAACAGGCAACCTACAGAATGGGAGAAAATTTTTGCAATCTATCCATCTGTCAAAGGGCCAATATCTAGAATCTACAAAGAACTTAAACAAATTTACAAGAAAAAACCCCATCAAAAAGTGGGCAAAGGATATGAACAGACATTTCTCAAAAGAAGACATTTATGCGGCCAGCAATCGTATGAAAAAAAGCTCATCATCACTGGTCATTAGAGAAATGCAAATCAAAACCACAATGAGATACCATCTCATACCAGTTAGAATGGTGATCATTAAAAAGTCAGGAAACAGGCTGGGCATGGTGGCTCACGCCTGTAATCCCAGCACTTTGGGAGTCCCAGGCAGGTGGATCATGAGGTCAGAAGTTCGAGACCAGCCTGACCAACATGGTGAAACCCCGTCTCTACTAAAAATAGAAAAAAATTAGCTGGGTGTGGTGGCGCGCACCTGTAATCCCAGCTACTCAGGGAGCTGAGGCAGGAGAGTCACTTGAGCCCAGGAGGTGGAGGTTGCAGTGAGCCGAGATTGTGCCATTGCAGCACTCTAGCCTGGGTGACTGAGTGAGACTCTGTCTCAAAAAAAAAAAAAAAAAAAGTCAGGAAACAACAGATGCTGGAAAGGATGTTAAGAAATAGGAACACTTTTACACTGTTGGTGGGAGTGTAAGTTCAATTATTGTGGAAGACAGTGTGGCAATTCCTCAAGGATCTAGAACCAGAAATACCATTTGACCCAGCAATCTCATTACCGAGTATATACCCAAAGGATTATAAATCATTCTACTATAAGGACACATGCACATGTATGTTTATTGTGGCACTTTTCACAATAGCAAAGACTTGGAACCAACCCAAATGCCCATCAATGATAGAGTGGATAAAGAAAATGTGGCACATATTCACAATGGAATACTATGGAGCCATAAAAATGGATCAGTTCATGTCCTTTGCAGAGACATGGATGAAGCTGGAAACTATCATTCTTAGCAAACTAACACAGGAACAGAAAACCAAACACTGCATGTTCTCAGTCATAAGTGGGAGTTGAACAATGAGAACACATAGACACAGGGAGGGGAACATCACACACCAGGGCCTGTTGGGTGGGGGGCTAGGGGAGTGATAGCATTAGGAGAAATACTTAATGTAGATGATGAGTTGATGGGTGCAGCAAACCACCATGGCATGTGTATACCTATGTAACAAACCTGCACATGCTGCACATGTATCCCAGAACTGAAAGTATTAAAAAAAAAAAAAAAAGTGTGGGAAGAAGGAAGAGATGGGAGGGTAGCTCAACAGCAAATTTTTTTCCAGACACGTTTTTAAGAATTGTAGAAGTACAGAGCGAGACTCCGTCTCAAAAAAAAAAATTGTAAAAGTATCACATAATTAAGATATAGTTTTAAAATAATATTTTAAAATATCCTTATAATCACTTCAGAGAACAGGAAGAGAGCATGGCCGCACATGGTGGCTCACACTTGTAGTCCCATTACTTGGGAGGCCAAGGTGGGTGGATTGCTTGAGCCCAGGAATTTGAGACCAGTCTGGGCAATATGGTGAAACCCTGTCTCTACAAAAAAATACAAAAAATTTGCTGGGTGTGGTGGTGTGTGCCTGTAGTCCCAGCTACTCAGGAGGCTGAAGTGGGAGGATTGCTTGAGCCAGGGAGGCGGATGTTGCAGTGAGATGAAATTGCACCACTGCACTCCAGCCTGGGCAACAAAGTGGAAAAAAAAATACAACCAGCATCCAGAGATCCCCTTTGTTTCCCTCTGGTCGTAACTCCCCTCCTCACTAGAAGTAACTATTATGGTAACTTTTTAATAATTCAGAAAGATTTTTTTTTCCTGGTTATTATGGCATCTTCAACCAGCTTCTGCTAGAATATATATTTTGAAGACAGAGTGTCGCTGTGTTTCCCAGGCTAGAGTGCAGTGGCATGATCATAGCTCATTGCAACCTCCGCCTCCTATGCTGAAGGGACCATCCTGTCTCAGCCTTCCAAGTAGCTGGGACTATAGGCATACACCACTGTGCCCAGCTCATTTTAAAATTTTTAGTTTAGATAAGGTTTTGCTATGTTGCCTGGGCTGGTCTTGAATTCCTGGGCTAGAGCAGTCCTCTTACCTCAGCCTCCCAAAATGCTGGGATTATACATTTGAGCCACTGCACCCAGCTAGAATAACCAGAATTAAAATACTGATGGCCAGGTGCGGTGGCTCATACCTGTAATCCTAGCACTTTGGGAGGCTGAGGCAGGAGGATCACTGAGGTTGGGAGTTCGAGACCAGCCTGACCAACATAGAGAAACCCCGCTCTATTAAAAATACAAAAAAATTAGCTGGGTATGGTTGCACATGCCTGTAATCCCAGCTACTCGGGAGGCTGAGGCAGGAGAATCACTTGAAACCGAGAGGCAGAGATTACAGTGAGCTGAGATCGTGCCATTGCACTCTAGCCTGGGCAACAAGGGTGAAACTCCATCTCAAAAAAAAAAAAAAAAAAAAGACTGATAATACTAAGGGTATGGTGCAATTGGAAAGCTGATAAACCACTCTAGGGAACTATAAATGGTACAACTACTTTGAAAAACTAGAAGTATCTACTGGAGCTAAATGTACATATATACTCTGTTACCCAGCAATTTTACTTCACATGTATACTGTATAGAAATAGCTACTTAGGTCTTCCAAAAGACATGTACATGCATGTTCACAGCAGCTCTATTCATAATAGCATGTCAGCCTATACAAGAATGGATAGAGTTCTCAAAAAAAAGAAAAAAAAAAGCGTCGGCACATTGGTTCATACCTGTAATCCTAGCACTTTGGGAGGCCAAGGTGGTGGATCACCTGAGGCCAGAAGTTCAAGACCAGCCTGACCAACATGGTGAAACCCCGTCTCTACTAAAAATACAAAATTAGCTGGGTGTGGTAGCACATGCCTGTAATTCCAGCTACTTGGGAGGCTGAGGCAGGAAAATCACTTGAACCCAGGCAGCGGAGGTTGCAGTGAGCTGAGATTGCACCATTGCACTCCAGCCTGGGCAACAAGAGCAAAACTCTGTCTCAAAAAAAAAAAGGATAGAGTTACACTCAAACTAGGAACCTAGATGGTTGGTGCTGTGCTAGAGACAAAATGCTGTTGCAGTTGTAGTCTGTCAACAGTGCTCCCATGCTTTAAAACAACTCTGGAAGTATTGTGTTCAGGAAGGCGGCATTATTCTAAGGGAGAGCTATTACCTTAAAAATTGGTATTTGGCCTGAGCAGTGTTGAAAATATTTTCCTGGTCAACATTGAGAATTGCCCTGAAGGACAGGAAGGAATTTTCAGTTTTTAAAGTCTGCCCATTCTGGTTGTTATTTGCTAAGAACATCCAGGTTAAAGTTCTCCATTATGAAATGTATCCTAGATTCTTTGATAACATCAGGTAGCTAGATCTTGATTTGAGTGTATGTGTTACCCAAAAGAGTAACTTGAGCAGTAACCAAACCTTGTGTGCTTTGGCTGAGCCATTTCTCAGAGTTAAGCATACCTGTGGAAAGACGAGCATCTTTGTGTGGCACCTCAGTGTTTGGAGTTCTTTCTGAATGTGCTTAGATCTCTGTTTTGCTACTGACAGGAACTTGCACAAAGCTATAACTCTGTTGCTTAGTTAGAGATCTTATGGGAGCAGAACCTTGGAGAAAGTTAATATTCCTTTTAAAAATTATTTAAGTTGAAATTCCTAGTGCTAGATATTTTTCTTTTTAATTTTTAGAGATGGGGTCTCGCATTGTTGTCTAGGCTGGAATGCAGTGACAGGGTCACAGCTTACTGCAGCCTCAACCTCCCAGGCTCAAACGATTCTTCTGCTTCAGCCTCCCTAGTAGCTGGGAATAGATGCATGCCACCAAAAAAAGTTAGCCTGACTAATTTTTAAAACTTTTTTGTAGGGAAGGGTTCTTGCTATGTTGCCCAGTCAGGTCTGGAACTCCTGAGCTCATTGGATCCTCCTGCCTCAGCCTCCCAAAGTGCTGGGATTACAGATATGAGCCACTGCACCTAGCCAATATCCTTTTTTTTAAAGGGATATTTCAAATATATAGAAAGTTAGAGAGAATAACATAATGAACATCTATGTACCCACCATGCAGCTTCAACAATTGTCAATATTTTGCCAGTCTTGTTTCATTCCACATTTTTTGTTGGAGTATTTTAAAAGCAAATATCAGATATCCTTTTATTCAGTACTCCTTTTTTTTTTTTTTTTTTTGAGACGGAATCTCGCTGTGTCGCCCAGGTTGGAGTGCAGTGGCATGATCTCAGCTCACTGCAAGCTCTGCCTCCCGGGTTCTGGCCATTCTCCTGCCTCAGCCTCCCAAGTAGCTGGGACTATAGGCGCCCGCCGCCACACCTGGCTAATTTTTTGTATTTTTAGTAGAGACGGGGTTTCACCATGTTAGCCAGGATGGTCTCGATCTCCTGACCTTGTGATCTGCCCCGCCTTGGCCTCCCAAAGTGTTGGGATTACAGGCGTGTAGTAGCTGGTATTACATTTTTTTTTTTTTAAAGAGACAGAGCAAGTTGTTTTAAGTTCCCTTTCTTAATAGTTATTACTTCTCTTGTTTTAAGTAAACAGTTCCTTCACTTTCAAGAGTGGAATCATACTCCAATGACTTGAAATTAATATGTGAAAGGCCAGGCATGGTGGCTTATGCCTGTAATCTTAGTGCCTGGGAAGGTCAACATAGGAGGCTCACTTGAAGTCAGCAGTTCAAGACCAGACTGGGCAACATAGTGAGTCCCCATCTCTAAAAAAAAATAAAAAATGAAAAAATTAGCTGGGTATGGTGGTGCATACCTGTAGCTTCAGCTACTTGGGAGGCTGAGGTGGGAGGACTGAGTGAGCCCAGCAGTTTGAGGCTGCAGTGAGCCATAATAGTGCCATTGCACTCCAGCCTGGGTGGCAGAGAGACCTTGTCTCAAAAAAAAAAAAAGATTAATATGTTAGAGCTGAATGAGTCTTAATTTTGTTTTGTTTTTTTAATTGAAAATGGTATTTTAATTGACAGGGAGTTTTTTTTTTTGCTTTTGTTTTTGTTTTTTTACCAAGGATTTAATATAATTTGTGTAGGGATATGTTTATTGATGAATTCATGTGAAGCAAAGTGGAAAATCAGATCTTATAGCAGTTGACGATCTACATTTTGTGTTTTTTTTTTTCACAAAAACTTAAACTGTGGGATATTCAAGCTTGAGCTCTTTCCTCTAGCCTCTTAGTTTCACTTTTCTGTCTTCCCAAAGTACAGATCATCTATAACTTAGAAATATTGCTTGCTGGGAAATATTAAAGTTGGTGATTGTCTTCTACTCTGGACCTATTTTTGTACAACCTTTCAACATGCCATTTGTTTGTCAGGAGAATGGAAACTTAGAGCAGATTTCATGAAGATTCTAAATGATTTTGATTTAGTCCACAGGGATGTTTCCATGGAAGGAATACTTCTTTTTTTTTTTGAGATGGAGTCTCACTCTATTGCCCAGGCTGGAGTGCAGCGGCGTGATCTCGGCTTACTGCAAGCTCCACCTCCCAGGTTCACACCCTTCTCCTGCCTCAGTCTCCTGACTAACTGGGACTACAGGTGCATGCTGCCACGCCTGGCTAATTTTTTGTATTTTTAGTAGAGAAGGGGTTTCACTGTGTTAGCCAGGATGGTCTCAATCTCCTGACCTCGTGATCTGCCCACCTCGGCCTCCCAAAGTGCTGGGATTACAGGTGTGAGCCACTGCACCCGGCCCATGGAAGGAATACTTCTAATTATTTTTATTAAATAAACTAAACTTTTTTTTTTTTTTTTTTTTTTTTTTAAGAAACAGAATCTTGCTTTGTTGTCCAGGCTGGCTTCAAACTCCTGGGCTCAAGCAGTCCTCCCACCTCGGCCCCACAAAGCGCTGGGATTACAAGCATAAGCCACCACATCCGGCCCTTGCTTCATCTTATACCTTCACTCACTCTCCCTTCTTCTATACTATTTTGAAGCCGATCTCAGATTACATATCATTTCACCTGTTAGTATTTCAGTCTATGTCTCTAAAAGAGAAGAACTCTTAAAGAAACAAC
Organism: Hylobates moloch; assembly: GCF_009828535.3. Taxonomy (NCBI): domain Eukaryota; kingdom Metazoa; phylum Chordata; class Mammalia; order Primates; family Hylobatidae; genus Hylobates; species Hylobates moloch. The sequence goes on along the minus strand of NW_026652279.1, from coordinate 60,018,191 downwards.
CACAATGCTATTATCACATCTTAAAAAAAAATTAACAGTGCCCTAATATCAGATATTCAGTGCTTACATTTTCAATCCTTATAAATGAATTTTGTATCTTAGAAACAGAATTCAAATAATTACAGCCTTATGTCACAGTTGGTTGATATATTTCTTAAGTTTCTTTCTTCCTCTGTTTAGTGTCTTAAAGCAGCGGTATCTTACTATGGCATGCTCTGTAGGTTTGCTGTGCTGACTGAGTGGTTCTTTCTTGGGGCCTCCTGGGCTTGCACTCAGATCACAGATAGGGCTAGAGTCATCTGAAGGCTTAACTTGGCTAGATGTCCAAGATGACTCTCTTGAATCTCTCAATCTATCTGTCTCTCTTCTCTTTTATTTTCTTTGCTTTCTTTTCTCTCTCTCTCTCCCTTTCTTTTCTTTTTTTCTTTTGGTTGTAGTTGAAGAAGTCAGAATATTTGTCCTATAGAGTTTCCCATTATCTGCTCATTTTACCAACTGCATCCCTGTGTCCTTTGACATATTCCTCTCCCTTCTGTATTTTCTGTAAATTGGATATGGATGTTTGTTCAGATTCAGGTTTGGTTTTTTTTTTTTTTTTTTTGAGGGGAGGACTATAAGGTTGGTGCAAAAGTAATTGCAGTTTTTACTTAGTGGGTTCTGTTGGGAGGCATACAGTGTCTAGTTTTCTCTTGTGTTATTAGTAGCTATTAATGATCAATGCCTAAATCTACTAATTCATTAAGGGTTGCAAAATGGTGAAATTCTAACTCTATCACTCTTTTTTTTATTAGTTGGAATACTATGAAGTAACTATCTGGTTATGCATTGGCATAGTTTGTATAGAAAAGATAGAATTAATGGTAAGGAGTTGGTGGTTCACTAGTATCCTCCAACTGTGACCAGTTCACTTTTGTTTTTGTTTTTGTTTTTTTTATGGAGATGAGGGTCTTGCTATGTTGCCCAGGCTAGAGTGCAGTGACTGTTGACAGGTATGATTATATTTATTTATTTATTTATTTATTTTATTTTTTATTTTTTATTTTTTTTTTGAGACGGAGTCTCGCTCTGTCCCCTAGGCTGGAGTGCAGTGGCGCGATCTCGGCTCACTGCAAGCTCCGCCTCCTGGGTTCACGCCATTCTCCTGCCTCAGTCTCCCGAGTAGCTGGGACTACAGGCGCCCGCCACCACGCCCGGCTAATTTTTTGTATTTTTAGTAGAGACAGGGTTTCACCGTGTTAGCCAGGATGGTCTCGATCTCCTGACCTTGTGATCCGCCCGCCTCGGCCTCCCAAAGTGCTGGGATTACAGGCTTGAGCCACCACACCCGGCCGACAGGTATGATTATAGTGCACTATAGCCTCAAACACCTGACCTCAAGTGATCCTCCTACCCCAACCTCCTGAGTAGCTGAGATTACACATGCCACCATGCCCGGCTAGTTTTTTTTTCTTTTAACTGTTATTATGAACTAATGGATTTAAATGCAGTTCATCTATTTAGGCATTTCAGTGTGACAGAATGAGTGGAGAGAATACTCATTGCTTCCTTGAAAATGATTTAAAAATATTTGGCACCATTAGTCCAAGCTCAATGGAAGTGCCCCTAAGCAAGAAAAAGGGTTTGAAACATTATTAGAATGAGGAATATGAGTCAGAATGATAGATTTAAAAAAAAAATTGAATGAATTTTATTTATGAAAAACATCCAGTGGTGCTATAAAGGTAAGTTAAGAAGGAAGATCATTGTTGCCTGACAATGTGTATTGACTATTCTCATGCCATCTCCTCTTTTTTATGTTCCTCAATCCCAGTTTGAAAGCTGAATGGCTCTATAGTCAAGGCAAGGGGAGAGCATATCGGCCTGGCCAGCACATCCAGCTTGTCCAATATCTGGCTACAGTCTGCCCCCTCACTTCTACGCTAGGTCTTCAAACTGCAGAGGATGCCAAACTAGAGAAGATTTTGAGCAAACAGAGGTGAGCCCATTTATTTCTAACAACTGATGAATTCACAAGTTAAAATACCTCTGAGTCTTTGCTATGGTGATAGTAAGCCTGAGGCAAGTGCTGCGGCCCACATTTCTGGACACTCAGTCCCCTTGTCACTGCAGCAGTTCCTTCAGGGAAGCTGAATTGTGCACTGCAAACAGCCAAACAATATGGTATGGAGGAATAGAGGGTTTTTTTTTCTTTTAAAGACAGGGTCTTGGTCTCTTGGTCTGTGAGTACAGCAGCACAATCATAGGTCACTGCAGCTGCAACTACAGGTGCATGTCACCATGGTTGGCTAATTTTTTGTAGAGATGAGGTCTCACTTTGTTACTCAGGCTGATTTTAAACTCTTGGCTTCAAGCAGTTCTCCTGCTTCGGCCTCCTAAAGTGCTAGGATAATAGGTATGAGCTACTACACCAGGAAACGGGATAGGATTTTTTAAAAATATATTTGTTCTTTTTTTTTTTTTTTTTTTCCCTTAAGACATAGTGTCACTCTGTTCTCCAGGCTGGAGTGCTGTGGCGTGATCTTGGCTCACTGCAACCTCCACCTCCCAGTTCAAACGATTCTCAGGTCTCAGCCTCCTGAGTAGCTGGGATTACAGGCATGCGCCACCACACCTAGCTAATATTTTATTTTTAGTAGAGATGGGTTTTTGCCATGTTAGCCAGGCTGGTCTTGAACTCCTAACCTCAGGTGATCTGCCCGCCTTGGCCTCCCAAAGTGCTGAGATTACAGTCATTAGCTACTGCATCCGCCACCCCTCCCCTTTTTTTTTTTTTTTGAGGCAGGGGCTCACTTTGTCACCAGGTTGGAGTGCAGTGGTGTGATCTCAGCTCCCTGCATCCTCAGTCTCCTGGCCTCAAATGATCCTCCCTCTTCAGACCCCCTGCTGTCTGTGCCTGTAGCTGCGACTACAGGCACGCACCACCATGCCCCGGCTAATTTTTTATATTTTTTGTAGAGATGGGGTTTCATCATGTTGCCCAGGCTGATCTTGAACTCCTGAGCTCCAGTGATCCACCTGCCTTGGCCTCCCAAAATGCTGGGATTACAGGTGTGTGACACTGTGCCTGACCTATTTGTTCTTTAATGTAGGTGTTTCTTGTGGATTTTTGAATACTTAAGAGGTATATCTGCCTTCAAAGGGTACAGTAAAAAAAAGAGAAAAAGTATTGCCAGAAGCATTTAATATTTACTTTCTTTATCAGAGATCCTGCCTTTAAATGTTTTAGTATGTGTGTATGTGTGCAAGTAGGGTGTCTGTCTTTGCAATTACAAAATAAGCTTCTTAACTGTCTTTATCCAGTGCTTTCAAATGAGGATTTATAATTTGGCAGTAATTAAAAGTACCTACTTTGAGAACTTGTAAACTTCTGCCTTTTTGACATTGTTACCTAGGAAGCAGAAAATCTTTCTCTTTTTGGTTTGTGTTAAATCAGACCAGATGTTACTGATTTTTAGGTTTCACCAGAGGCAGTTGATGAACCAAAGCCAAAATGAAGAGTTGTCTCCTCTTGTTCCTGTTGAAACAAGGGCATCCCTTATTCCTGAGCATTCAAGCCCTGTTCAAGATTGCCAGATATCCCAGGAAAGTGGTAAGAAATTAATTTATCTCTGATCCCTTTACTCCAAGTTGTTTAATTTGTTGGGTATCATAAAGCAGAAAAAGGTGCATATTTTCATAATTTTTTGTTAGTTTGCTAACTTCAGTAATCATTTAGATCTTATACATATCTATGTATATACACACTTATATATGTATGTATATTATAACTGCTATATTTCTAATTTTAAGAAACATTTCAAGGACTACTACCTTTTGAATAGACATGATGCTTTGATTATTATGATTATCACAATAATTCATTTTCTTAAAAATGTTTGGTTCGATGTTTTAGGCATATTGGAAAAAGTCACTGAGGGGATTTTTTTGCATTTTACTCTATTTCAAGGAATAGATTTCATTAAAGGGACATAACTAAAATGTAAATATTTAGTGGTTTAAATGATACTCTGTTGATTCTTCTAGAACCCATCATTCAAGTCAATTCTTGGGTTGGGATAAACAGTAATGATGATCAGTTATTTGCGGTTAAGAATAATTTTCCAGCCTCTGTACACACTACGAGATATTCTCGAAATGATCTGCACCTGGAAGACATACAGACGGATGAGGACAAGTTAAACTGTAGTCTTCTCTCTTCAGAGTCTACTTTTATGCCAGTTGCATCAGGACTATCTCCACTATCACCTACAGTTGAGCTGAGGCTGCAGGGCATTAACTTGGGCCTAGAAGATGATGGTGTTGCAGATGAATCTGTGAAAGGGCTGGAAAGCCAGATGTTGGATAAGGAAGAGGAAAAGCCTTTATGGGCTGCAAATGAGAATTCTGTTCAAATGATGAGAAGTGAAATCAATACAGAGGTAAATGAGAAAGCTGGGCTATTACCTTGTCCTGAGCCAACAATAATCAGCGCTATCTTGAAGGATGATAACCACAGTCTTACATTTTTTCCTGAGTCAGCTGAACAGAAACAACCAGACATAAAGAAACCAGAAAATACACAACCAGAAAATAAAGAAACTTCAGAGAAACTTCCCATGATTTTAACCCAGAGATCTGTTGCTTTGGGACAAGACACAGTTGCCCTTCAGAAGTTAAATGATGCAGCCACCAAGCTTCAGGCCTGTTGGCGGGGATTTTATGCCAGAAACTACAACCCTCAAGCCAAAGATGTGCGTTACGAAATCCGGCTACGCAGAATGCAAGAGCACATTGTCTGCTTAACTGATGAAATAAGGAGGTGGGTCAGAAGTCCTTTTGATGCACTGTTTTGTTGGTTTGAGGGTGTTAGATTCTTACAGTTGATTCAGAACACTGTGCTTCTGTGATTATAACACTTTTCACACAATGTAGCCACTGTTGGTTTGGTTGTCTCCTACAGTGTACCGAAAGCATCTGGAGAGCAGACACTATCTGCTCCATCTCCTCATCTCCATCCCCAGCAAAGCACTTGATACATAGATGCAATGTAGTGATAAATGTTCAATGAACGTGAGCTTTATAGGGATCTGTAATTCTAAACATAGAAAGGTACAGAAAACATTGAAAAACCAAGTATAAAAATGATAAGATGATGAAGTCTACATGGAATTCAGTACATGACATAAGAATTAAAGAAAATAGCAGGGATTCAGAAGGGGCTAAAATTCTATAGGACTACAATAGGAATTATTTCTTAATCCCATGGCTGATATGTTTTACTGACTGCTAACCCAGGAAAGTTAGGATTTCATTAATATTGCAACTGGTAATATTTACTGGTATTATCAGGTAGAAGAGGAAGAGGCAGCAAAGGATACTGAGAAGGGACAGCCAGAGTGGTAGGAAAACTAGGAGAGTTCCACCTTCAACAGGAGAAAGTGTTTCAGGAGAGATGAGAGGTGCCATAAAGAGGACAGAGGCATTAGACTTGGCAGTTGGAGGCTATTGGTGACTGTGCTGGTGATTCTCCAGACTATCCTCAGGTTGGATGATTTGCTAAAAGGACTCACAGAACTCGGGAAAATACTATTCTGTTCGTCATTATGGTTCATTACAGCAAAAGGATACAGATTAGAATCAGTAAAGAAAAAAGATGCCTAGGGCAGAGTCTAGGAGAGATGAGGTGCAAGCTTCCAGTTGTTCTCTTTCAGTGGAGTTGTACAGACAGGGCTTAATTCTCTCAGCAATGATGTATAACACATATGAAGTATTGCCAACTGGCGAAAGTTGCCTCATCTTTGGTGTCCAGGGTTTTTATTGTGGGCCAGTCACATAGGTATTGAGTACCCATGTAACTGATCTTAACTATTTGGACCTCAGGCCACATAGAGGTCACACTGATACTCCATGTGCCAGGACCCCAGGCGAACAAAACAGATGTTGACTAGAAATCATTGATTGCCTAAACTATCTGATGTGGACCAAGACCCCAGGGGTATAAAGATACTCCTTTTCAGTCAGGATATTCCAAGGGCTTGGAGATTATCTCCAAGGAGTCAGTCAAGGGCCAGTCTTATCTTTGCAATGTACAGTGTTTGAACATCCCTGTCCTGCTGAGTTAACTCTTTACTGCACAATGACCTTCCCAAGAGCAGCTTCAGTGGTGTAGAAGGATGAAGGCCATTTTGGAATGGGTTGAATAGTGAATGAGAGGTAAAGAGTTTGAAGGATGAGTGTAGCCAATTCTTGGAAAGAGTTGTTTTGAGGTAAACAAGAGAAAAGAGAGTTAAGTGGTGTCTGGAGGAGAATCTAGATTAAAGGAACATTCTCTTTTGGAGATGAGAGATATAGTTTGTTCATGTGTTGATGGAATGAATAAATAAGGAGGGAAAAACTGATGGTGCAGCAAAAAAAAAAAAAAAAAAAGGAAGAGCAGGATTGCAGTTCTTGAGAAGGTAAGAGAGGAAGAAATGTAGTGTCGAAGTAGAGGAAGTGGCCTGAGATGGGAGCAGGAGCAGGTAAGGTGGTAGGTTTGATGGTGGGAGATGGGAAAAAGTCCTATCTGATGCTGCTTCTTTTTCAATAATGTATAAGATGTGGTCAACGCCTGAAAATGAGGAGGGGGTGAAGGAGGTGTAAGGAGAGAAGTATGAGGTGTGAGGTAGTCATCTTAAACATGACCTTATGAGGAAAATGGAGGAGGGTTGCTGGACAATGTGAGAAAATGCTTAAAAGTGCAAAACAATAGGTCAGGTTGTATGATTTTCATCAGCAATTCTTAGCTGTTCTGTTCTGATTCAGGCATGGTTAATTTGGTTCAGCCAGGAATGATTTTTTTTCCTAGGTGATATTGTAGAGAGAGAGGGGGAAGGGCAAGAGAGCTGAAGATATTTGAGAGGGAGTAATAATGATAGATCTTAGATTTTATATATTTTTTGAGACGGGGTCTTGCCCTGTTGCTGAGGCTGGAGTGTAGTGGCGTGATCATAGCTCACTATAATCTTGAACTCCTGGGTTCAAGTGATTCTCCCACTTGAGGCTCCCAAGTAGCTGGGACTATAGGCATGCACCACCATGCCCAGCTAATTAAAAAAAATTTTTTTTAAAGAGATGAAGTCTATGTTGCCCAGGCTGGTCTTGAACTCCTGGCCTCAAGCAATCCTCCTGCCTTAGCCTCCTAAAGTTCTGGGATTACAGATGTGAATTACCTTGCTGACTGGAATTTTATTTTTATTTTTTATTTAAAAAAATTTTTTTGAGATGGAGTCTCCCTCTTGTCACCCAGGCTGGAGTGCAATGGCACGATCTCGGCTTATTGCAACCTCTGCCTCCCAGGTTAAGGTGATCCTCCTGCCTCAGCCTCCCAAGTAGCTGGGATCACAGGCACTCGCCACATGCCTGGCTAATTTTTTTTTTTGCAGTTTTAGTAGAGACAGGGTTTCACCAGGTAGGCCAGGCTAGTCTCAAACTCCTGACCTCAGGTGATCCACCTGCCTGGGCCTCCCAAAGTGCTGGGATTACAGGTGTGAGCCACTGTGCCCAGCCTGGCTGGAATTTTAAATGAGGTAAAAGGGAAGTGAAGGCAGGAGGGAAGGATCATTGGACTGGAGGTCTAGATTGTTGCAGTAGGGTACTACAGCAAGTGAACTGGGAGGATAGGAAGTAGTGGTTGGTGTTGGGTGCTTAGAACCATGTCTGAAAGTGGTATAGTCAAAATGATTTGGTTTAGGGTGAGACTATGAGAATGGGTGACTGACATGGGGTGGATTATTTTTAGAGCATCCATGTGAATGTTGAGGTCTCCAAAAATGATGACAGGTATGGGGCAAAGAGAAAGCGTGGTGCTGAGACTTCAGTGAATGGGACCAGATGGTGGGAGGTCAGTACTTGACAAAGAATTTTGGAAAATTTAGCAGGATGGCAGGAGTTAAAGGAGGGAGATGAAGAATCATTTGAAAACAACAGTGAGAAGCAATCTTTCAACCCTGATGTGTGAGAGGGAAAAATAGCTTCCACTTCAGAGGGCTATAGTGCTCTCAGAAGTGGGTCTGCTTTGGACAAGGAAAAGTTCAGAGAGAGATGGATATATAAGGGAGTTTGCTGATTGTAATTCAGGAGTTCTGGATGGCACAGGAGAAAGGCTTGGGGGACTAGAGAAAGTGGAGAATTGGGTCAGAGGTGTGGAACAAAATGGTGTTGACAGTTTGGGTGATAATGGATCACTAAAGGAGGAGCCTTAGGTTTGTGATAGGCCTAAGTATGGAGAGAACAGCAGTGACCCCAGAGCTAAGACTTTAATGAATGAATGAAGAATAATGGATGGGAGGTCTCTTGTTAGCAAGGCGTAGGTCAGAGACCTGGGCAAACAGAATAGTAAAGTTTGATGGGATTAGTCTTTAGGAGAGGGTGTTTCAAGTTGTGATCATGAGTACTTAAGTGTGACCCTTAATTGTTTTGGAGGCTTTGGATAGCCACTCCTTTTTTGCACTTTCTGTTCCCTTGGTTTGTTTGGCTGAGAAATTGAAGCCTGACGAAGAGCCATTTAACATTTTATTTTATTTCTTAGTACTGGAAATACTTTGTTGAACTAATACCTGTATTTCAGTCATATCTCCTTTGGCTTCTACTTTGAGTCACAGTTCAAAATTAAGGTTTATGATGTCACTTATAAAACTGTTCCATTTTGTTTCTGAGGTTAAAAAAATAAAAATAAAATAAGGTTTTAATTTGGATATTCTAAAAGTGGGAAAGACAACTATTAGATTATTAATCTCTTTACAATGCATGTGTTTATGAGTTGTAACAGGAAGTCTGAGTCAAAGCACCCTTCCTTATGTCAATACTGTGTTTTGAATTATTGTAGATTACGAAAAGAAAGAGATGAAGAACGTATTAAAAAATTTGTACAAGAAGAAGCTTTCAGATTCCTTTGGAACCAGGTAAAACTCCCTCCTGCTGATTTACCTCATATATGATCAAATAAAAATTCTATATTCATTGAGATAATCATAGAGTACTCAGGTGTATTAAGCACTCTTGTTCAAGGTTAAGGGTATGGCTTGTGTTCTTCGCCACTAACTGTGAACTAGGACAGTGAATTTTGTAGCATTTTATTTAATCTGAAGAAAAATATTCTGACAATTTTGACAAGAAAAGCAAAATAGTATAAAGCAGGAGGAAACTGGCTTAACTGAAGGCTGTTAGAGCTTTCCAATAGATACAACAACCCCAGTTTGAAGTTTCATGTAGCTATCGATCTATCTTTTGGGAATATTTGAATGAATGGTGATTAAGATGGTATATGACTACAATATGCATGTCCTAAAAAGTATACATAACTGTATAGGAGAGTATTTGAATCCTATAATAGCACACTTTAGGGACAATTCAGGCAGTTGGTTTTACTAGCATTGTATCACATCAAATACTTCTTGATGATAATTTCTTGAAAATGTTTTAATAAAATTTTCATTTCTTCTTTTTTATAGAAATGGGGTCTTGCCATATTGCCCAGGCTGGTGTCAAACTTCTGGGCTCAAGCAATCTTCCCTCCTCAGCCTCCCAAAGTGAGCCACATCACCTGGCCAAATTTGTTATAATAGGATTTGACCTATAAAATGAAAAAATAATTATTGATTTGTAAAGTTTTGTAGTTAACAACAATAGAGGAATGGTTAAATTATAGAATAATAATACTGTGGAATACCATGGAACAGTTAAAAAGAATAAGGTAATAGTATTCACCAACATGGAAAGATCTCCAAAATAATACTGTTTAGTAAAAAAAAGCAGCACTAGCGCATTACAGCCTTGAACTCCTCAAGTGATCCTTCTGCTGTAGCCTCCCAAGCAGTTGGGACTGCAGGCACACACCAGTGTGCTCAGCTTCCCTGTGTGTTTGAAAATAGTACCTAGAAAAAAGTCTGGAAGGATATGCATCAAGTTGCTGTCAGTAATTACCTTGGAGGGGGGTTAAAGGGAAACTAAAAACTGTACATACTGCTTTCCTGTTTGCAGTTTTTACAGTAAAATTTTGGAATTTTTGTTATACTTTAGAAATGTAGAGGTCAGATTATCAAGAATTTGGTATGTTTTTAGGTATTCTAGAAAGTTGCATATACTATATTGTTAGCTAATACTTAAAAACTCTAATCTCTACCTGGGTATCTGAAATGAGACTTATTTTACAAGATCTACTTATATCAAGGGCTCTAACCTGTCTTATTGAATAGATCTCAGTATATCTTGAATACATTATTGACCCCTTAGTCAGCTAGGCATGTACTGTTGTGCATTATTGACCCCTTAGTCAGCTAGACATGTACTGTTGTGCTTCTTGCTGTTTTTCTAGTAGAAGCAAGAGAATTGCTTTGGCCCATTCCCACTCCTGGTGAGGGCCTTTTGTTACCAGGGACGTGTACCATTTGTGCCAGTCTGGTTTTAGGCTTGGGATGCTATGGAAAATATAAAGGGAGTCAGCAGTTTCTAGCTCCAGTTCTGCCATTTGCCAGCTTCATGACTGCTGGAGAAAAGAGCTCAAAGGAAAATTGTAAAATAGATAGGTGGCTTGTGCCCATAATCCCAGCACTTGGGAGGCCAAGGCAGGAGGAGTGCTTGAGCCCAGGAGTTCAAGAATATCCTGGGCAACAAAGTGAGACCCAATCGCTGCAAAAAAAATTTTTTTAATTAGCCAGATGGACGGACACGGTGGCTCACGCCTGTAATCCCAGCACTTTGGGAGGCTGAGGTGGGCTGACTACCTGAGGTCAGGAGTTTGAGACCAGCCTGACCAACATGGGGAAACCCTGTCTCTACTAAAAATAGAAAATTAGCCGGGTATGGTGGTGGGCGCCTGTAATCCCAGCTACTTGGGAAGCTGAGGCAGGAGAATTGCCTGAACCTGGGAGGTGGAGGTTGCGGTGAGCCGAGATTGTGCCATTGCATTCCAGCCTGGGTAACAAGAGCGAAACTCCATCTCAAAAAAAAAAAAAAAAAAAAATTAGCCAGACATGGTGGTGGGCATCTGGAGTCCTAGCTGCTTAGGAGGCAGAGGTGGGGTGGGAGGATCACTTGAGCCCAGGAGGTTGATGTTGCAGTGAGCCGTGATTGTGCTGCTCCACTCCAGCCTGGGTGACAGAGCGAGACCCTGTCTCAAAAACAAACAAAAAAGACACTTTTTATTTTATAATACAACTGTACTCTCTGGTTTATAGGTAAGGTCTCTACAGGTTTGGCAACAGACAGTGGACCAGCGTCTAAGTTCCTGGCATACTGATGTTCCTCCTATGTCAAGTACTCTTGCGCCATCGAAACCTCCATTATTTACCCAAAGCCAGGAGTCCTCTTCTGATCAAAATGCTGATTGTTTCATTGCTTCTGATGTAGCTCCTCAAGAGAAATCATTACCGGAATTTCCAGACTCTGGTTTTCATTCCTCTCTAACAGAACAAGTTCATTCTTTGCCGCATTCTTTGGATTTTGAGAAAAGTTCCACAGAAGGCAGTGAAAGCTCTATAATGGGGAATTCCATTGACACAGTCAGATATGGCAAAGAATCAGATTTAGGGGATGTTAGTGAAGAACATGGTGAATGGAATAAGGAAAGCTCAAATAACGAACAGGACAGTAGTCTGCTTGAACAGTATTTAACTTCAGTTCAACAGCTGGAAGATGCTGATGAGAGGACCAATTTCGATAAAGAGACAAGAGATAGTAAACTTCACATTGCTTGTTTCCCATTACAGTTAGATACCTTGTCTGACGGTGCTTCTGTAGATGAGAGTCATGGCATATCTCCTCCTTTGCAAGGTGAAATTAGCCAGACACAAGAGAATGCTAAATTAAATGCAGAAGTTCAAGGGCAGCAGCCAGAATGTGATTCTACATTTCAGCTATTGCATGTTGGTGTTACTGTGTAGCATGTTGTGGTCTTTTGGGAGGCAGATATCCACTTAACTTTTCTTAAAAATATTCAGTTGCCTTTTTTTTTTTTTTGGAGGGGAGTACTCCCTACCCCTAATTTTGTTACTATTTATATAGAATTTGTATTCATGTCTCATATTTTTCAGATTCTAGATATTGAGCTGAGTTTTCATTTTGATTTTGTTAGCTTTTTACTTAGCTGTAAGGTACCAAACTATTTATATTGAAAGCTATATGCACTTATTTCTTAACTGAATTGCATCAGCAATGTTCCTGTTTCTTTCATGTACTCATTTACTTTAAAAAATAAGCTAGAATATATTAAAGAAAATAGAAAAAATTACCTTAAATATATAAATAAGAGAATTTTGGCCCTTCTTTGTCTGCGAAAATTAATTATATAGTAAGGAATGAAATGTGATAAAGCAAATATAAATGAGAAATATGAGGATTGTGAATTATTGAAATTTGCCAGTCTCCCTCGTGTAAAATGTTTTTTTAAAGCCTTTTTTCCTCCTTTCAGAGTCAAGGAAAGCCTTTCTATAAGCAAATTAAGGAAGAAAAGGTAGGATTATAAGATTTCTCAATGGGGATGATTAAATTGTCTCGTGGAAAACTTCAGTTAATGTCACGCATCAGTTTTAACATATGAAGTAAAGTGTTTTATCCAGGATTAAAGTCAAGTTTACTTAGGCAACATAAGAATATTTCACTTAGATATGAAGAAAGGAAACACTAGTCTCCATATACTTGAAATACTGTCATGGCAAATATTTATCCTTTCATTAAGTGCTTTTTCACCCTATAGATAAGCATTTATGTGCCAACATGTTGTCAGAAATTAATGTATGTTCATCTCCTCTGTTCCTGCTTATATTTACTTGTGTATTTCAACAGAAGGTCCATGGCCATTCACTTCAATTTTGACCTCTGTCCCATAGTGAAGAACATTTAAAGTAATACTAATGGTCGAATATAAATGACTTTTTAGGAACTGCTTTTTGTCTAACCTGAAAAAGTGCCACATTTGGAAGACAATTTAGTGATGGTGAAGAAATAATAAACCTCACTTTACTTGTTAAAAGGGATATATATATATATACGTCTGCAACTTCAGGGAGAAATAAGATTGTGTTTGAATATTGTAGGTAGATGCATTTGTAATTAAGGATAATATCATTGAACAACATGTATTTGGTTTCCCTCAACTTACAGACATACAGCTATTTAAAACTATGGCAATACTTAAGTGTTCTCTAAATTTAGGTGCTAAATATCTATCATTCTGTTGTAGTCATTAGATGCCCTTCTCTGAAGTTATATAAAATAAAAGCATCTGATCCTTCAAGGATAAAGTTGAGGATCACGTGGTACGTGGCGTTTTTTGTTGTTGTTTTTTAAAGAGATGGAGTCTGGCTCTGTTGGTGCAGTGCCATGATCATAGTTCACTATAACCTTGAACTCCTGGCTCAAGTGATCTCCCACTTCAGCCTCCTGAGTATCTGGGATTATAAGCAGGAGCCACTGCTCCCAGCTCATGGTATTTGTTGATAGTCATAACATTTTTCCTGTATGGTAAGATATATTTTTCTCAGTTTATAAATACGTAGCACTCAGGTTGAGACGACTTGGATTTTATTCTTAGAAATCCAGAATCCCTTGAAAAGGAAGTATTTTCTGTTTCTTATAAATAAAACAGTAATCTTACTTTCAGAAGGATTTTCCTTAGTGAAACATGTGTAACATTGAATGCATGTTAAATAAAAATGGAATTTCTAACTTTTTTCAATAGTGCTAATTATCTTTTCTGAATGATTTTGAATGTCTTCTTAAATATACCCTATTTTTCTATTTTACAGTTAAGTGCCTCACTTGCTGTCCATAGTTAGACAAAGAAAAGCCAATTTGCACTGCACTAGTACCAAAATACTACTTTATACATTAGTTTTTCATAAAAGCTGCTGGAATGTCATGATTCAGTATTACCTAAATAGATTTCTGCTAAAACCCTCTCCCTCCTGTCTTTTTTAAGTTATGGCAAAACACAACTAAATTCATTTGATCATCAGCACTTGTTAGCAGGATTTCCTTTTTTACCTTTGCCTTGTTTCTCTAGCCCACAAATAGTACTCAGCATACTTTCATTAAAAATTTGGCACAATATGATAATTATTAATATTCTGTTCTTCGTCTGTGTTTTATTTAACTTTTACTAGTGTTTAGAAGTGCAAGAATATTAAATAGTCCCTTCCTTAACTGTACATATTATCTTGAATGTAGATAAAATGAAAATATTGTAAATTAGAATGTAGGAAAACTAGCATAGACTTAATATATTTTAATGGGTTTATATTATACTTTAAAAGTAATTTATATAATTAAAATATTTGGTTTTAACTCTATGGGCTATTCTTTGGTTGGCTGAAGAGGGAATGGGTCTAGTAAGGTTTGGAAAGTTGAGCTTTGAACATGCTCTTTGTGTTTTTTTCCTAACAAGGAGAGGTTTAGTTCAGCTGTGCTATTTTAGTACACATCAGTTCTCTTGATTTATGGAAGATTCAGTTTATCAATTAAGAATTCCTGCAGAAGCACAGAATCATACCATGTAAGAGTTGGAAGGAAGCTTAAGAGATTTCTCTTCGAATCTCTTTGTTTCAAAGATGAAACTAAAGCACAGCATGTTAAATGAGTTGTCTAAGTTATAGCTAGTTAGTAGTAAATAAACTGTGAAAACCTATATGCTACTGTAGTCCAAAATTTTATTATGTCCTCTTAATCTTTACATTTAGTGAGTCAGTAAAGAAATCTCTGCATATTTCTCATTCTCTTTGAAAGAGGAAAAAAACTTCTAAGAGAGCTACAACTCTATCACTCATGACAGAGTTGCTTGTAGAAAATAACTAATTCCTTCAGAACCTTGAGTGAATTTTCTCCAAGAAATGTGACTTGATTAAAATGGTTTCAAAAGAGCAATAGTGGAAATTAAAGTTTTAGAAAAGAGACCTGGTGTGGTGGTTGACGACTGTAATCCCACTGCTTTGGGAGGCTGAGGCCGGCGGATCACTTGAGGCCAGGAGTTCAAGACCAGCCTGGATAACATAGCAAGACCCCCCTCTCTACAAAAAAAATTTTTTCTGGAAAGAGTAAGTACATTTTAGAGTCCATTTATTTTATGACAGGCAGTATGACAGGTTGCTGAGGTATATAAGATTTTCTAGAGAAATGCTGAGTGTGATGACATTTTATCTTCAGTTTTGTAGAACAACAGATGTTAAAATGTTAACTTTCCTGGTGTGCAGAAAGCTGTAATCACGACAGTTGATAATATGCAGTTTAGTTTGATTTTATAGGTTTAATTATAAGAGGCTTCACAATATGCATGTTTTAGGAAAATGTTCATTTATTTAGTCATATAATTGTTTGTATATATGTAAATAACTTTATTCTGGAATAATGTGGGTGCCATCTTGAGTGTTTGTTTTTGTTTTGGATTATTTTTTGTATACAAACACCATAATACTGTATTTTCCTGTTATCTACTTAAGTCTAGTTCTACTTTTTACCAATAATTTCAGGAAAATACAAGCTTGAGATATTATACTATCTCCCTTGGTATTTTTTTGTGTGCAAAGTCTTAGAATTGGATTTATAACATTGATAATAAAAATATAAAACGTTTTTCCTCAAGAATTAAGACAGTAAAAAGAAAAAATAGAATGAATATGATCATTTCCCCATCATAAAGGAAAGAAGAGACTTCATTTTTTTTTTTTTTTTTTTTGAGATAGAGTTTCACTGTTGTCACCCAGGCTGGTCTCAGCTCACTGCAACTTCCACTTCCTGGATACAAGCGATTCTCCTGCCTCAGCTTCCTGTGTAGCTGGGATTACAGGTGTGCAACCACAAGGCTCGGCTAATTTTTTTGTATGTTTAGTAGAGATGGGGTTTCACCATGTTGGCCAGGCTGGTCTCAAACTCCTGACCTCAAGTGATCCACCCGCCTCGGCCTCCGAAAGTGCTGAGATTACAGGTGTGAGCCACTGCGCCAGGACAAGACTTCATTGTTTAATGTATATTTTTATTTTTTCCAAACACCAGCTCGAATCAGAGTATATTTTTATTTTGCCACATACCTTTAAAAGGTATTTATTGTGTCATAATGTTTTAAATGTTAAATATATGATACCCTCATTCATGAAGTGAAGCAGAAAGGGTCTGTAAGGAACATTCTAAACATTTTTAATAATATTGCTTTTACTGATCAAGCTTGTTGTGCCATATTAAAATTAAAAGTCAAATAAACAAAGCAGTCTTCACAGCCTTGGAAAGAAATAGATAATTGTCTTCTTAAAATGAGGTGCTTTTTATCTGTGGATGAATGGAAATCATACTGATTTTAATTCTTATTTATTTTAGTGGATAGCAGGAATCACTCTGTAGTAGTTTTGTTCATTTTCTTTTCTTTTTTTTTTTTTTTTGAGACAGTCTCACTCTGTCACCAGGCTGGAGTGCAGTGGCGTGATCTTGGCTCACTGCAGCCTCCACCTCCCAGTTCAAGTGATTCTCCTGCCTCATCCTCCCGAGTAGCTAAGACTACAGGCACACGCCACCATGCCCAGCTAATTTTTATATTTTTAGTAGAGATGGTGTTTCACCATGTTGGCCAGGGATCTCAATCTCTTGACCTCGTGATCCACCCACTTTGGCCTCCCAAAGTGCTGGGATTACAGGCGTGAGCCACTGCACCTGGCCTTGTTCATCTTCTAATTAAATCTCTTTGAATGTTTTGTAATAATTTTAATGTTGACAAGAGTTTAAAAATAATTTGATTTTGGACTGTATTTAGATTTCTCTTTAATTTTGTTGTAGAAATAGTATGATTTAAAGTGGTTATGATCTGTTTTATGAAGGCTTACTATTTTATATTGTACTTATTTAATTTGTATTCGAGTCTCTAATTTTAAATAAAAGGTTTATACATTTGAGTGCTTCATCTGTTTATTTTAGTGATTAGTAGTAATGATTATTATTCACTGTGCTTGTAATTAATGGATAAAGTTCAGAATAAATTGCAAATAGAACCCTACTAAGCAATGTCCAGAGTATTCTCATTATATAAGTGAATTTACAGTAAAACAGCTCTTGCCTTATGAAAATGGATATGAAGTGGAAGGAATGCTAATTCAGTTTTATTCAGTATAGATTTCATTACCTCTAGATACTCACTAGAATTCTCTAGACAGAGAAGAGCGGACATCCTTCAAAGAGCATAGATGACATTGTCCGGGGCTAGTCAAGATAGTAAGTGTTGGGGGGTAAGTTGAGTAGAAGCCCTCTCATTTGACACTATTGGAACCTGTAGTTGGTGAATAAAAAAATTACAGCAGGGAATCATAAAAGATTATACGTATATGATATAGATATGTATCTATACATCATAAACTTTAAAATATTTTTTATTGAAATAGAATTGGCATAAAGTGGACATTTAAAGGCATAATTATTTATTTTTAATTTTTATTTCCTTTTTTAAAATTCATAAGGCATATTTAAAGTTGCATATTTAAAGTGGACAATTTGGCTGGGCTTGATGGCTCATGCCTGTAATCCCAGCACTTTGGGAAGCCGAAGCGGGTGGATTACTTGAGGTCAAGAGTTCGAGACCAGCCTGGCCAACATGGCGAAACCCCATCTTTACTAAAAATACAAAAAAATTAGCTGGGCATTGGTGGTGGGTGCCTGTGATCCCAGCTACTCGGGAGGCTGAGGTAGGAGAATCACTTGAACCCAGGAGGCGGAGGTTGCGTGAACCAAGATTGCACCATTGTACTCCAGCCTGGGTGACAGAACGAGACTCCGTTTCAAAAAAAAAAAAAAGTAAAAAAAAATAAAGTGGGCCGGGCACCGTGGCTCACGCCTGTAATCCCAGCACTTTGGGAGGCCGAGGTGGGCGGATCACGAGGTCAGGAGATCAAGACCATCCTGGCTAACACTGTGAAACCCTGTCTCTACCAAAAATACAAAACATTAGCTGGGCATGGTGGCGGGCGCCTGTAGTCCCAGCTACTCGGGAGGCTGAGGCAGGAGAATGGCGTGAACCCAGGAGGCGGAGCTTGCAGTGAACCAAGATCGTGCCACTGCACTCCAGCCTGGGCGACAGAGTGAGACTCTGTCTCAAAAAAAAAAAGAAATAAAAATAAAAATAAAGCAGACAATTTGATAAATTTTGGCACATTGTGCCCATAATACATCACAACAATCAAGATGGCAAACGTATCTATTCCAAGAGATTCCTCATCCCCTTCATGACACGTCCTATTTTACCTGGTTTCTTTTACTCAGCATGATTATTTGAGATTCATCTGATTGCTTTCTGAGTAGCATTTCATTGTATGTATTTGCCAAAATTTGTTTATCCATTAATCTGCTGATGGACATTTGGGTTATTGGTACATTTTGGCTATTCGAACTGAAGCTGGTGTGAGCATTTGTGACTAAGTCTTTGTATGAACATGTGTTTTCCTTTATTTTGGGTAACCACCTAAGAGTGGAATGATTGGATCTTACAGGAGGTATACGTCTTAACTTTTTAAGAAACTGCCAAACCAGTTTTGTTTTCCAAAGTGGTTGTAGCATTTTGCATTCCCACTAGCAGTATATGATGGTTCTGGTTTTTCTACATCCTCACTAACATTTGGTATGGTCAGTCTTTTTAATTTTGTCCATTCTAGTGGACACATAGTACTATTTCAGTGTGTTTAATTTACATTTCCCTAATGACTAACGATGTTCAGTATCTTTTAATTTATTTGCTGTGTGTATATCTTTGGTTAAGTGTCCCTAAATTTGAAGTATTCAAAAAATTTACCCATTTAAAAAAAATGGGGACCAGGCACAGTGCGTCACACCTGTAATCCCAGCACTTTGGGAGGCTGAGGCAGGCGGATCACTTGAGGTCAGGAGTTTGAGACTAGCCTGGCCAACATGATGAAACCCCGTCTCTACTAAAAATACAGAAATTAGCTGGGCGTGGTGGTGTACACCTGTAATCCCAGCTACTCTAGAGGCAGAGACAGGAGAATCGTCTGAACCCGTGAGGTGGAGGTTGCAATGAGCCAAGATCGCACCACTGTACTCTAGCCTGGGCAACAGAGTGAGACTCCGTGTGAAAAAAAAAAAAAAAAAAAAAAAAATTAAATTGGGTTGTCTTATTTTGAGTTGTAAGAATTATTTAGGCCAGGCACGGTGGCTCATGCCTATAATCCCAGCACTTTGGGAGGCCAAAGCGGGCGTATCACGAGGTCAGGAGATTGAGACCATCCTGGCTAACACTGTGAAACCCCGTCTCTACTAAAAATACAAAAAATTAGCCGGGTGTGGTGGCATGTGCCTGTAGTCCCAGCTACTCAGGAGGCTGAGGCAGGAGAATCGCTTGAACCCAGGAGGTGGAGGTTGCAGTGAGCCAAGATCACACCATTGCACTCCAGCCTGGGTGACAGAGGACAGAGCAAGACTTGGTCTCAGAAAAAAAAAAAAAAAAGATTTATATAGTCTAGGCACAAGTCCTTGAACAAATGTAAAATATTTTGTCTCAGTCTGTGGGTTGCCTTTTCATGTTCATGATCATGGTTTTTGAAGAGAAAAGGGTTAAGATTTTGATGAAGTCTAATATGTTGATTTTTAAATAGTTTGTGCTTTTGGTGTTGTGTTTAAGAAATCTTTGCCAAACCCAAGGCCACAAAGATATTCTAAGTTTTTTTCTAGAGGTTTTGTAGTTCTGGCTCTTACACTGAAACCTATGATCCATTTCATGTTAAATTTTTACACGGTACGAGATAAAGTTTATGGTTTCTTTATTTTTTACATATGATTATCCAGGTATCCAGCATCATTTGTTGAAAAAGATTGTCCTTTCCCCATTTAACTGCCTTGTCATCTTTGCAAAAATCAACTGGCCATATATGTATGAATCCATTTCTGGATTGTCTTCTGTTCCAGTGATTTATTTGTTTATATTTCAATACTACACTGTCTTCATTACTATAGCTTTATACTAAGTCTTGAAATCAGGTAGTGTTTGAGTCCTTTGTTTTTTTCTAATGTTGTTTTCTTTGAGTATAGATGCTCTGCAGTTCTGTGTCTAAATTTTACCTATAATGCACCATTTCCATTTTTAGTTTCTCTAAAATAGAGTAAGAATTTAAAAACATGTATAAAGCCATCAGAATGCAGAATACTTCTAGGTTTTTATAATTTCTCCATCTGATTTTTGACACATTTCTTGCCCATACCTAACTCAATTGCAGTTTTTTTTACCTTTTTAAGCAATTCACTTTTGAGTCTTTCCGAAACACTCAACTTTGTTTTCCTTGAATATTTTTTCTTTTTACACTAGATTTCAAAGGTTCACATAATAAGTGCTTAGATTGCCAGGTGCGGTGGCTCACGCCTGTAATCCCAGCACTTTGGGAGGCCGAGGTGGGCAGATCACGAGGTCAGGAGATCGAGACCATCCTGGCTAACACAGTGAAACCCCATCTACTAAAAATACAAAAAATTAGCCAGGCGTGGTTGCAGGCGCCTGTAGTCCTAGCTACTCGGGAGGCTGAGGCAGGAGAATGGCCTGAACCGGGGAGGCGGAGCTTGCAGTGAGCTAAGATTGCGCCCCTGCACTCCAGCCTGGGCGACAGAGCGAGACTCCGTCTCAAAAAAAAAAAAAAGTGCTTAGATTATATTATGATAATCACATTATAACTGGAATAAACTGGTTTAGAAACAAATGCGACTCAAATTGGTGGGAGTGGAAGTCCATATTCTGGAGAGGGAGTAGGATAGCAAAGCTTTTCTTGTATTGTTTCATCTATCTTTGAAGGAAAAGAAAACCTTTTTGCCCCTCAAACAATTGAAGCTGATTTCCAGTTTGGTGATGAAGTTGGTGATGAAGTGGATGTTGGTGCTTCATCAGATAGTATCTGAATTAGCAAGAGTATTGGTTCCCAAACTTTCTGGTAATCATAATCTGGGGAGTACATATTGTATGATCCTATTTTTATGAAATTCTGGAAAAAGCAACACTATAGGGAGAGAAAATAGATAAGTGTTGTCAGAGATTGAGGAAGAGATTGACTATAAAGGGCTTGCATGTGGGAATTTTTAGGGTGAAACTATTTTGTATGGCACTGTGATGGTGGATACGTATGTCTACAAACTTGTCAAAATCCGCAGAACAATACATCACAAAGTCTGAACTTTTTTCAAGTTTTGCCAAAAAATAAATCTCTACCGAGGATGTCAAGGGGATCTCAGAATAGAATGTGGACTATGACAAATGACACCAACTGTATTACAAATTTATGACATAACCTCACTGAGCTAGAGACAAAAAGAACTGTATAGGAACACTGTACTCTGGTTGGTAAATGTTTCTTACAGGGGTACAGGTTGTCTATTCTGTAACTGCATCTATACAAGGCTTAAACAAATAAGTAAATATGGATAATCATGGCTAGGTATCTCACTGTTAGAAAAATAAATTACAAATATGCAAAGGAGAAATGCAGGAATGAACCCTGTGGTGCTGGATTGCAGTTGGAGATATCAATATGAACTCATGTCTACACAGGTAGTTATGGAAGTAAATGTAGACATGTATGTCTATATTAATATAAATGTATGTATAAAGATACAGTGCATATGTTTATACATGGGTTAGTATACACACGTACATTTTTAGCTCTGTACAGGCCTAGAAAGAATGATCCTTCAGTAGCAACAAGCATACATAGCACTCATTTCTTGGTCTCTACAATTCTTCAATAAAAGGGAACAAGGCTCTTTGGAGAAATGGTTGATTCCAGGGGTGAGGCAAAGAAAAAAAAATGATCCCAGAACGTCTTAAGTGCCAGAAAGTGAGGAAGTGATAAGCAAACAAATGATCAAGCATGTAAAAAAGACACACGAACCAACCTGAAAGAGGTCCCAATGGCAAAAGCTGAAACAATTTGAGCAGCAAAATAATAACAGATTATAAATCAAGGAATAAAATAAATATCCATGAGTGCACCCTGATGTAAATTATTGAATAAATAGCTGGAGAAGAAGGGGCAACTCTTTCATTTTTTTTTCTAAGTTTTTAGTCCTTTCAGAGAGGGTACAGAAGGACAACTCTTAGAGAAGACTTCCAAATAATGCAGAAAGAATGAAGGAAATAGGAAAATCACCATTAGAAAACCACTATAATAATTGCTACAACAGAAATCCACTGATGAATGCCAAAATTAGAGGGCAAAACTGTAAGAAGAGATAGAATATTTGTGTAGCTTCAAAATATCTTCCCTTAAATATATTTTGATTATTATAGTGGTTTAAACATGTACCCAAAAGTTCACTGATACTCCTTCCTTCATAAGATAAAGCTTAATTTCCCTCTCCTGAGTGTGAGCTGGATTTAGTGACTTGCTACTAACAGATGGAGTATGGAAAAAGAAAATTAGCAGCTCTATTGCGGAGAAACGTAGCATATAACATCTCAATCAAATGATCAAGGTTAACATCACCAGTAATAAATCATGTCACATGTTCCTTAATCTGAGGCAGTGAAGACATTTCATTCTGGTATTCTTCCCCTAAGTCTAACCATGAGTAAACAAACACCAGGCAAATCCAAGTTGAGGGATAGTCTACAAAATGCCTGATCAATATATATATATATATATATATATTTTTTTTTTTTTTTTTGAGATGTCTCACTCTTTCTCCCAGGCTGGAGTGCGGTGGCGCAGTCTTGGCTCACTGCAACCTCCATCTTCCAGGTTCAAGCGATTCTCCTGCCTCAGCCTCCTGAGTAGCTAGGACTACAGGCGTGTGCCACTATGCCTTGCTAACTTTTGTATTTTTAGTAGATATGGGGTTTTGCCGTATTGGCCAGGCTGCTCTCGAACTCCTGACCTCATGATGCACCTGCCTCGGCCTCCCAAAGTTCTCACGCCTGTAATTCCAGCACTTTGGGAGGCCCAGGCAGGTGGATCACTTGAGGCCAGGAGTTTGAGACCAACCTGGCCAACGTAGTAAAAAACCCCATCTCTACTAAAAATTAAAAAAATTAGCCGGGCATGGTGGTGCACGCCTGTAATCCTAGCTACTCTCAAGGCTGAGGCAGAAGAATCGCTTGAACCCGGGAGGCGGAGGTTGCGGTGAGCCAAGATTGTGCCACCTCACTCCAGCCTGAGCAACAGAGCAAGACTCCATCTCAAAAAAAAAAAAAAAAAAAAAAAGCTACTGATGTTATTTTATCAGTGGAATTTGATTTGAGGACTACTGAACTGGAGAAATCAAGAGTGGAGAAAAAAAATCGATCTCATTTTTCCCAAAACTATGCATGTGAGATTAGCCATCGTTAATTATAACTTTTTTTTTTTTTTGAGGCAGAGTTTCACTCTTGTCCAGGCTGGAGTGCAATGGCGTGATCTCGGCTCACTGCAACTTCCGCCACCCGAGTTCAAACGATTCTCCTGTCTCAGCTTCCTGAGTAGCTGGGATTACAGGTGCCTGCCACTACACCTGGATAATTTTTTGTATCTTTAGTAGAGACGGTGTTTCACCATATTGGCCAGGCTGGTCTCAAACTCCTGACCTCAGGTGATCCACTTGCCTCAGCCTCCCAAAGTGTTGGGATTACAGGCGAGAGCACTGCGCCCAGCCAACTATGACTTTTAAAAGGAAAATATATCCATTAATTTGAGAGCATGGACCAACACAGTAGTGACAACAACTACCTCTCTCCTTTTTAGTCTCTTACCCTTGGCAGCCTCCTCCAATTGTTCATGGTGTTTTGGAACAGAGTGGTTGGTACCTAATGTGACAGTGGTCACTTAATTTTCAGTAGGTAGATGGCCTTGGGGCCCAAATTTCAGTGACTTGTTCAAAGGGAGGAAGCAAAGGAACTGAATGAGGAACTGACTTGGGCTCAGGAGTATGCATGTAGGCCTCTGTGAAAACATCTGAATGAACAGAGTCCACTGTGGTCAAGAAATATAAAAATACTTAATGAGCTTGTGCCTCAAGCTTCTGCCATCAGGGACAGGTTTATTTGCTTTTATTTGTCTACTCTTAAGATCTATGCTTTGTTTTGCTTCGAGAATCAAGTTTATCATTAATAAACACTAGTGTCTAAACCACTTTTTCAGATGGGGCAGAAATGACCAGTTCCTTTGGTTTCATATCATCATATAAACTTTTTTTTTTTTTTTTTTTGAGACAGGGCCTCGCTCTGTCACCCAGGCTGGAGTGCAGTGGCACAATCACAGCTTACTATAGCCTCAACCTCTCAGGCTCAAGCTATCCTTCCACCTCAGCCTCCTAAGTAGCTGGGACTACAAGCATGCACCACCATGCCTGGTAAATTTTTTTTTTTTTTTGAGATGCAGTCTTGCCCAGGCTGGAGTGCAGTGGCACGATCTCAGCTCCTGGGTTCCAGTGATTTGCCTGTCTCAGCCTCCCGAATAGCTGGGATTGCAGGCATGCACCACCATGCCCAGCTAATTTTTATATTTTTAGTAGAGACAGGGTTTCATCATGTTGGCTAGGCTGGTCTCAAACTTCTGACCTCAGGTGATCCTCCCACCTTGGCCTCCCAAAGTGCTGGGATAACAGGTGTGAGCCACCATGCCTGGCCCTGGTTAATTTTTGTATTTTTTGTAGAGATGGGATTTCACTACGTTGCCCAGGCTGGTCTCAAACTCCTAAGCTCAAGCCATCTGCCTCCCTCTGCAGCGGAACAATTTAGGAATCAGAGAGACCGAGGGGTTGAGGCAGATACTTATTGTTTATTATTTAGGTGCACCAGCCCAGTCAGATTAACTTCCAAAAAGACTGAGCCCCGAACAAAGAGTCCGTTTACCTTTTAAGCATTTTGTGGGGCAGGGGGAGATCTGTGCACTGGGAAGCATATTACAGAAGTGAGAAACAAAGACAGTTATTCAATTGAGACATGCATTACATCATTTCTTACTTTTCAAGGAACAGCATGTTTTACAACTTGAGCTTATCTGCCTAGTGACCTTGCAGCTGCACAGCTAGAGAAGCAGAGTCTTCACAATGCCTGGGAAAAGGGGAGATAAGGCTCACTAGCCACAGAAAAACAGGCAGTTAATTTTTAAAGGACTCCACTTCTTTCTCTTTCTCAGGGGGAATTGGGTTTTCTTACATACAAATGAGTTTTTGCTTACACATTCTTTAATTTCTTTTAATTCCTGTTTCACCTCGGCCTCCCAAAGTACTGGGATTACAGGTGTGAACCACCATGCTGGGCTGTGAGATGATCATAAATGAACATTCAGTGGTGTTGCCCCCAATTTACACTAGAGGAAATGAGTGCAGAGAAGTTAAGTAATTTGCCTAGGATGGCACTACTAGCAAGAAGCAAAGCTATGGTCCAGACCCAGGGGGCCTAGGATCCAAAGTGCATACTCTTTGCGTGACAGTATTCTTCACTGAATGTGCTGAGTTGGGAGTGTGGGGACTTTGCAGTGGGAAATCTTTTGAGAAACTGGTAGTGATGGATGGGCTTCTCTGGCCAGGGCTGCTCTTATTTGTGGTTATGACTGTAAAATATAGGTAAATATAGGTAAGATCACTCAAATGCCTCAGGGTTATGAGTGCTTGGGGGAGAATGGGGTCAATGAGGTCCAAAACCATGACCTAGAAGTCATCTTGTCCTAAGTATTTTACCACTTGTAAGACAGCCAAGCTGTATGTGAGGTGGGGGATCCTACTGGGAGATAAAGCATAATCAGAGCAGAGGTCTAGTATATGGGGCTCTTCTTCGATAGCAGAAGAAAGCTACCTTTTATGTCCTCAAAAGGTCCCAGGTGCTGTATTTCCTTGAGGAAAAAGGAGTATCAGATCATTACTACAATGGTTACTAGTTTACAGTCCCACCAACAGTGTAAAAGTGTTCCTACTTCTCCACATCCTCTCCAGCACCTGTTGTTTCCTGACTTTTTAATGATGGCCATTCTAACTGGTGTTAGACGGTATCTCATTGTGGTTTTGATTTGCATTTCTCTGATGGCCAGTGATGATGAGCATTTTTTCATGTGTCTGTTGGCTGCATAAATGAACACTTGGACACAGGAAGGGGAACATCACACACCGGGGCCTGTTGTGGGGTGGGGGAAGGGGGAGGGAAAGCATTAGGATATATACCTAATGTAAATGACGAGTTAATGGGTGCAGCACACCGACATGACACATGTATACATAAATAACAAACCTGCACGTTGTGCACATGTACCCTAGAACTTAAAGTATACATATTAAAAAAAAAGATCATTACTACAGAAGAGATCTTCCACCCTGTGGCAGAACTTCCTTTTTTTTTTTTCATTCTTAATTTTTTTTTTTTTATTATTATACTTTAGGTTTTAGGGTACATGTGCACAATGTGCAGGTTTGTTACATATGTATCCATATGCCATGTTGATTTCCTGCACCCATTAAGTCGTCATTTAGTATTAGGTATATCTCCTAATACTGTCCCTCCCCCCTACCCCCACCCCACAACAGTCCCCAGAGTGTGATGTTCCCCTTCCTGTGTCCATGAGTTCTCATTGTTCAATTGCCACCTATGAGTGAGAACATGCGGTGTTTGGTTTTTTGTCCTTGTGATAGTTTACTGAGAATGATGTTTTCCAGTTTCATCCATGTCCTTACAAAGGACATGAACTCATCATTTTTTATGGCTGCATAGTATTCCATGGTGTATATGTGCCACATTTTCTTAATCCAGTCTATCGTTGTTGGACATTTGGGTTGGTTCCAACTCTTTGCTATTGTGAATAGTGCTGCAATAAACATACGTGTGCATGTGTCTTTATAGCAGTATGATTTATAGTCCTTTGGGTATATACCCAGTAATGGAATGGCTGGGTCAAATGGTATTTCTAGTTCTAGATCCCTGAGGAATCGCCACACTGACTTCCACAATGGTTGAACTAGTTTACAGTCCCACCAACAGTGTCAAAGTGTTCCTATTTCTCTACATCCTCTCCAGCACCTGTTGTTTCCTGATTTTTTAATGATGGCCATTCTA
The DNA here is from genome assembly GCF_009828535.3 of Hylobates moloch. NCBI lineage: Eukaryota > Metazoa > Chordata > Mammalia > Primates > Hylobatidae > Hylobates > Hylobates moloch. The sequence continues at coordinate 59,991,199 of NW_026652279.1, read as the reverse complement.
ACTGGTGTGAGATGGTATCTCATTGTGGTTTTGATTTGCATTTCTCTGATGGCCACCGCTCCTATTCAACATAGTGCTGGAAGTTCTGGCCAGAGCAATCAGGCAGGAGAAGGAAATAAAGGGTATTCAATTAGGAAAAGAGGAAGTCAAATTGTCCCTGTTTGCAGATGACATGATTGTATATCTAGAAAACCCCATTGTCTCAGCCCAAAATCTCCTTAAGCTGATTAGCAACTTCAGCAAAGTCTCAGGATACAAAATCAATGTACAAAAATCAAAAGCATTCTTGTACACTAATCACAGACAAAGAGAGCCAAATCATGAGTGAACTCCCATTCACAATTGCTTCAAAGAGAATAAAATACCTAGGAATCCAGAACTTCCTTTTATCCCATTCACGGATCTGGTTGCCCATGATGCAGGCCTGCCATGAAAACATCTGAATGAGCATGCAGAGTCCATTATGGTCAAGAAATGGAAAAATACTTAGTTGTCATGTATATTAATTATTTTTTTTAAACCTTGGGATAATAGTCCGGGGGCAGGCCTGCTTTTGGGGCCTGTGTTAACCCCACTGTGCTCCAAGCACAGAGAAACACGGTGCAGCCCACAATCCCTTCTGGTTTCTTGAACAAGTGTCTTCTCAGGACTCCTCTCATTTCCTGAATTTCACATAACTGCTACCGACGTTTTACCAGTTAGAAAAATGTCCAAAATAGGATAACCCAGAATTGGGGATGGTAGAGGGTGAGGAAAGTATGCTTTGCCAAGAGACCGACATCATGTACAGTGAGAGTAAAAGGGGAACGGGCTGTTTTACTGGCGAATAGAAGTTGTTGACTAATTTCAAAGCAAGGAAAAGATTCAAGGATCCGCTATATCCGTGCTCATACTTGGCAAATCGCATTTCTCCGGTTTAGGGCACAATAAATTCCATCACTGCACAGGAAAGACTGCCCTACTAGAGTCAACTGCGGTTGTGGGCACTTTCGCTGACAAGCGAAAAGCCTTAAGGTAGGTGGATGTTCCCAGGAAACTCTGATATCCGAAGGTCACGAGGAGTTGGGTCGCGAGAGGGGCGAGACCTCGGGCCGCGGGGCGACAGCTGCAGTGTCGCGTCGCGAGCAGGAGCTAGGCGGCGTGGAGCGCCAGGGTGCCAACTTCGCTTCCAGGCCCGTGGGTTCCGCACGGCGCGTGCTGCTGTCAGTCAACGCCCTCGCCCCGCCCCCGCCGAAGCTCCACCAATCGTAGCCGGGGGTCGGAGGTGAGGAGACGTCGCCGGGTGAGGAGACGTCGCCGGGTGAGGAAGAGGGGGGCTAGCGGCCTGGCGCAGCGGCGACCGACCGGGGCGTCAGGATCCCTGGCTCCCGGAGAGCGAAGGGCGGGCGGGTCCGGGAGGTGAGTGCGGCATGTGGTCTGTGTGCTGACGTGGGGAGGAGCCGCTGCGGGCGGAGCGACCCATTGCTCGGCTCGTCTAGCGCGCTCCTTGACTGCGAAGCCCCTCCCTCCGCGCGCATCTGCTCTCTAGTCCCTAGCCCCGTGCTGAGGGGTGCAGCCTCCGGGGTCGTGGCTAGGGGCACAGGGGCCAGGGATGGGAGGCCTGGGTCGAAGGCATAGGCAGAATTGGAGCCCTGGGTTGCCACAGCGTCGCAGCTGAGAAGCCGGAGCCGAGGTTAGTACCGGCGGGGCGGGGCGGGGCCGGGAGCGCACATCTCCATCCTCAGTTTCCTCGACTTGCGGCAACGCCACAGCTCGGTGCGGTTCGGACCTACACGCCACAGCGAAAGACTTCTGTGCCCCAGGCACCTTCACTAACGCGGTGCGGAGCACTTGGCGACGTCTCCCTGCCCATCTCATGTCTCTCGGCTCATCGCTGCTTCTGGGCACCAGCTGCCTCTTGGCTGGCGCTGCTGTCACACGGTGGACTGTTCTGGCCTTACTGAGCTGCCGTTTAGGGACATCAGATTCAGGTCGTATGGGGAGAAACGAGTGTAACTTTACAAGGTGTGATATGGAGACCCTGGCCTGTTGCCCATTTCTGCCTGATCAAAGGCCACTAGGGCGGTAATAAGAGGGGTTCCGAGGCAAGATTTATGCAACATTTGTGCAAAATTGTAAATTTTCTTTGCTTTTCATTATTTACATTAAAGGGGGATTGTTGCCACATTTCCTAAAGATAAAGAATCACACTGCTCTGGTGGCCCCCCCCCCCCTCACTGTGGTTAATTATCATTTGGAACATCAGGATGTATTTGAAACTGGCAGGACTCCCAGACCCTGATAATTGTTTGGAGGCAGCAGCATACTGTTTCTCCGTAGTGTTTGGGTTCTGCTTTTCTTTGACTTTGTTTAGTATTTTTTTTTTTCATGTCTGTTATCCTCACAATCTCTTTGGGACCGATAGAGTGCTGTTATTTGTTACCGAAAAAGGAAACGAAGGGATAAATCACTGAAGTGGGGTTAGCCGTCCCCATTGCCTGGAATTGGGTTGTCCCTGTATGAGATACAGCTACGACAATTGAAGTTACAATCCAAACATCATTTTGAAAAGGCCATCCTTTTACCAACTGAAACGAATAACAGTCCCTGGTCACTCTATACTAGTGGTTCTCCCACTTGGCTGTATGTTGTAATCATCTAGGGATCTTTTTAAAAAAAGCTGCTTCTTGGGCCTATTCCTACAGATTCTGATTTAATTGGTTGAGTGGGGCCCAGTTGTTTGTATTTTAAAAAGCTTCCACGATGGTTATTAATGTTCATGCAGGGTTGAGGACCACAACCTATCAATGTGTTCAGTATTTAAAAAATAGCACTTAGTACAGTGTGACTTATATAACTGATTTTATTACTTCTCCACTTGCTATGTAACCTCCATGAATACATGGGGCCCTGCTTTGGAAGAAGGGCAAGGGAAGGTCCAGATGAATCAGCACTTTGGGCATGTGAGGCTGCGGGACATGAAGGAGAAATGGAATCTGTGGAAACAAGTCCTGCAGACTACTGCCCCTGCTTCATCTTTTTTCAAGGATTGACCCTATTTGGTTAATCCATCATTGTTGGGGTCCTGGGTGAGTCTCCAGTTCTTCATTCTGTAGATCCTGCCCTGTTTCAAGGTCTTACTCAGCATCCTATGAGATACAGCTACTCTTTGCAAAGTTTGAAATGTATGCATTTAAGTGTAGATATTTTCCATGTAAATCTGTGCTTTTGTCTCTTACTATTGTTCTGAACTATATATTCTGAACTAAAGTTCCAGACACTTGCTGTGACTAGTACAGTTAACATTTATGTGGCTAACAGGTCAGAGTATTTAGGATAGGGACTGCCTCAGAAACTGGACAGTTTCTGTGCAGTTGTCCTATAATATATTATCTTTGTGGAATGGTTGCCTGAGAACATTAGCTCCCCAGAGGATAGGGTTGCTGTCTGATTTTCTTTGTTTAATATTGAACTCAGGAATTTCATTTGTGTTACTGACAATTTTAATTCCAAATGATGTAAGCGACTACTTTGTAATTCTCTTGTGAGATGGGGGTAGGAACCCTAATGGCGGTCTGGGGTTGTTGTCACAGGCCATAAAGAAGTTAGACTGGCCAATATGAGTCTTGGATATGGAAGTAGGCTTAATAAAAATTTGGCAGAACACTTCCAACAAATACTGGGTTCCACATGTAAGGCAGAGCATGCATTTAACTTTTTGCTTGTTCTTTGCACATATTATAAAAATAAAGCATAAGTAAGTGGTGGTCTGACATTTGAAAACAGGATCACTCAAGTTTAGATTCCTTGAATAATAACTTTTAGATCTGTACAGATACCCCTTTTTTCTGTAGGGGAAACAAGATCATTGGATCATTGAAGTACATAATTATAATAGTTTTTAAGAAAAATAACATTTGGAGCTTTTATCTTTGGTTTGTATTTTTTCCACTTATATTGCTGTTTATAAAGTTTTGACCTTCAGCCAAGGTCTGAGAGTTATTTGCCAGGTTGAAGTTCATGTATTTAATAGACTATTTAAATTGCTGTTTTTTATTAGTAAGGAAAAGGACACGTTCCTGTGCCCACTCCTCCCACTATATCATGTATAACTCTCTTCCTGTAAAATTGTACTCTTCATTTCTAATGTTTTTCTTTACTTCATTTTCAGTATCTTTAACCTTTATGTCATATGCATATTTTTGTTTCAGCAAGAAGAATTGTATAAAAATGTAAAAAGCATTTATGTGTGCTTCAAATGTGGCATGAAAAAAATGAGGACCTCTGGTCAAAATTGCCTGAGTTCAGAATTTCGTGCTGGAAGGAAAGTTAGACGTAACTTCTAATTTCTAGTTCCAGTAAGCATCTCTTCTTGGAAAACTTCCAAAAAAGGTAAATTACATTGAATTATATATTTTTATTTTTTTGGTTAATCTGAGGAACTTTTTTCTAGACTCATTCCGTGCCAACACTGTTGTTCTTACTTGATTTTAAGGCTCCTTGCAAATAGCTTTCCTGTTAATGCATAGGTTTTATGTTTATAGGAAAATACCAGAAACCTGTTACAGTTTTTTTTTACACTACAGTTACCTCATGCCGTGAAATAGTTTTCTTCTTTTACTTAAAAATCTTTCAGTTTAAGTTGAATTGATTTCACAGATATGATTTAATGCTTTGTTTCTGCTGTGTCTCATCTTTAATTTTTACTTTTAGAAATTGGTTTTATTCTTTATTTTATTTTATTTTTTTTGAGACAGAGTCCTGCTCTGTTGCCCAGGCCAGAGTACATTGGTGTGATCATGGTTCACTGCAGCCTCGACCTCCCAGGCTCAAGCAATTCTCCTACCCCAGCCTTCTGAGTAACTGGGACTATAGGTATGTACTACCTTGCCCAGCTAATTAAAAAAAAATTTTTTTTTTTTTTTTTGTGGAGTTGAGGGTCTCATTATCTTGCTTCAGCTAGTCTCAAACTCCTGGTCTCAAGCAAACCGCCTGCCTTGGCCTCCCAAAGTGTTGGGATTATTGGCGTGAGCCACCATGCCTGGCCCAGCTTTATTCTTTGTATTTGTGATTTTTATTTCCTGGTGAAAAATTAGGACATACAGATAAAGGAGAAAACAAAAACTGCCCAGAGGTGACAACTATTAAAATTTTAGTATATATCTTTTCTTTTTTTTTGAGATGGAGTCTCACTCTGTCACCCAGGCTGGAGTGCGGTGGTGTGATCTCGGCTCACTGCAAGCTCCGCCTCCCAGGTTCACGCTGTTCTCCTGCCTCAGCCTCCTGAGTAGCTGGGACTACAGGCACCCGCCACCATGCCCGGCTAATTTTTTGTATTTTTAGTAGAGACGGGGTTTCACCATGTTAGCCAGGATGGTCCCGATCTGACCTTGTGATCTGCCTGCCTTGGCCTCCCAAAGTGCTGGGATTACAGGCATGAGCCACCGCACCCGGCCTGGTATATATATCTTTTCAAAGAGAGGTCTGTCTAGTGTGCCTCACGCAATGTCTATTTAGGTGTACAAATGGGTCTCTCAAATGTCAGTGCTCTACTTATAGCACAAAGTCAGGTCTTTCCTGGCATGATCCTCCTAAATTATTGTCAGTAGAAGCCTCTAGCTGGGAGGGGCTTCTTGCATTGCTGCCTCTAGTCCTGTAGTTCTTTTGCTTTAGAGTCTCCTGCTCTTGCCTTCTTTCTGCATCACGGACAGCTGTGTGCTGCTGCTGCCTGGCTGAACCACACTGATGTCCTTTAAATGGCTAGTGTCCACACAACGCATGACCACACCTGCCTATGGTGCAACTAAATTCCTGTGGACTACCATCTTTGGTCTTTTCCCTCTCTGGCCATCATGGAAACCTTATTTATTTTTTTTTTTTACGGACAACTTTTTGAGAAGGATTTCAATGGCAGAACAGTTGGGACCCTGATGACAGAGTTATCCTCTATTTTATAGCCAGTTTCTTCCAAGAAGTTATAGACAGTTTAAGGTGGATGAGTGCCTGGATATTGGAGGGAGGAGGTGTCAGGAAATGGAGACGCACAGTCATTCACAGTTCCTGGCATCCCTGTGGAGGTGGCCAGGACTGGTGGATTTATTTCTCCTTAAGAAGGGACTGACATCTTGTCTAATATGAGTGTAAGCTTTTCAAGGGGAATTTCTGGCACTTAGTACAGTATGTGGTACAGCATAGGCCTCCATAATTATTTGTTGCATAGATTGTTGAATCATTGTGTACCATGTAAAGAACTAAGTACCTTGAGCAAATCAGAAAAGTATGATGCAGTATCATTAAGTTGCTTTTCTCTGATATATGGTTTTTTAAAAAAATATAGTCATAATTGGTATAATCTAGTTTGAGAGATAAGACATACAAATAGAGGGAGCGTGAGGGAAAAAAACACAAATAGAGATCAGCGGAGAAGTGAAAATAATAAGTGCTATGGGAACTCTGAGGATGGAGAGCTTGCTGGAATGGCTCACCCTTGTCTCCTTTGTGAAGCTGATTGGCATTGTCATTATGGTTGGGACTGGTTCAGACAGGTGAGGCAGAGGAGTGAGAGAATGGGGGCTTGCCAGGTCCAACACAAAGTGGAGGGGAGAGTTGATGCAGCTGAGCTATTCTGAGATACTCTGCACCATGATTTTGTACCCTTTCTACCTTTATTTCTGTGTCCTGCCCTTCATGGAAAGTCTCCCTGGGGATAGAATACTAGGACATTTTCTGTTTACCTGTATCAAAATGGCAAGTGGAAAGAGCATTTGAATTTATTACGTGGGAGAACAGTTAGGCATGGCTGACTCTGAAGTCCTCTGGCTCTAGCAGGTGTGATGAAGGATTTTGGGATCCTGTTACCCATTTTTCAAGCTTGACTTTCCTCTCCCACATCTTCCAGGCAGGTATGTGTCTCCCTGTGCCTTACTACTTAGCTGAGGGAGCATCAGGACCACAAATGTGGGGAGAGCTGGAAACCTAAAGAGTATGTGGTGCCTCCTGCCATACCTCTGTATGAGAGGGGTAGCACTTCTTGTTTGCCAGAGAATGTCAGGATGCTTTGCACAGTATCCCAGAGCTCTTCATGAAAACAGTTTCCTCTTCATGTTCTTTAAGTGTAATTAATGTAGCAGTGTTACATAACTTAAAGGGAAGGGAAAGGGAAGTGATTTTATTGACTGAGGTCTCTGTAGAAATTTAACAGGTACTTTTATTTCACAATTTCTGAGTTTGAAGACATACTTCCTTGCTTTCTTAAAAGTTAAAACCTAAATAGGCAATAGGGGAAATATTGTATTTACACAGAAGCCTGACACCGGGAAAGGAAACTTTGAGGAGATTGTCTGGAAATGAAAAGACATTACTGTGCTCTGGCTCTTTGCTTTCTCCTTGTGACTTTGGGCCTTAGATAAGGTTAAGGAAGAGGAAATGTGATGTTTTTCCTCTCATCCCACCCTAGGCCATTGCAATTGGTGATGTTCTCTCATCTCTCCTCTTTGAAGGAGTTCTTTGAAGAAAAATGTGCTTCTTGAATCAACTGCAGTCTCTCCTCTACATAAGAGCTCTTAAGGGTACTAGCAGGATAGAAGCAAATGAAACTGAAAGCTCATCTGCAGCTCAGAAAAACAAAGACATGGAATTTTAAAGAGTGAAGGTAGCATGGTGTCGGCCATGGGTGAGCAAGACACAGCCAGACAATGTGGACCAATTTCTTCAAACTACGGCTTTTCTGCTGTCTGCTTGCAGTGTTGATGGTGGTGGTGCTGGTCATCAATGTTACTCAGGTAGAGGTGAGTACCCAGTATAATCCCTCATAACTAAGGGAGCCAAGTCTGGGGATTTGGGGCTAACTAGCCTGGGAAAACGTTGGTTATTGGAAGCTTATCATAGTCACAGTTCTTGTTTTCATTTATTCGGTAAGTATTTGCGTGCTCACAATGGTTATATACTGTGCTAGTCACTGAGGATACAGTGAAGACATTTCTTCACTTAGGGGCCTTTCTTTCTAGCACTCACATTATGAGTGTGCATGGAAGAAAAGTAGTAGTAATCATAATCACATAATAATAGTAATGATAATTGGAGATTGTGAAAAGTGCAATAAGGAAAGGGAGCTATTCTAGGATAGCTTTAGAGTGATGAAGGAAAAACCTCTTCAAGGAGGGGACCTTTCAGTCAACCCATGGAAAAAAGCTGAAGGAGTATTTCAAGGGAGGGAGTAGATGAGTCTGTGTTGCAGATTACTAGATGGTACTCAGGGACCATGTCTTATCGAACCCCTCACAAGGGCCTGTCACTAAGAAGGTACTTAGTAGTGTTCCTTCTTCCCTGTTCCCAGCCCCAACATGAACTCATATAATCAAAATTTATGGTGGAGTTTCTGTATAAAGGATGCTGTCCTTTTGTTTTGTTGGCTTGTGGTACTTCTCAGATTACATATCCAACTTAATTATGGCATTTCTTTTCTTATTGGGTTTTATTGGCATAAGATGCTCTAAAAGCTAAGCCATAGGCTTTTAAAAAAAATTTCTCCTGCTGGAATCAACTTTGTGGTTTTTAGCTGAACACCTAATCTCTCTGTGAAATGGGCACACTAAGGTCCTACAGATCTTTTTCTGTGCGCTATAAGTAAAATTTGTTTGGTACTTTGGAGAATGTGAAGTAATTCTGTTAAAGATTCTGTTAAAGATTTCCTATTAGAAATAGGCTTAAGGCATAAAAGCTAGGTATTTCTTCTTTTTCTTTGCTTAAACTGTTCTTGCATGTTTTACTATGTAAGATACTACCAATCCTACACTGATAGTTCCTTTTACCTGGAAACTGTTGATGATGTGTCTAGATATTTTAGAAACTCCTCTTTTTTTTAAAGTATTTTTTGTGGTAAATAGCATAACATAGAATTTGTCATTTTAACCATTTTTAAGCGTACAATTGAGTAGCATTAAGTACATTCACATTGTTGTGCAATCACCACCACCATCTATGTCTAGAACATTTTCATCTTCCCAAACTGCAGCTCTTTACCCATTAAACAGTGATTACCTAGGTCAGACGCAGTGGCTCACGCCTGTAATCCCAGCACTTTGGGAGGCTGAGATGGGAGGATCCTTTGAGGTCAGGAGTTCAAGACCAGCCTGGTCAATGTGGTGAAACCCCGTCTCTACTAAAAATACAAAAATTAGCTGAGCGTGGCAGTGCACGCCTGTAATCCCAGCTATTTGGGAGGCTGAAGCATGAGACTCACTTGGACCTGGGAGGCAGAGGTTGCTGTGAGCCGAGATCATGCCACTACACTCCAGCTTGGGCTACAGAGGGAGACTGTCTCAAAAAAAAAAAAACCAAAAACAAAAACCCAAAAAACAATGATTACCCATTCCTACCTATCCCCTGCCCCTGGCATTCACTCTTCTACTTTGTGTCTCTATGAACTTGACAACTCTAAGTACCTTATACCAGTGGAATCATATGATATTTGTCCTTTTTTTGTTTGCTTGTTTGTTTGAGACAGAGTCTCGCTCTGTTGCCCAGGCTGGAGTGCGATGGCATGATCTTGGCTCACTGCAACCTCTGCCTCCTGGGTTCAAGCGATTCTCATGCCTCAGCCTTCCGAGTAGCTGGGATTACAGGCGTGTGCCACCACGCTTAGCTAATTTTTGTATTTTTAGTAGAGATGGGGTTATGCCATTTGACCAGGCTGGTCTTGAACTCCTGACCTCAAGCGATCCTCCCACCTTGGCCTTCCAAAGTGCTGGGATCACAGGTGTGAGCCATGAAGCCTGGCCTGGTATTTGTCTTTGTGTGATTGGCTTATTTCTGTTAGCATAATGTCCCTAAGGTTCACTCGTGTAGCATGTATCAGAATTTCTTTTCTTTTTAAGGCTGAGTAATACTTCTCTGTCTACACATAGACGGAGGAATATTATTCAACCTTAAAAAGGAAGGAAATTCTGATACATGCTACAGCATGTACATACATACCACATTTTGTTTATCCATTCATCTGACATTTGGGTTGTTTCTACCTTTTGGCTGTAATGGGTAACAAGTATTTCTTCAAGACTCTGCTTTTAATTCTTTGGAATAGGTACCCGCAATTGGAATTGCTGGATTATATGGTAATTTTAATTTTTTGAGGAACCACCATATTGTTTTCCATAATAGCTGCATCATTTTTTATCCTCCTCAACAGTACACAAGGGTTCCAATTTCTTTGCATCCTTGCTAGTACTTGTTATTTTGTTTTTTTTTTTTGATAGTAGCCTTCTTTGTGGATGTGAGGTAATGTGTAACAGTAGTTTTAATTTGCATTGCCATAATTATTAATGATGTTGAGCATCTTTCTATCATGTGCTTTTGGATAAATATCCAATTCTCGTACTCATTGTTTAATGGAGTTGTTTGTTTGTTTTTTGTTGTTGAGTTGTAGGAGTTCTTTATATGTTCTGGATATTCACTCCTTATCAGGCATATGATTTGCAAATATTTTCTCCCATTCCACAGGTTGCTTTTTCACTCTGATTTTGTCCTCTGATACATAAAAATTTTTACTTTGGATGTAGTCCAGTTTATCTGTTTTGACTTTTGTTGCCTGTGTATTTGGTGTCATATCCAAGAAATCATCACCAAATTCAATGTTGTGAGACCTTTCCTCTGTGTTTTCTTCTAAGAGTTTTATAGTTTTAGCTCTTCTGTTTAGGTCTTTGATCTACTTTGTTATCCTTTAAAAAAATTGTGATAAAAACACATAAAATTTGGTATCTTAGTTATTTTTAGGTGTACAGGTCAGTAGCATTAAGTCTTTTTTTTTGAGACGGAGTCTTGCTCTGTTGCCCAGGTTGGGGTGCAGTGGCGTGATCTCAGCTCACTGCAACCTCCTCCTGCCAGGTTCAAGTGATTCTCTTGCTTCAGCCTCCCGAGTAGCTGGGATTACAGGCGTCTGCCACCATGCCCAGCTAATTTTTGTATTTTTAGTAGAGATGGGGTTTTGCCATGTTGGCCAGGCTGGTCTTGAACTCCTGACCTCAGGCGATCCACCCACCTCATCCTCCCAAAGTGCTAGGATTACAAGCATGAGCCACCATGCCTGGCCTCAGTAGCATTAAGTCTTATTTACATTGTCTTGAAATAGATTTCCAAAACCCCTTTTATCTTTTTAATATCTGTAGAATTGTGTTTATCTTATTACTCCTGATCACTCTGACCAAAGATTTGTGTTCTACTGATCTTTTTGAAGAACCAGCTTTTGATTTCATTTTCTGTATTTTTTCTGTTTTTTTGTTTGATCAATTTCCATTCTGATCTTTTATTATTTCCCTTCTTCTGTTTACTTTGGATTTAATTGTCGCTTCCTAGTTTCTTAAAGTGGTAGCTAAGTCATTGTTTTGAGATCTTTCTTTTCTAATTAAATGTTTAATGCTATAAATTTTCTTCTACAAGGCTGGGTGTGGTGGCTTAGGCCTGTAATTCCAGCACTTTGGGAGGCTGAGATGGGAGGATCACCTGAGGCCAGAAGTTTGAGACCAGCCTGGGCAACATAGTGAGACCCCATCTCTACAAAAAATTTTGAAAAATTAGCTGAGCGTAGTGGTGTGCACCTGTTGTCCTAGCTACTTGGGAAGCTGCAACGGGAGAATCCCTTGAGCCCAAGAGTTTGACTTTATGGTGAGCTGTGATCATGTCCACTGCACTTCAGCTTGGGCAACTGGGTGAGACCCTGTCTCTAAAAAAATAAAAATAAAAATAATGAAAAATTTATTTCTATATACCGCTCTAATGTATACCACACATTTAGATATTGTTCTCATTTTCATTTTCATTCAGCTGAACTACATTCTAATTTCCTTTTTTCTTTTCTTTAACCCATGTGTTATTTAGGTTTTTTTTGTGACAAGTTTTCACTCTGTCACCTAGGCTGGAGTGCAGCGGCATGCTAATGGCTCACTGCAGCCACAACCTTTGGGCTCAAGTGATCCTCCCACCTCCCCTTCCCAAGTAACTGGGACTACAGGTGTCTGCAATCATGCCCAGCTAACTTTTTAAGTTTTTGCGGAGATGGGGTCTCACTATGTTGTCCAGGCTATTTTCAAACTTCTGGACTCAAGCGATCCTCCTGCCTAAGCCTCCCAAAGTGCTGTGATTACAGGTGTGAGCCACTGCATCCAGCCCCATATATTATTTAGAAGTGTTATTGAACTTTCAAATATTTGGATATTTTGCAAATACCTTTCTGTTATTGATTCCTCATTTAATTCCCCTGAGAGCATACTTTGTATGACTTGAATTCTTTTAAAACATTATTGAGATTTGTTTATGGCACAAAATATGGTTTATTTTGGTATGTATTCTATGTGTACTGGAAAGGAATGCATTCTGCTTTTATTGCGTGGAGTATTCTATAAATGTCAGTTAGATCAACATGGTTCATGGTGTTGGTCGTCTTCTGTATGTCCTTACTATTTTCTGTCTACATGCTCTATCAGTTATTGAAAGGAGAATATTGAAATCTCTCACTATAATTGTGAGTTTGTCTATTTCACCTTGCATTTCTGTCAGTTTTCACTTCATGTGTTGTGAAATTCTGTTCTTAGGTACATTAATGTTTAGAATTGTGTCCTCTTGAATTTAGTTGCTTTATCATCATGAGTTGGCCTTCTTCATGCTTGGTAAAATTCTTTGCTCCAAAATGTACTCTATATGATATTATATAACCACTCTAGCTTTCCTTTGCTGTTAGCAAGTATATCTTTTTCCATAATTTTATTATTTTTTATTTTTTTGAGACAGGGTCATGCTCTGTTGCCCAGGCTGGAGTGCAGTGGCACAACCGTGGCTCACCACAACCTCTGTCTCCCGGGCTCAAGTGATCCTTTCCTCTCAGCCTTCTGAGTAGCTGGCACAACGGCTGTGCACCACCACGTCTGGCTAATTTTTTGTATTTTCTTTTTAGATACGGGGTTTTGCCACATTGCTCAGGCTGGTCTTGCACTCCTGGGCTCAAGTGATCCGGCTGCCTTGGCCTTCCAAAGTGCTGGGACTGCAGGTGTGAGTCACCACACCCAGCCAGTTATTATTTTTTAAACCTATTTGTGTTTTTATATTTATTTATTGAATTGTATTTTTTTTAAACTTTTATTTTAGGTTTGGGGGTACATGTGAAGGTTTATTACATAGGAAAGCATATGTCATGGGGGTTTGTGTACATATTATTTCATCACCCAATTATTAAGCCCAGTACCCTCTCTGCTCCTCTCTCTCCTCCCACTCTCCCCGCTCAAGTAAATCCCAGTGTCTATTGTTTCCTTCTTTGTGTTCATAAGTTCTTATCATTTAGTTCCCGCTTACAAGTGAGTACATGCCGTATTTGGTTTTCTGTTCCTGTGTTAGTTTGCTAAGGATAACAGCCTACAGCTCCATCCATGTTCCCACAAAAGATACGATCTCGTTTGTTCTTATGGCTGCATAGTATTCTATGCTGTATCTGTAATATAAGATTTTCTTGTATTTTCTTATATTTTTTATGGAACATAAGATTTTCTTTATCCAATCTGTTATTTATTTATTTATTTTTGGGTCAGAGTCTTGCACTGTCACCTGGGCTGGAGTGCAATGGCGCGATCTCTGCTCACTGCAACCTCCGCCTCCCGGGTTCAAGTTATTCTCCTGCCTCAGCCTCCCGAGTAACTGGGATTACAGGTGCCCGCCACCACACCTGGCTAGTTTTTGTATTTTTAGTAGAGACATGGTTTCACTATGTCGGCCAGGCTGATCTCGAACTCGTGATCTCGTGATCTGCCTCCCTCAGCCTCCCAAAGTGCTGAGATTACAGGTGTGAGCCACTGCACCCGGCCTTATCCAGTCTGTTATTGATGGGCGTTTAGGTTGATTCCATGTCTCTGCTATTGTGAATAGTGCTGCAGTGAACATTTGCATGCATGTGTCTTTATGGTAGAATGATTTCTATTCCTCTAGGTATATACTCTGTAATAAGATTGCCGGGTGGAATGGTAGTTCTGCTTTTAGGTCTTTGAGGAATTGCCATAATGCTTTCCACAATTGTTGAACTAATTTACACTCACACCAACACTGTATAAGTGTTCCCTTTCCTCTTCAATGTTGCCAGCATCTGTTATTTTTTGACTAATAATAGCTATTCTGACTGGTGTGAGATCTCGCTGTGGTTTTGATTTGCATTTCTCTAATGATCAGTGATATCGAGCTCTTTGGCCGCATGTGTGTCTTCTTTTGAGAAGTTTCTGTTCATGTCCTTTGCCCGTCTTTTAGTGGGGTTGTTTCTCTCTTGTAAATTTGTTTAAGTTCCTTATAGATACTGGATATTAGACCTTTTTCAGATGCATAGTTTGCAAATATTTTCTACCATTCTGCAGGTTGTGTGTTTACTCTGTTGATAGTATCTTTTGCTGTGGCCAAAGCTCTTAAAGTTTAATTAGATCCCAGTTGTCAATTTCTGCTTTTGTTGCAATTGCTTTTGGTGTTTTTGTCATGAAATCTTTGCCCATTCCTATGTCTGGCATGGTATTGCCTAGGTTGTCTTCCAGGGTTTTTACAGTTTTGGATTTTACATTTAAATCTTTAATCCACCTTGAGTTGATTTTTGTATGTAGTGTAAGGAAGGGGTCCAGTTTCAATTTTTTGCATATTGCTAGCCAGTTATTCCAGCACCGTTTATTGAATAAGGAGTCTTTTCCTCATTGCTTGTTTTTGTCAGCTTTGTTGAAGATCAGATTGGTCATAAATGTGTGGCCTTGTTTCTGGATTCTCTATTCTGTTTTGCTGGTCTCTGTGCCTGCTTTTGTACCAATACTATTCTGTTTTGATTACTGTAGCCTTGTAGTATAGTTTGAAGTCAGATAACATGATGACTCCAGCTTTGTTCTTTTTGCTTAGGATTGCCTTGGCTATTTGGGCTCTTTTTGGTTCCATACGAATTTTAAAATAGTTTTTTCTGGTTTTGTGAAGAATGTTATTGGTAGTTTCATAGGAATAGCATTGAATCTGTAAATTGCTTTGGGCAGTATAGCCATTTTAATTATATTGATTCTTCTTATTAATGAGCATGGAATGTTCTTCCGTTTGTGTCTTCTCTGATTTATTTGAGTTGTGTTTTGTAATTCTCATTTTAGAGCTCTTTCACCTCCCTTGTTAGCTGTATTCATGAGTATTTTGTTCTTTTTGTGGCAACTGTGAATGGGATTGCCTTTCTGATTTGGCTGTCAGTTTGGCTGTTATTGATGTATAGGAATGCTGGTGATTTTTGTACATTGTTTTTGTATTCTGAAACTTTCTGAAGTTGTTTATTAACTGGAGGAGCTTTTGGGCTGAGGTTATGGGTTTTTCTAGTTATAGAATCATGTCGTCTGCAAACAGAGATAGTTTGATTTCCTCTCTTCCTATTTGGATGCCCTTTATTTCTTTCTTTTGCCTGATCCTCTGGCTAGGATTTCCAATGTTGAATATAAGTGGTGAGAGGTGACATCCTCTTCTTGTGCTGGTTTTCGTGGGGAATGCTTCCAGCTTTTGCTCATTTATATGATGTTGTATGTGGTGTTTTTATATTTAAAACAGGTTTCTTCTAGCTAGTATGTAATTGGATCTTGTTTTTTATTTAATCTGACAATCTCTGCCTTTCAGTTGGGGTGCTTAGCTTGTTTACATTTAACATATTTTTTGAAAGCATTATGGTTACATCTACCATTTTGCTGTTTGTTTTATATTTGTCCCACCTCTTCTTTATTCACTTCTTCCTTTTTTTCTGCCTTTTTTTTTGTATTAATTGACAAGGTTTTTTTGTTGTTGTTGTTGTTTTTTTTTTGTTTTTTTTGTTTTTTTTGTTTTTTATCTGTGCTTTTCCATTCTGGCTTGTAGGAAGTACTATTCCTGTATAAACTCAGGTTATTGTTTTTATTTTTATTTTTATTTTTGCTTTCAGGTAGTTCTTTCCCCAGCCTCCAATAGTTTCCTTATACACATATGCTTACCATCGCTTTGTTGAATACTTGAGTGGGACTGTCTGTAGATCTCCTGAGTTACTTTTCTTCACAGTTGTTCTGCTTTCCTGTGAATTATAATCACCATGGTCTTTAAGACTCTCAGCCTCATCTCCTTGCCTTGGGTGCTTTGCCATGCTCCACTGGGGCTCCTCTTCCTGTGCTGCAGCCTGGAAACTCTCTCAAGACACTAAGCCAAGGACAGTCCTTGGGCTCACTTCGTTAACTGTCTCTCAGGCATCACTGTGTTTTATTTTTTGATGCCTAGTGTCTGGAAAACCATTGTTTCATGTATTTTGCCTTTTTTTTTTTCAGTTGTTTCATGTGGGAGGCTAAATTGCATTACTGTTTCTCTATCTTCGCTGGAAGTGGAAGTTTGAGGGACTTGAATTTGTGGGGAAAGAGATTATAGAGAAGCTGAAGAGGGGGAGGAGAGGATGTGATCTAGAGCACAGATGGAGCATATAACCTTTTATAGGATAAGGAGCATGAGTATATTGTGAGTATTCTTTGTTATTTTATTAACTATATAGGAGGAGCTGTGTTCCTTCCTCTGACCTAAGAGGGAAAGATATCCTGATGGTTGGCAATGCAGATACATTTGCTCAGAGAGTAGGACATTCAGGGAGTTTGTGGCTGTGAAGAAGATGGAAGGTAGAAGGAGGGTAGAGCCCAGGAGGTTTGTGTACAGGGGTTTGAAATAATGGTTTTCTAGATGGAGTTCGAAATAATGGATTTCTAGATGGAGTAGGATGACAGAGGGACAATAAATTTCAAGACCTTAAGTGTGCATGGCACTTACCTGCATTGGTTTTGTGAATGTGTGTGTTAATTTTATCATATTCAACACACGAAGTATTATAATAGACAAAAAAAGATAGTTGCATAGGTCTTGGGTAGAGAAGGAGGAAGGTAAAGGGAGAGACAGAGAGACTTGAGAGGGTATGCCACAGTCCCACATCAGTAATATTATAACAGGAAGGAATGTTAGAAAATTATTCTTTTGTTCTACTTTAGTTCTTGGAAACTTCCATACTTAATGCCAGCTAAAGGCTCTAATTATTTGAACGAACTAACTCTTCTCTACTGAATGGAGAAAGCAGGTATTAATATTGAATAAACAGTTGTGATATTGAAAATCAGATGCGTCTTTTAGTGGAGTGAGCTATAAGCATTTTCACCTGTCTGAAGAGGTCATCTTGTCCAGCATGATACTGTTGTCATGAGTTTTAAGCTGCTTATTACTGTGATGATAATTGATAAGGAAGCTTGGAGTAAATGGGGAAAAGGCTCTGGCTCTGAAATTTGGCAGTCTCTCACTCCCTAATCCCTGTCCATACTATGCTTCTGACACTCACTGTGCTCTTATGATTGGAGTATCTTATCAGTTTCTAAAAAGCAGACTCAGTTTTAATTAAAAATATTACATAAGCTGGGCACAATGGCTCATGCCTGGATTCCTAGCACATTGGGAGGCCCAGGTGGGCGGATCATCTGAGGTCAGGAGTTTGAGACCAGCCTGGCCAACATGGCGAAACCCCCATCACTACTAAAAATACAAAAAAGCTGGGCGTAGTAGCGGGTGCCTATAATCCTAGCTACTCGGGAGGCTGAGACATGAGAATCACTTGAATGTGGGTGTCAGAGGTTGCACTGAGCTGAGATTGCACCACTGCACTTCAGCCTGGGCAACAAAGTGACACTTATCTTAAAAAAAAAAAAAAAAAAAAGCAGCCCATAATATGAGAAGGGGGTATTTGTAGCAATATCTAGCAAAAGATTGGAGGGAGAATTGCAGTCTTTTATTTCTCCGATAAGCTGTCATTGACCAAGTTCTGTATTTTTTTTCTTTTGCCTTATTCATTGATATTTTAGATATGTATTATAACACCTGTGTATTAGGGCTTTGGGCTTCAAGTACAGATGCCTGATTCAAGCTAATGGTAATATATATTACTCATTTGAATAGAAGTCAGTAGGTAGGTTGGGCATAGTTCTTTTGGGAATCAGCCTCTGTTTATCTGTAAGCCTCTTAACTGTGCCTTCTTTTGTGTGTTACCTTTTATCTATGGCATCCTCCTTCATGGTTGATTGTAGGATGGCTACCAGAGCAATGGCGTTTTTGCTTTCTTGTACATACCCACCTGAAGAAACAGTTGTTCTCTTGAAATGATCTCAAGATACTGTGGTTTTTCATTTGCAAGTAAAATTCAAATAGCTGTTACCAAGGGGAATTAGTGGTGCCTGGATTTGGCTGCATGCAAGCATAAGCCTCCAGCAACCTCTTCTGGTTCTCATAGTCCAGAATTGGGTCACATGCCTATTCCTGAACCAGCCATTTACCTGGGACTATCCCTCCATCAGTTAGGCCCACCCCTGGGCTGACAGGTCAGCAAACAGCATTGCTGTGGGTCAGTAGGCCAGGAGTGAAATGGATGTGGGACAGGCAATCACCATGTTCACTCCAGCCCATAGGTTATGATGGCTTGAGGAGTGAGCCATCTGTTTGGTACTTCCTCTTAGCTCTAAACCTAAAAAGATGGCGGGCGTGAAGTTGCCCTTGTCTTTAGGAAAATTAAGCAAATTGACATTTTTGCATTTTTGTCATTTGCAAGTAAAATTCAGGGGAATTACCACCAAATGTGCGGTGATTTCTGGATTGGGTTGCATGTATCAGTCGGGTGAGGAAGAGAGGAAAAGGTTAGGAAGAGGAGCTATGCTGTAAGCACATGGTGCATGATTTGGTCCTTAATAGTGTGTCACAGACTTACAACAACTAAAAAGGAGAGGGCGGCTGGAACATTTCCTGAAAGGTAATCAGTAAGGTAATAAAGGGAATTTTTTCAAAGTCAGTTTTGTTTTCCCCATGCCATTTTTTAAATGAACAAATACTGCCATATACCCCTTCAAAATGAAGCCTCCTAAATGAGATTCTTTAAAATGAAAATGTGTGTATGTTAGTATAAAATCAGAGGGGAAAAATACAGAATCTAAGAAGAGCATTAAACATTCTTGTATCTTGAGATTATTTTTACCTTATGTAGGATTTTGAAGTGGTTTGTTACAGGTGGGGATCCTGAGGCCTTGTTTAAGTGTTTTACTAGAAACAAGGAAATGCTATGGCTATTGAGGAGATTTTTGGTTTTGCTTTGTTGTTGTTTATTCCCCTGCAGTTTAACTAATTGCATAATGTAAGATGTAGTTTTCTACATCATAGTAGAGTAGTTATATGCCTCAGGTTAGGTATATAACTTTTTTCCTGCTCATTTGTTCCTGTATCCTGTTTACTAATAAAGTAATTGATGGAATGGATGGAAATTTCAAAGAATGGAGAATGGTATTAAGTACACAGCTGGATCCCCTCCCCATTCGTTACTCTGAGTGAATGTAGTTGCTTATTTTTAATTATTTGGGTAGTTAGCACTAATTATACATTACATACTTGTAACTTTACGAGGTATCTCCTGACTTTACGAGGTATCTCCTGACTTGTTCATATGAGGCAGTGTATCATGGGTGGTTAAGAACACAGGTCTCAATTCAGACAGCTTGGCTTCTAATCCTCTGCTACTTCTAACCTACATGGCCTTGAGCAAATTATTATGCTATTCTTTGCCTCAGTTTCCTTGTCTATAAAATGGACATAATAACAGGACTTACCACATGTGATAATTTGAACATTGAATTTAAAGATTCATGTAAACTGTTTACAAGAGTATCCAGCACATAAGTGCTCACAATAAATGTTGGCTGTTTCTGCTACTTCTGTTTTTTTCTTTTTCATTTTTTTAAGCACAGGGTCTCACTCTGTTGCCCAGTCTAGAGTGCAGTGGCACAGTCATTGTTCTCTGTAACCTCTAACTCCTGGGCTCAAGCAATTCTTGTGCTTCAGCCTCCTGAGTAGCTGAGATTACAGGTGTGCACCACCATACCCAGCTAAATTTCTGTATTTTTAGTAGAGACAGGGTTTCACCATGTTGCCCAGACTAGTCTTGAACTCTTGAGCTCAAGTGATCCCAATCTGCCCACTTCTGCCTCCCAAAATGCTGGGATTACAGGCGTGAGCCACTGTGCCCAGCCTAGTTTTAATTTATGTTTATTTATTTGTTAGAGACAAGGTCTTGCTCTGTTGCTCAGGCTGGAATTCCATGGTATGATATGGTGTGATCATAGCTCACTACAACCTGGAGCTCCTGGGTTCAGTGATCCTCCCAGCTCAGCCTTTTGTGTAGCTAGGACTACAGGCATGTGCCACCACGCTTGGCTAACTTTAAAAAAAAAATTCTTGTAGAGATGGGGTCTTGCTATGTTGCCCAGGCTGGTCTTGAACCCCTGGCCTCAAGCAGTTCTTCTGCCTCAGCCTCCCAAAGTGTTGGAATTACAGGCATGAGCCACTGCACCCGATCTACTACTGTTAACATAATGAAAGATAAGGCCTCTGCTTACTTCATTCTCCTTCCACAATTTGTAAAATTAATTTTATTTCTCTATATAACATTAAATAATGTATCTAGACCTTTTATTTCCCCAACAGCATACGATATCTTAACTTCCTGCTCTAAGTGATGAAGAAAGCACTACTCATTCTTACTTTTTATTTATTATTATTTTTTGAGACAGAGTCTCATTCTGTCGCCCAGCCTGGAGTGCAGTGGCATAATCTTGGCTCACTGCAACCTCTGCCTCCCGGGTTCAAGCAGTTCTCTGCCTCAGCCTTCTGAGTAGCTGGGATTACAGGCGCCTGCCACCATGCTCTGCTAATCTTTGTATTTTTAGTAGAGATGGGGTTTCAGCATGTTGGCCAGGCTGGTCTTGAACTCCTGACCTCGTGATCCATCTGCCTCGGCCTCCCAAAGTGCTGGGATTACAGGTGTGAGCCACCGCATCTGGCCTACTTCGTTCTTTTATATTTGATTTCCACTAGTTATAATGTACTTTTGCATCATTAGGTGCATTTTTTATGGATTGTGTCCTTCAAGGAATTGGTCCATTTCATCTGGGTTATCAAATTTATGGGCATAGAATTGTTCATAATGTTCCTTTATTCTTTTAATGTCCATGGGATCTGTAGTGTGGTCTCTCTTTCATTTCTGATATTAATAATTTGTGTCCTCCTTCTTTTTTTCTTAGCCTGGCTAGAGGCTTATCAATTTTATCAATCTTTTAAAAAACCAGCTTTGGGTTTCATTGATTTTTCTTTATTGATTTCCTGTTTTCAAGTTCATTGATTTCTGCTATCGTATTTATTATTTTTCTTCTGCTTATTTTCGATATTGTTTGCTCTTCTTTTTCTAGTTTGCTAAGATGTAAGGTTAGATTATTGATTTTAGGTCATTTTTCTTTCCTGAACTATGTATAGTACTGTGAATTTCCCTCTAAGCACTTCTCTTGCTTCATCCTATAGTGTTTAATAAATTATATTTTCACCTTCACCTAGTTAACATATTTTTAAATTTCTCATGAGATTTTGTATGTTACCCATTTGTATACCATTTTGGGATTTTTCCAGCTCTCTATTATTGATTTCTAGTTTAATTTCATTATGGCTTAAGAGAAGACACTGTATGATTTTTATTTAAAAAAATTTTTAAGGTGCATTTTATGGCCCAGAATGTGGTCCGTTTTGGTGAATGTTCCATGTGAGCTTGATATGAAGTAGTTTACAGATGTCAACTATATCCAGTTTATTGATAGTGCTGTTGAATTCAACTATGTCCTTAACCGATTTTCTGCCTACTAGATCTGTGTATTTCTGATAGAGGAGTGTTGAAGTCTCAGACTATAATGTAGATTCATCTATTTCTCCATTAGTTTTTGCCTCACATGTTTTGATACCCATTGGTTAGGTACATACATGTTAAGGGTTGTTTTTTTTTTGGAGAATTGACTCCTTTATTAATTATGTAATGACCCTCTTTATCTTTGCTAACTTTCCTTGCTTTGAAATCTGCTGTCTGAAATTAATATAGCTACTACTGGTTTCTTTGGATTAGTGTTAGCATGGTATATCTTTCTCCATTCCTTTACTTTTTTTTTGGTGTTTCTCCATCTTAGGTTGGACTGGGTGGCTCGAGTGGGCTGGAGTTGGATATTTGCCTTCTCTCAGGTTGGTTAGGCTCTGATAAAACTCCAATAGGCTAGGTTCTGATAAAGTCATTTCTCTTGAGCGACAGCTTTGTTAAGAACGACACAGTGCTCTGCATACTTCAAAATGGGTCCTTTTCCCTTTCCCTTCCCGGAAGCCAAAGGAGATTTTTCTTTGATATTCACTGTGAGAATCTGATTGAGCTCCTGGAGCTAAAACTCACAGAAGTGTGGGGAGCCCTCTGAATTTATGCCGAAAATACAGAAACCTGTTATAGTGGTAATTTCTGTTGTTTGTGTCTTCTTCTTCAGTACTTGGACCATGAGACTGTTTCAGCCACATTCATCGACAGCAGTGGACAGTTTGTTTCCTCCCAGGTGACAGGAATTAGCCGAAATCCCTACTGTGGCTATGATCAGCAGACCCTGTCCAGCCAGGAGCGCATGGAGGAGAACTCCTTGCTGGCTGCCTTGCACTGGCAGGTTCCTGATGTGGGCCCAGTCCCTTTTGTGAAGAGCACTGACCCTTCTTCCAGCTACTTTGTCATCTTGAACTCTGCTGCCTTCTTTAAGGTGGGAAGCCAGCTGGAGGTGCTGGTTCATGTACAGGATTTTCAAAGAAAGCCCAAGAAGTATGGTGGAGACTACCTGCAGGCCAGAATTCACTCCCCCAAGCTGCAGGCCGGGGCTGTGGGCAGGGTGGTGGATTACCAGAATGGGTTTTACAAGGTTTTCTTTACTTTGCTATGGCCAGGCAAAGTTAAAGTGTCCGTATCTCTGGTCCACCCCAGTGAAGGGATCAGAGTTCTTCAGCGCTTACAGGAAGATAAACCAGACAGGGTCTATTTCAAGAGTCTCTTCCGTTCAGGAAGATTTTCTGAAACTACTGAGTGCAACGTGTGTCTTCCTGGGAATCTGCCCCTGTGTAACTTTACAGACCTCTACAATGGGGAGCCCTGGTTCTGCTTCAAACCAAAGAAGCTCCCTTGCAGCAGCAGAATTACCCATTTCAAAGGTGGATACCTGAAGGGTCTCCTAACTGCTGCAGAGAGTGCTTTCTTCCAGAGGTATGTACTGCTTTTTCTTGGGGATAATTTGAAGAGTTCTTTTCTGCTGTCCTTGTCCTATTTAGGAGACTTTCTGGTATTGGTATGTGTTTCTTACCTCTCTCTCAATTTGGCCCAATTCAGAAGAGGTAGTGAATAAGAAAAAAACCCATAGATTTGTATTTTTCATTAGTGTTTTTAAAGTGAAGCTTTGTGTTTATCTAAGTCCAAATTAAAGACCTTTTACCCTTGAATTTTTGTTCTTTACCCTCATATCGGTGTTTTCCTTTAGAACCACATAGCATGTTTACACAGTAGCTGTGTAAGTAAAATCCCTTATTCACAGAACAGATAGAAGTTATCCAAGGGCCTGGTGTGGTGGTGACTCATGCTTATAATCCCAGCACTTTGGGAGGCTGAAATGGGAGGATCGCTTGAGCCCAGGAGTTTGAGACCAGCCTGGGCAACATAGCAAGACTCCATCTATTTTATGTAAAGAAAAAAAATAACCCAAGAACAGGGCTGGTAGGGCTAGTAGTCAGGCTGGTATTTTATCTTTGTATCAAATGAACTGAAACTTAAAAAAAAAACATAACAGTTTTTAAAATCATTTGAACCTACTGATTAAAAACTATGAATATGGCAACATTGCTGGGTTGACTTAATAAGCATAGGAAGTCAGGAATACCACAGAAAACTATATTTTTTAAGCTAAATAGTTGTTGAAATGATTGCAGTATTGTGTTCAAATTTCTATTTCAAATGTAAGCATAAAATATTTTCAACATGCTGATGAATACATGGAATAATGTGCAGAAAGGAATATGGAACCAGTATGAATTAAAATTTATGTTTTCTTCAACATTCCATAACATCACTAAGAAATAAAAAATTATAAAAGCTACATGGTTAAAAAGTACCATTCTGGCCAAGCGTGGTGGCTCATGACTGTAATCCCAGCAGCACTTTGGGAGGCTGAGGTGGGTGGGAGGCTGAGGTTGGAGGAAGGCTGGAGCCCAGGAGTTTGAGGTTGCAGTGAGCTGTGATCACAATTGCACTACAGCCTGGACAACAGAGTGAGACCCTGTCTCAACAAAAAAGTGCAATTGTTTGAAAGAATATATACATGTTTTTTACTTTTTAGTGAAATATATTGTTTTTAAACATTCCTTGATAGAATTTTTTTGTTGCATAAAAGGGAGGTATTTTTGTTAAGGATATCTGGGCACCCTAAAAAATTTCATACTTTATGTCCACTCATTACTGTATGGGAGAAAAGTTGCTACCATAAAGTATGCGGTTTGTAGGAGCTCCTAAAATAAAACCCTTCGGTTTCCCACCCTGAAGTCAGCTTTTGGTCATTCTTATGTACATGATGTAGTGGATTCATGCCATACTTTTAGAAGGCCAGCAGAGGGAGCACTACTCAATGTAGAGTGTTTACTGTACTGCTGAGAAGACTAGTATTTTCTATGGCTCAGTACAAAATGAAAACAAAATTAAATTTCACAACTCCAAAACAAAACCAAAACAAAATTTTTCATTTTATTCCTGGGTTCAGGTTTCAGACAAGCTATTTATTAGTGACTGAGCAGATTATTTTATTTCTGTGTACTTTCTTGCCTATATATGAAGACTACTCAGTTACCCTATTTTAGAGGGTTGGTTGGTTTGTTTTGCAACAGGGTCTCACTTTGTCATCCAGGCTGGAGTGCAGTGGCTTGATTGCAGCTCGCTGCAGCCTCAACGTCCTGGGTTCGAGGGATTCTCCCACCTCAGCTTCCTGAGTAGTTCAGATTACAGGTGTGCACCACTACACCCAGCTAATTTTTGTATGTTTTGTAGAAATGTGGTTTCACTATGTTGCCCAGGCTGGTCTTGAACCCCTGGGCTCAAGTAGTCCTCCTGCTTTGTCCTCCCAAAGGGCTGGAATTACAGATATGAGCCACTATACCCCGTTAGAGTTGTGTTTTTAGATTTTTAAGTGATTATGAATACATCCTAGTTGCACATATTTTTGAGGTAGATGTGATATTTTGATACAAGCATATAATATGTAATGACCAAATCAGGGTAATTGGAGTATCCCTTGCCTGAAGCATTTATCATTTCTTTGTGTTGGGAACATTCCAGTTCCACTGTCATAATTGTTTTTGAAATATATAGTAAATGATTGTTAACTATAATTGCCCTATAGAGTTATGTTGTCAGTCTACTTAGTGGCCTAGCAAAGAGGAAGAAGCATAGTAATTTACTCAAATTCCATGTGGAAAATAGAGAAAGTTTAGAGAACTAAATTAGTGTAAAACTTAAAAGTATTTCTGACTGTAAATTCTACCATTAAAAACAAAAAAACACCCGTGAACCGACAAGGATAAAATAATGTGTTTGTCCCTGCCCTTGCTTGCATGTCCTGGGTGAGGCTGGTTGATGGTACATTGTTGTAGAATAATTGCAGAATTTTATTTACCTGGAAGTTTGCTGAGAAAACAATGTTTGAGGTGGTGTAAGTTTTTGGAAAGCAAACATTTGACACAGTCCTCATAATTGATTTTCATTTTCCATCGTTTATTCTGTTAAAGTTCTGAAATATTGCATAAGGCCATCTGAAAAGGAAAAGAAAAAGATTGAAATTGATTTTTGGGGGGATCTTTGGGTGTACTGTTTTGAGCTCATGGCCCAAGTATGTTGAGCTGATAACCTTTTTTACTTCTCTTCCTTGGTAACTCATAACCTTACTTAAACCAGAAAAAATTAAGAAGCTTAGCCTTGGTATTTGGTTCCCTAAATGACAATTGAACAATTAAAATATGTCATCTTTGTTCTTTATCTATAAGGGAATAAAAGTGTTACTTTTGGAAAGGACAACAGGGGTTTCCTTAAAGATCCTATTAATAGAAGGGAAGGCCTTTTGAAAGAATGGGCTTATCACCTACAACATTTCCGTTTTATTTTAGCATGATTGCTACTTTTTTCTTTCTAACTTTGTATTTAAAAAATTGAATCTTTAGAAACATTGCAGGAATAATAACAATGAACTCATATACCTTTAACTTAGATTCACTATTATTGTTTTGCCACATTTTGCTTTATCTTTCTCTGTGTTTATATGTATCTGTATAATTTTTTCCCCTGAACCATCTGGGAGTATGTTGCAGACATCATGGCACTGCACTCCATAAATATGCCTCTCCTAAGAAAATGGACTTTCTATAACATATAACCATAATGATCACATTTGGGACATTTATCATTGTTACAGTACTATTATTTAATATGCAGTTCATATTAGATATTCAAGTTTCTTCAGTTGTCCCAATAATGACTTCTATAGCTATCTTTTTAATTTTAACTAATCTAATCTATGCTTACACAGTGTGTTTGGTTGTTTCTTTAATCCAAAAGAATTCTTTAGCCTATTTTGTTTTGTACGACATTGGCAATTTTGATGTTGCTGTTTTGTAGAATGTCCTTTACTTTTTTTTTTTTTTTTTTGAGATAGAGTGTTGCTCTGTCACCCAGGCTGGGGTGCAGTGCAGTGATCTCGGCTCACTGTAACCTTCAGCTCACTTGACTTCCTGGGGTCAAGTGATTCTTGTGCCTCACCCTCCCGAGTAGCTGGGACTGCTAGGCATGCACCACCATAGCTGGCTAATTTTTGTATTTTTAGTAGAGATGGAGTTTTGCCATGTTGGCCAGGCTGGTCTCAAACTCCTGGCCTCAAGGATATCTGCCCGTCTTGGCCTCCCAAAGTGCTGGGATTACAGGCGTGAGCCACCATGCCCAGTCTACTTTGGATTTGCTTTATTGTTTTCACTTTCCATGTGATTAGATTGAGGCTAAATATTTTGGCAGGAAAATTATAGAAGAAATTTTCCTGCAAGTATTTTTACAGGAAATTGTTTTTGCAAGAAAATTATTATTGTACAATAATAATTATATTATTATAACTATAGACAAGTAAATTGTATATTTTTTTCTTACCATAAAACTCTAAACTCATGAAAGTAGTTTATATGTGCTCTCTTAAAAATCACTTTATTTAAGCTATGAAATTCGATTATGCTGTAATGTGGCCAGGCCTGTACACTTCCTTCATTACTTGTTTTTTGTCTGTCTCCATGTAGCTCCATGAAGAGGGAGATGCTGTGTGTTTTGCTTACTGTAGTAGCCCTGGATTCTAGGACAGTACCTGGCTTAAGAAGCTTAAGAATTATTTGTTGAATAAACAATTTTTTCTGAAATTGATGAAATAATAAAAAATGACCGCACATTCCCCTATCAAGAGTTTGGGAAGTTAACATTTTATTTTTTTGTTTTTGGTCTAAGTACGAGAGGCCTAGTTTTATTGTGACTCAGTTTCTGGAATAGTTGCCCCGGATTTCCAGTGCTTTTCTCCTTACCTCTACCCTCCCCCACGTTTTAATGCAGCCCTCCAAAAATATTTACTGAGCGTGGACTTTAGACCAGGGCCTGTGTTAGGATACAGGGATGAATGAGGCACCACCCTTGTCTTCGAGTAGTATATGTTTTATTTTATTTTTTTCCCCTGCTGCCTCCCTTGAGTAGTACATGTTTTAGTAAGGGGAACAGACACTAAAGAGTCCTGGTAATGATGAGCAAAATACTGCATGAGTAAGTATCTGGAGGGCAAGTGTCCCCGCTAGGACTCCTCTCAGATCTGGAAAAGGCCTGAGGAATCTGATACATGACTTAATGCAGCGTATACTTGTAGCCTGAAAACTAGGTAATGAAAAAATAGACATTCTTGTCAGTGTGAGCCATTCTCTGAGTCCAAGGGGGGTACATAATTCAAACCAGAATTGGTCATTTTGGAGTTTGCACTCTTAGCAGTATACAGTGGAGTGAAATTTAAAAATCAATTTAATTTCTTTTCAGTTTTTATGTACATAAAACCTGCTTACTACAAGAGACCCAGTTTATTGTTTGTGTTGGTTAACATTCATAAGTATATTTCATCATAAGAAGGCTCCGTGAAATTAGTCATTTTGCATTTGCCAATAAAGACATATATCTGAAAATAAATGTTCCTGAACCTGAGCTTGTGCTTTTTTATTCCTCTTAAAGTGGTGTCAATATCAAAATGCCAATCAACTCCAGTGGACCTGATTGGGTAACTGTGATTCCCAGGAGAATAAAAGGTAAAAAAAAAAAAAGAATAAGCTTGATGATTTGTTGTTTTTCTTACTAAGTGGGTTGAGGCTCTGTCGTTTCATTTGTGTTGCGAAAACTTATATGCCATAGTTACTTCTGGGCACAATTGAAAATATTAAAAGTACTGTTTGATTAAAAAAATCAGATCTTATGTGTGTAATTCTGAGTTTTGCTATTTATTGTTATTTTATTTTATTTTTTTGAGACAGGGTATTGCTCTGTTACCTAGGCTGGAGTGCAGTGGCACAATCTTGACTCACTGCAACCTTGATCTCCTGGGCTCAATTGATCCTCCCGTTTCGGCCTCCCAAGTAGCTGGGACTACAGGCACATACCGCCACACCTGGCTGATTTTTGCATTTTTTTTTGCAGAGACAAATTTTTGCCATGTTGCCCAGGATGGTCTTGAATTCTTGAGCTCAAGCAGTCCTCCCACCTTGGCCTCCCAAAGTGCTGGGATTACAGACATGTGCACGGCCGAGTTTTGCTATTTAAGCTCATGTAAAAGTTTTCTTCTCTTGCCAGCCCTCTTCTGTTTGGCTCCTCAAGAGTCTTTTGAACAACCTTGTCCAATATGATAGCAACTAGTCACTTGTAGTGATTCAAATTTAAATCAATTAAGGTTAAATAAAATTCAAAATCTAGTTATTTAATCACACATGCCCAATAACTATATGTAGACAGCATTTTATGTAGAATTTATCCATCATCACAAAAAGTCGTGTTGGACATTGCTGCTGTAGAGATATGGGTAAAATTATCATGGAAATGTTCAAATCATCACAAAAAGTTGTGTTGGACATTGCTGCTCTAGAGATATGGGTAAAATTATCATGGAAATGTTTAAAATAAAGAACATTGGGTTGGAGAACAGCAGCTGTTCTCAAAGTGTGATCTGTGGATCAGTGGCATCAGCATTACCAGGCAACCTGATAGAATTGCAAATTCTCAGGTCTTATCTCAGACTGAAACAGAAACCCTGGCTGGTGGGGCCCAGTAAAAAAGTTTTAACAAACTTTTCGGGGGACTCTGATTTATTGGTGTAGAATATTAATAGTAAAAGAACAAAATTCAGAGCAGTAAATGTAAATTTTGCAGAATAGATATAATTAGCTATTGTGATTTTTAGAAAGAAGGGATGAATGTTACTAGTGAGGCTTATGCAGACGGCAGGCAAGGTCCTTCTAGCTTTTAAAAGTATATTAACTAATAGTACTCCACTCTGCAGATGTTGCAAAACCCTTTTGCTGCAGGGGCTCGATATTTAATACATGTGGATCAAGCAGAGTGGATATTAGCCACGAGCCTTGTATGAGTGGTGGGGAAGGAACTGAAGAGCAAGGACCATCTCAAGGGGCAGCCTCTTTTCAGTTTCTGCTGGTTTGTTACCATGTAGAAACAAACCCTGTATAGCCAGCTCCGTAGATTTGTTTTTTTCCAAGAGAAACCAGAAACTTTGATTTTTTAACTGTGTTATCTCCATATTTTAGAACATCGACATCCAATTCAAGACTTTGAAAATATTGTATGGGCTAAAGAAAATCTGTTTGGCCCATATGCAGCCAGGGCACTGCCAGTTTATATCTCTTGTCTCTAGTATCGTATGCCACAAGAATTCCCAGTCTTTTCCTGATGAAGAGCTGTTTTTGATTTACTTGAACCAAATGAATTACTAATTTTAGAGGATATATATATGAGACATCAATAATGGAAATATTTATCTTTTATCTGTTTGGGCCTCAACCCTGAGGTCAAGATGTCAGTAGACAAGGTGTCCTTCAGTAGTACTGCGCTCTAAACACTCCCATGTCCGACATCCTTAGGAGGCCCTGCCTCCCACTACTGGATCTGTCCTTCTTTATCACAGACTCGACTGGCTTGCCCTTATTGTGATGTCCCTAGGTGTCCCAGGGATAGTCAGTGGGAGGAACTTTGGAAAGTTTACCTGTACCTAACAAGTCTTGAGGATCAGCCAGGAAGTGGCTGTGGGTTTATGATGTGCTCTTCTGGTTAGAGGGAAGATAGATTTGGTAATTAGTGAGCCTTTTGATATATTTTTAGAGGAAGAAAGTAACTATGAATTAGTAGGAGCAGAATATCCTGGTTTTGAATAGGAATACCATCTTGTAACAGGTATATAACTGGAAAGAAAAGAGAAGGGCAGTTGCTTTATGGACTATGCAAGGAACCCAGCTTGGCAGAACTTCATTGAATTTCACTCTATGGACCAGCAGGGGGCATTCAAAGATCCTAAATCAAGGGCTCATAATTTTCTTTCCTTCTTTTGCTTCATTCTATGCAAACATTCTGTTTCTGCTTAAACTTTCACCAACTAATTTTAGCATTCATCAAGGTTCATCAGATCTTGCCTGTGGCATTCTAATTGTGACTTTTAATGTCTCTCATTTTTTCAACATTTATTAGTTGGAATTCTTTTGCAAAGAAGAGTTGTCCCTTCTTCATTTTAAGTATTTATATCAATGTAGACTCATGATAATTTCATTCCTTGGGTTATAATCCAATCCAATTCAATCATTATTTTATTTTCTTTTATTTTTGCTCAAATTGTTCCAGTTTTGGCAGTTGGGGAACACTTTCAGTTTGGCTTCTTTGTGCCCTTTTGTCATCCTGTGTGCTGTCATCCTTTTGTTTGTTTTGAGCACTTCCTTAGTTTCTGACACCACAAGATATTTGAGGCTTGTCTTGTATTTTCTTTGCCTTAGCCTTAGAAGGGGTTTATAGTATTTCTACTTTTATTTCACTTATGAATCCTATATTTTGAAGTTTTTTCCCTATGAAATTGTATTTATATATTAGCTAATTAATATTTTTACAAGGTAAAATTATTGTTAAGATTCGTATTTAGATTGCCTGAGATTGCCAGTGCTACTGCTACTTGTGGGCATAATTCCAGTCAAAAGCAAGGAAAAACAGTTTTTACTTGTAGTTGACTACCTTATTAAGAGCAAGCATCTGGTTTATGTCAGGTTTTCCCAGTGCCAGAATTACTGCTGAGTTTTCATTAGTACCTGTAATGTAGTCCCCAGATTATCACAGCTAAGTGGCTCAGGGACCTTGACAGATTCTGACCTCATCAACAACTTGAGGTTATATTTTTTGGGGGAACTTACTGAGAGTTTAGGATAAGACTCGATCTAATAGCAACAGTATAGATAAGAACAATGAAGTTTTACATTTGTGTGTATCTTTGTAGCTATGGTAGGTTGAATACTAAGATGACTTCCAGTGATCTATGCTCTTACATAATCTCCTTCCCCTTAAGTGTGGCAGGGACATGTAAATATGATGGTATATCATTCCTATGATTTGATTATGTTATATGACAAAGTCGACTTTAAGAGAGTGGCATTATCCTAGGTAGACCTGACCTTAGATCAGGTAAGCCCTTAACAGGGGCCATGTTCTTCCTGAAGAAAGAGATTCAAAGTGTAAGAAGGATTCCATGTGAGGGAGATTCTTTGTTGCTGGATTTAAAGATGAAGGGGGCCACATGGCTAGGAATATAGGCAACTTCTAGTAGCTGGAGAGCATCTCCTGGCTGATAACCATCAAGGAAATGGGAAACTCAGCCTTATAACCACAAGTAACTGAATTCTGGCAGCAACTTGAATGAACTTTTGTTTGTTTGTTTGTTTGTTTGAGACAGAGTCTTGCTTTGTCGCCCAGGCTGGAGCGCAGTGGTGCGATCCTGGCTCACTGCAAACCTCTGCCTCCTGTGTTCAAGCGATTCTCGTGCCTCAGCCTCCCAAGTACCTGGGATTACAGGCGTGCACCACCACACCCAGCTAATTTTTCTATTTTTAGTAGAGACGGGGTTTCACCATGTTGGCCAGTCTGGTCTCGAACTCCTGAGCTCAAGCGATCTACCCGCCTTGCCCTCCCAAAGTGCTGGGATTACATGCGTGATCCATGTGCCCGGCCTTGAATGACCTTTTTGAAGGCTTTTCTCCAGAGAACACAGCCCTGATAACATCCTGATTCAACTTGTGAGACTCTGAGGAGAGAACACAGTTATGCTATGTCCCAAACTCCTGACCTGCAGATCTGTGGGTTAATAAATATCCCTTGTTTTTAAGCCACTAAGTTTGTGGTGATGTGTTACACAGCAATAGAAAACTAATAAAATAACTACCATCTAGATCAAGTTATTGAGCATTTAGAACATATAGGATGTTTCCAGGACCCTAGCATGTGCTTTACCATTCACACTACTACAGTATTGAATTTTCACAATAACCCTTCAAAATAACTAGTAGTTGACCCAGTTTATGGATGATGTGACCAAAGTCCAGAGATTTCACTTACTGTGTCATCATTTTGAGTCCTTCTCTGTTAGGCTAGATTCTGAGGGTATAGTTAGGGAATAAGATGAAAATTTAAATGATTTCTGAAGTCTCAAGAGTTGGAAATGTGGAGTCAGACTTAGAGTAAGTCCCGTGACTCTTCATCTAGCATTTTCCCTACTGCCCCTTAACCATGTTTAGGAGGTATGGCCAATGATGTCTTGATGCTTTGGTTTGCCTGCAGTAGTTAATTTTTTTTTTTTTTTTTTTTGAGAAGGTGTCTCGCTCTGTCACCCAGGCTGGAGTGCAGTAGTGTGATCTCAGCTCATTAAAACCTCTGCCTCCTGGGTTCAAGCAATTCTCCTGCCTCAGCTTCCCAAGTAGCTACGATTACAGGCACAATGCCACCATGCCTGGCTAATTTTTGTATTTGTAGTAAAGATGTGGTTTTGCATGTTGGCCAGGCTGGTCTCAAACTCCTGACCTCAAGTGATCAGCCTGCCTTGGTCTCCTAAAGTGTTGGGATTACAGGTGTGAGCCACCACTGTACCTGGCCTGCAGTAGTGAAATTTATCAACCTTCTAGTATACAAATGATGAAATGAATGATAGTGTTTCATGTTATGCAGTAAAAACGAAACTAGTCATTTTGTGGATGAGACCTCATCTGATGTTGATTTCTAGAAAATGGCAGATAAATGTTATAACAAATTGGACAAAGCTATTTTATTTTTTAAAAATTTAACTATCTGGATGCAGATGTCAAAGGGACAAAGCTATTTTAAAGACAACTACTTTCCAACTACTGGAAAAAATAATTTGATATAGAATATCTTTAATTTAGTTAACTGGGAAAATCAAAGGGCTCATGTTCTGTATATAAAACTACTAACTGACAGCATTTGAGGGAAGGAAGCCTCCTCAATACATCAGCAAAATGTATTTCTTTGTAAATGGTACCACCTCTACCACTACCTGCCTCTACACTTATTGAGAAACTTTGTCAAGTCACTCTGTGACTTGCTTTCTTCATCTTTAAAAGATATTTGGACGGCCGGGCACGGTGGCTCATGCCTGTAATCCCAGGACTTTGGGAGGCCGAGGCTGGTGGGTCACGAGGTCAGGAGATGAGACCATTCTGGCTAACACGGTGAAACCCCATCTCTACTAAAAATACAAAAAATTAGCCGGGCGTGGTGGCAGGCGCCTGTAGTCCCAGCTACTTGGGAGGCTGAGGCAGGAGAATGGCGTGAACCCGGGAGGTGGAGGTTGCAGTGAGCCGAGATTGCGCCACTGCACTCCAGTCTGGGCGACAGAGTGAGACTCTGTCTCAAAAATAAATAAATAAATAAATAAAGATATTTGGACTAGCTACTCTCTAAGGTCCCATTCAACAGTCTATGAATTTATAGAATTTCTATCTATATAGCATTCTTAGCTTACCTCTGTAAAATGCAGAGGTTTTAGGGGACTAAAATATATAGGAAAGAAAATTAAATTTCCAAGGTTTCATAGGGGGAATTCAAGGAGTAAACTCAAACTCAAGCCATTACAATTACTGTGTAGCTGGGCCCTTCTCATATTCCCAGCACTTGACAGAGTGTTCCTAACCAGCTCAATATACACTATCCCCGTTCCTCATCCTGCTGAGGGCTATCCCTCCCTACTGACCTTATCCCAAGTTTCCTATGCTCATGGCAGTCTCTGGTGCAGGGAATTGGTTGGTCCCATTTCTTCTGTCTTGTTTTCCCCCTTATAAACTGTGTACTGCCCTTTGTCCTGCCTTTTACTGTTCTTAATTCTGCAGACAATTCCATACCATAAAATTAAGGGACAGGTTTGCCGCACATCTCACCCCGCGGCCCTCCCCGCCCCGCCCCACCTCAATTCACGTTGTGTCCTTTTCGTCCAGCTCTTTCTGAATGATTTAGGGAAATTTATCTCTCTGCCTTTTTCTCTTTCGTTTTGTTCCATCTTTGGCCCAGACAGCTCTCATTATGGCTAACGGATTACATGGCATGACACCCTTTGGAGGAAAATGCAAACCATGGGCTTTAAAGAGAAGCCAAGAAATTTTAGAGATACAGGGACATTACTTTCAAATAATAAAAAATATCCCTTCTGGTTTTGCCCAAATCTTTATACCTGCTTTTACAACCACCTCTGTTTAAACTTTTTCCTTCACCAGCAATTTTCAAGATAACCATAAAGTTGAGTAGTAACTCATTTTTATTTTTTTGTTTTAATTATTTTTATTCCATGTGAATAGTACATTAGGGGTTATATCATCTATTTAGGAGACTTTCATATCTCAGTTATCTTATATGAAATACATTCTGAGTTCCAAAAAACACCATTTAAACAGCCACAGACTGCTTAAAAATCATATTAAAATTGTCAGGAAATGTTTTTGTCCCAGTTGACCATAAGGGGGCAACATAGGTATGTGCATTTCATTTAAAAAATATGATTTTTTTTCTCGTGTAGCATGCAGCTTGTTTAAAGAATGTCAGAGTTAGTAATTGATTTGCTTTCCTTGACTTAGCTCTGGTAGTAAACATAATTAACATTTGAATGGAAATGGTAATTGTTTCCTGTGTGACATATACTTTTCTTTATAACACATATTTGACACAGAATAACCGAGTCTACCGAATTAACAGTGGTAAAAAATTGTAACATCAAAATTACTTTTAATTCTCATTCTAGTAAATGTTTTCTGTGGGCCCTAGGTGTCGTCTCTGGAGCTCCCTAGCTATGCAGCCTCGATGTACTGATATAATGAGGGAGCTTTGCACAAGGTGCAGTATCATGTTAAAGCTACACTTGATAACATGTTGAGAAATTATTTTTGAACAAGCCAAGGAAATATTTACCCTACACCCCCCCCGCCACAATTTTTCTTTGATAATCGCATTTGCCAAATAAAGCTTTTAAAATCAGCGTTCAGTTTCCTTTTCTACTTGGGCTCTGAACCTGCAAAGAATTAGCAGATGCCGAAGAAAAAAAGATTAGATATGCACTCTCTGTCAAATAGAGCGTCTTCTTTGGAGGGATAAAAACCAAAATAAGTTTAAACAGAGGTGGTTGTAAAAGCAGGTATGAAGATTTGGGCAAAACCAGAAGGGATATTTTTTATTATTTGAAAGTAATGTCCCTGTATCTTTAAAATTTCTTGGCTTCTCTTTAAAGCCCATGGTTTGCATTTTCCTCCAAAGGGTGTCATGCCATGTAATCCGTTAGCCATAATGAGGGCTGTCTGGGCCAAAGATGGAACAAAACGAAAGAGAAAAAGGCAGAGAGATAAATTTCCCTAAATCATTCAGAAAGAGCTGGACGAAAAGGACACAACGTGATCATGGGCTTCGGGCTCACTTGCTTGGGCCAGGTGCTGGCTTTGCTCCTTACTAGTTCAGCTCTGGGACCTTGGTCAAGTTGTTTAGGTGTTCTGAAAGGCAGGGATAGTGATAGGACCTACTTCAAAGAGTTACTGTGAGCACATGAGATAATACGTTTGCTCAGAATAGTGTCTGATGCAGAGTAAACTTGCAAGAAATATTAGCCATCACAGTCTGTTGTAAAGCATGTAATGTGTGTTGTTTCCACAGTGGCATTTTCTGCAGGAGGTGTTAGGGCAGAAGGATGTTGACTCTCCCTCTGAAAGGTGTCGTTTTGCTTGTGTTACCATGTGTAGCTAGGTTACAACCAGGAGGTACACATTGGTGATGTGTTTTTAGCATTGTTCATTATATATAAAGACTTTCTGAACCTTTTGTATTATGGAGAATAATCCGTTAGATTGTCTGCCGTTAGTTTGTTCTCCATATTAAGGGGTGTTTTTTAAAAATTAAAATTTGAAGGTAGGATTCATGGATTCTAACTTTGTTTTAATGGGCTGAAAACAGTTAACTCATACTACTCTGTATGTGTAAAGTATTAGCCTAAGTTGTTAACTTGCCTCACAGGCATGTGGGTGAGAAACTGTTCTGTTCTGGGAGAATGCTGGATAAACGCTAATGTCCACACATTTCCTTTGGTTTTGTCTTCTTTTATATTTGGCTTTGATAAAAACATACGTAATCAGGCTGGGCATGGTGGCTCATGCCTGTAATTCTAGCACTTTGGCAGGTCGAGGCGGGCAGATCACTTGAGATCAGGAGTTCGAGATCGGCCTGGCCAACATGGTGAAACCCCATCTCTGCTAAAAGTGCAAAAATTGGCCAGGCGTGGTGGCTCACGCCTGTAATCCCAGCACTTTTGGAGGCCGAGGCGGGTGATCACAAGGTCAAGAGATTGAAACCATCTTGGCCAACATGATGAAACCCTATCTCTACTAAAAATACAAAAATTAGCTGGGTGTGGTGGTGCCTGCCTGTAGTCCCAGCTACTCGGGAGGCTGAGGCAGGAGAATCGCTTGAACCCAGGAGGCAGAGGTTGCAGTGAGCTGAGATCACGCCACTGCACTCCAGCCTGGCAACAGAGCGAGACTCTGTCTCAAAAAAAAAAAAAAAAAAAAAAGCAAAACTTAGCCAGGCATGGTAGTACATGCCTGTAATCCCAGCTACTTGGGAGGCTGGGGCAGGAGAATCGCTTGAACCAAGGAGGCGGAGGTTGCAGTGAGTGGAGATTGTGCCACTGCACTCCAGCCTGGGCAAAAAGAGTGAGACTCCGTCTCAGAAAAAATGTAAGCAGAGGGAATGCTGAAAGTCCCTCCTTTCCTTTCTGTCCACCAATACCCTCATGCCCGTTTCAGATCTTCCCATTTTTGTACAAAGGAAAACCTGTTTTTTTAAATTTTACTTTTAAGTTCTGGGATACATGTGCAGAATGTGCAGGTTTGTTACATAGGTATACATGTAGTTTGCTGCACCTGTCAACCGGTCATCTAGGTTTTAAGCCTTGTATTTGTCCTAATGCTCTCCCTCCCCTTCCCCGCAACCCCCCGACAGGCCCCGGTGTGTGACATTCCTCTCCCTGTGTCCATGTATTCTCATTGTTCAACTCCTACTTATGAGCGAGAACATGTGGTGTTTGGTTTTCTGTTCCTGTGTTAGTTTGCTAAGAATGATGGTTTCCAGCTTCATCCGTGTCCCTGCAAAGGACATTAACTCATTCTTTTTTATGGCTGTAGAAAACCTTTTTTTAATCAGGAGAAAAGTCTGGGATTTGAGATCTGACAGTAGGAAATGTTTCCCACATGCCATCAGGCTAACAAATACATGGGCATAATTGTTTCTTGGGACATTTTTCATCTATTGTTGGAGGAGAATATTAAAATATTTGTTTTTCTTTTTTATTTGCAGAAACTAGCAATCTAGAACTATCTCAAGGCTCAGGAACTTTTCCTTCTGGGTATTATTATAAAGACCAGTGGAGGCCCAGAAAGTTTAAGATGCGTCAGTTTAATGACCCTGACAACATTACAGAGTGCTTACAAAGAAAAGTGGTGCATTTATTTGGTGACTCAACAATCAGGCAATGGTTCGAATACCTTACTACATTTGTTCCAGGTTGGTACTTTGCCTTTTGTTTCATAACTCTTTCCTACATCAGCTTTGAAATAAGCAGACTCACTCAGGTGCCTGAAGAAAGGTTATCAGGTGAGGAAACATGTATTTCTCTGTAGGACTAAAGAGATACCCAAACCCTGGAGAGATGTGTGACAGTTTCTGATCAATAGCTGTGTTGTGTTATACTCATGGAAGTACTGGGTTCTCATTGAGGTTTATGTCACTGATGAGCTGTATGACTTTGGACAAGTCATTTACTTTTTAGGGTTTCATTTCTCCATGTGTGAGATGAGACAGCTGGACCATGTCACCTCACAGGTGTCTTTCACTTCTAATATTCTGGGTTGTAAAATAGAGGTGGGCACTTCCAGTTGTTTCTCCCCTAGTTCTGTCTCATCCAACTCCAAGTTTATAGTAGCTTTGAGTAGAAAGAAGCAGCCAGACCTATGGTGGTCCATACTGCATCCTTGCAGCAAAGCCATCCCTGTGTCATCCATTGGGCCTACCATTGGTGTGACTCTGACGTGGAGTTGGCTCCTCCTGAGGGAGTCTGGGTAAGTTCCAGCATTCTTAGCTTCTTGGTTTCTCTGCTTGGCTCTGGGGCTGTTCTCCAGACTCAGAACAAAACCCCAATGGCTGGAGGCCCACCCCTTAAGGGCATTCTTTTCTTTCTGGAAGGGGTATGGATGAGGTAAGGAAGGAGGGATCCTGAAGGAGCAGAAATAAAGACCCTGCTTACAATTTAGAGAGCTGATAAATAGTTTTGTGGGAACTGTTTTTAGTGGCTATGTGTGGGCAAGGCTTTTAATAAAGTAAAGCCTGATGGTTTGTTGTGAGTTGTTTGTGATTGTTTTTATCACCGCTTTTATTTATTATGTCAACTTAGTTTTATTGATTGATTGGTTGAGACGAGGTCTCACTCTCTCACCCAGGCTGGAGTGCAGTGGTGTGATCATGGCTCACTGCAGCCTCAACCTCCTGGGCTCAAGCTATCCTCCCACCTCAGCCTCCCAAGCATTTGGGACCACAGGCGTGAGCCACTGCACTCGGCTAATTTTTTTGTATTTTTTGTAGAGACATGGTCTCACTGTGTTGCTCAGGCTAGTCTCGAATTCTCATGCTCAAGCAGTCCGCCCACCTCAACCTCCCAAAGTGCTGGTGGCTCACACCTGGCCTCAACTTAGTTTTAAATTTAATTTTTGGAAGGAAAGGGGAAGTAGATATTGTCCCCAAAAGTGTAAAGTTAATTCCACTTTTTGTTTTGCTTGTTTTTTAAATTGAAACAGATACAACTAAGCTTTGTTTGATAAAGTATAAGCTATACATTAGGAGAAGGGAAATACTTTGTATGGCATGATGCTAGACAAGTTTTGATGTGATGCTGACCAGTGAGGGCCTTCCTAGGTGTCTGTAGTTGCTTGCTTCTTAAATTCTAATGATGTAGCTTGGTGTTTCCTTTGATAGCAAGGATCACACTGACTGTTTTCATCACTTCCCACCATATACTTTACAGACATATCTTCACCTGATAAAAATAAAGCCTGTGTCAGTGCTTGATCTAATCAAAAGAAAGTGGTAGCTTGAGCTTTTTATTCAGTTAAAATGGGGCTGAATGCTAAGTAGTAGTTAGGTAGGAAAATCTAGAAGAGAAGCCTGGAAATGCAGGGAGAAAAAAGTGAAACCTACTTTAATCCTTAAGAAGAATATATGACAATTATATATATATATATATATATATTCTCACTCTGTCACCCAGGCTGGAGTGCAGTGGTGTGATCTCGACTCACTAAAACCTCTGCCTCACAGGTTCATGTGATTCTCCTGCCTCAGCCTCCCAAGTAGCTGAGATTACAGGCACCTGCCACCACGCCTGGCTAATTTTTGTATTTTTAGTAGAGACGGGGTTTCACCATGTTGGCCAGGCTGGTCTCAAACTTCTGACCTCAAGTGATCTGCCTGCCTTGACCTCCAAAAGTGCTGGGATTATGGGCATGAGTCACCTTGCCCATCCTATAGGACAATTTTATTCTGACGTTACTTCTTCAAAATTGACCGTGAACTCCCTGAGGGCAAGGACTATAGCTTATCCATCTGAGCATTGCTGGCTTGTAGCACCTATAGTAGTGGGCACTAAGTAGGTGCTTAGGAAATATTAGTTGAATCGGATTGTCAACATTTACTTAAGGCACTTAAGGGAATATTTAGGGATATGAGACACATCTTCTTTCCTCATGGGTGCACGTACTAAGTAATGAATTATACAGAGTTTTTTAGGAATAACAAGGACTCCCACTGATTCCTAGGACCTTCAGAATGTCTCCAGGCAACTGGACCTTGAAATACAACTTAGAGGGAGAAAAGGGAATTTTTAACTTGCGATGCTATCTGTGTTATTCTCATGATAGAGATGGAAGTTTTTCTTTAGGACATTAACATGATTTTTCATCTACAGGCTAAAATTGAAAGTCAAAAGAAACAGGGTTGCTTATTTCTTTTGCTTATTGCAAAAAGAGGTGTTTGTTTTCATTTTTCAAAATTACATTTGAACTTGCTTTAATTTTGTTTTTAAAAACATTCATTTTTAATCAACAGATAAGTATATTTATGGGGTACAATGTGATATTTTATACATATACATTGTGGAATTAGTATATCAAGTAAATTAACATATCCATCACCTCACATACTTACTTTTTTATAGTGAGAACATTTAAAATCTCTTCTTTTAGCAGTTTTGAAATACATGATACATTATTATTTACTGTGATTACCATGTTGTGCAATAGATCTCTAAAACATTTTCCTTCTGAGACCTTGATTAACATTTCCCCATTGCACCTACCCCTCTAGCAGCCCTCTGGTAACCACTATTCTACTCTCTACTTCAACTTTTTTAAGTTCCACATGTAAGTCAGCATAAGGCAAATATTGCATGAGGTTACACATCAAAGACATCTGTGTGTGACTTATTTCACTTAGCATAATGTCCTCTAGTTTCATCCATGTTGTCACAAATGACGGAATTTCCCAAAAGAAGTATTTGGTTACTAATACGTGCTCGTAAAACAGAAGTTAAAGCCCATGTCTTGAGAGAAATAATATTTATCTGTCAGGAGAATAAAATGTAAATGCCAATTTGATTTTTATAAATTAAATGATCATGAACAGACACTTCTCAAAAGAAGACATACATATAGCCAACAAACATATGAAGAAAAAGCTCAATATCACTGATCATTAGAGTAATGCAAATCAAAACCACAATGAAATTGTGGTTCTCACACCAATCCGAATGGCTATTATTAAAAAGCCAAAAAACAACAGATGCTGGCGAGGTTGCAGAGAAGAGGTAACAATTTTACACTGTTGGTGGAAGTGTAAATTAGTTCGATCATTGTGGAAAGCAGTATGGCGATTCCTCAAAGAGCTAAAAGCAGAACTACCATTCGACCCAGCAATCCCATTACTAGGTATATACCCAGAGGAATGTAAATCATTCTGCCATAAATACACATGCAAGCAAATGTTCATTGCAGCACTGTTCACAATAGCAAAGGCATGGAATCAACCTAAATGCCAATCAGTGACAGACTGGATAAAGAAAATGTGGTACATATATGTACCATGGAATACTATGCAGCCATAAAAACGAGATAATGTCTTTGTGGGAGCATGGATGGAGCTGGAGGCTATTGTCTTCAGCAAACTAACACAGGAACAGAAAACCAAATATTGCATGTTGTCACTTATAAGCAGGAGCTAAATGATAAGAACTTATGAACACACAGAGGGAAACAATAGACACTGGGGTCTACTTGAGTGGGGGAGTTGGGAGGAAGGAGAGGAGCAGAAAAGATAACTATTGGGTACTGGGCTTAAAACCTGGGTGATGAAATAATATGTGACACATTTTCCTATGTAACAAACCTTTACATGCACTCTTAAACCTAAAATAAGAGTAAAAAAACCCAAACTTTTTAGACATGGATAAAAAAGATTGCAGTGATCAGTGCAAATAGCAACATTTCTTGGCCTAATAATTAGAGAAAAATGGGTTATTTTGTTTTTCAAGCATAGACAGGTGTAGTGTAGAGTCTGTCACTGATGGTGTTATTTATAATGCGTGTTATGTTTATGTAATAATTTAAATAATAAACATGTTAGAATAAAGGCCCATTGATACAAAGGGGGCAGAGTTCAGTGAAACAGGTATTCCCTTTCATTTACATTGTTGTTACATTACATTTTTGTTGTACTTAAAAAAAAAAAAACTTGTAATTTGAAGCCACTTAATAAGGTATAATCAAAATATATGTGCTTGGTTTGAAGGTTTTTATGAACTTCAG
Organism: Hylobates moloch; assembly: GCF_009828535.3. Classification (NCBI taxonomy): domain Eukaryota; kingdom Metazoa; phylum Chordata; class Mammalia; order Primates; family Hylobatidae; genus Hylobates; species Hylobates moloch. The sequence continues at coordinate 59,948,755 of NW_026652279.1, read as the reverse complement.
TTTTCCTTGTTTCAGATTTAGTGGAGTTTAACTTGGGTAGTCCCAAGAATGTGGGTCCCTTCCTTGCAGTGGACCAGAAGCACAACATCCTGCTCAAATACCGCTGCCATGGTCCACCCATCCGCTTCACGACCGTCTTTAGCAATGAGCTCCATTATGTGGCGAATGAGCTGAATGGCATTGTGGGAGGGAAGAACACAGTGGTTGCCATAGCTATATGGTCTCACTTCAGCACCTTCCCTTTGGAAGTGTACATCCGGCGGCTCAGGAACATCCGTCGAGCAGTGGTTCGGCTCCTCGATCGAAGCCCAAAGACCGTGGTGGTCATCCGGACGGCCAACGCCCAAGAGCTGGGACCTGAAGTGAGCCTTTTCAACAGCGACTGGTACAACTTTCAGCTGGACACCATCCTTCGGAGGATGTTCTCAGGGGTTGGAGTATATCTCGTCGATGCCTGGGAAATGACCCTGGCCCATTATCTACCGCACAAGCTGCATCCAGATGAGGTTATTGTGAAGAACCAGCTGGACATGTTCTTGTCCTTTGTGTGCCCCTTGGAGACCTAGTCTGTCTTGGAAGGGACTAGAGGAATCATATTCAATGACCTTCTCAATTGACCTGAGTTAACAGAAAGTGGCCCCAGGGAGAGATGACTGCCATTAATAAGTATAAAATTTCAAAAAGATCTGGACTTAATATGATGACTTATAAGGAGCTTAGAAAATGCAGGTTACATTTATATCTACCTATAGGATTTTATCCAATCTTGACTTAGCCATGGTAGAACTCTTAACAGCATCTACACACCATATTGCTCTTGTAACCAAAGATGCTAATGAGTGTATTTGAATTAGCTTCTCCTGGGAGGGGTGACTACTTTGCTAAAGAGTATGAAAAATATTCTGATGGAAGGGACAAGTTTGGTTGGTAGTAGAGTGTTTGTAGCTTATCTGGTAAAGGAAATTGAGTGCATCTGCATGCATAGCACAAGTAGTTCATCTTCTGGTGGTTAACTAGAGAAAGCTTATAGTCAGAGGCTCTTGTGAATGCACTGAAGACTGCTGTGTCTCAGGAGTTTCTCTTGATGATCTACCTTTTCTGAATTACTTGAAAAGGCCAATGTGCTTGGTTCGAGTTTTTTAGTGAGAATATTTACAATTTCCTGCTTTTATCTAGAAAAGAAGCAAAAGGGAAATATGAAAGCAGTATATATAAAATCTGTGCTTTGGAATTGATATTTGCATTTGGTGATTGTTTTTTATTTTATTCAGCTAAATTTTATGTGTTGAATACTTACTCTAGAATAACTACTTTTGGAACTGGAAGGGGGAAATCTGTAAATGGAAATTTATTTTTATGTTCTGAAATTTGAGGGTTTAAGAATTGACTTTTGTGTAAAGAATGCTGTTGTATTATAAAGCTATGGAAGTTTTTCCCACTAGTTTCAGGTGTTTTTTTTTTTTTTTGTTGTTGTTGTTATTTTGAACTACTTACCAAAATTAGAAGTTAAAATCTAATTAGAAATTAATAAGATATTAAAATTCGTGACAGGTTTTTTTTGTTTGTTTGTTTGTTTGATATTTCTTTATTTGGGCACAAAAGGCACACCCATTCTCTCATGCTTGGAAGAAGCTGCTATTCCTACTGGCTATCTAAGAAGAATGGAATTATTAATTTTATTTGACGTATTAATTTTAAATGAGTTTAATTTGGGATCATTTAGTAAGTACTCTTTTCTTTTTGAGCTGTGATAGATTATAGTCTAGTTTAAGTTGCTCCTAAGAAGACAGGTTAAGAAACGAGGGAGGCTTTAGAGAGGAAGACAGATGCTTGAAGTATGAACGATATATAACCTTAGAAGGATGGGTCAAATAATTTGGATTTTTAATTTAAAATAGGAGGGCCCCAGATCTTACTTTCCTATCCTTGAGGAACACCTTCAAGTTTTTAAAGTATTTTATGGGGAAAGAAGATTTTTAATTGTTTCTGAGTTTAATGAGGTAATAAAATATATTAAAATAGTTTAATTTTAATGGTTCTTACGCTTTACAGTACCTAAGGATCACTTGCAGTATCTGACAAAAATGCAGAATTAAGAGTCATGGCAGGGTGTGGTAGCTCAAGCCTGTAATCCCAGCACTTTGGGAGGCCAGGCAGGAGGATTGCTTGAGGCCAGGAGTTTGAGACCAGCCTGGGCAATATAGTAAGACCTCGTCTCTACAAAAAATACAAAATTATCCAGGCGTGGGCCGACAGTCCCAGCTACTAGGGAGGCTAAGGCAGGGTGATTGATTGAGCCCAGTAGTTTGAGGCTGCAGTGAGTTATGATTGCACCACTACACTCCCGCCTGGGCAACAGACAAGAGATCTTATCTCTAAAAAATTTTTGTTAAATAATAAAAGAATTAAGGCCAGGCGTGGTGGCTCACACCTGTAATCCCAGCAGGGATTACAGTCTTGGGAGGCTGAGGTGGGCGGATTGCTTGAGCCCGGAAGGTCGACTAGCCTGGGTGCCATGGTGAAACCCCATCTCTACAAAAAAATACAAAAACTAGCCGAGTGTGGTGGCACCCACCTGTAGTCCCAGCTCCTTAGGAGGCTGAGGTGGGAGGATTGCTTGAGCCCAGGAGGCAGAAGGTTGCAGATGTTGCAGCCCTTGATTGTGCCACTGTACTCCAGTCTGGGCAACAGGGCAAGACCCTGTCTCTAAAAAAAAAAAAAAAGAAAAAAGAAAAAAAAGAGGGACCATGATGCCTCTGGGATTTATGGAACCAACCTTTGTGGTGAGTGCTCAGTGATTCTGATGCAATGGTGGTATTCCACACTTTGAGAAACACTAAGAGAAGAGGTAAGATAGAATGAGGGAATAAACATGGCTTGTTTATTATTTCGGGGGATTTGCCAATAACTGGTTTAATTCTGTTCATGATCCAGTAGTATTGGTGATATTAGCTCCATTTTATAGAAGGGGAACTCAAGTTTAGATTTGAAATAAGGTATGTGAGAGTCCATATCCCTTTTCAGCTAAACTTGTGAGACTTTCATAAAGAAGGGTTTGTATTTATTTATTTGTTTTTGAGACAGGGTCTTGCTCTTTTGCCCAGGCTGGAGTGCAGTGGCATGATATGGCTCACTGCAGCCTTGACTTCCTGGGCTCAAGCGATCCTTCTACCTCAGCCTCCTGAGTAGCTGGGACTACAGGTATGTACCACCATGCCCAGCTAATTTTTGTATCTTTTTGTAGAGACTAGGTTTTGCCATGTTGTCCAGGCTGGTCTTAAACTCCTGAGCTCAAGCCATCTGCCCATCTTGGCTTCCCAAAGTGCTGGGATTACAGGTTGACCACTGTGCCCAGCTGAGAGTTTTTCTTTTCATGAAAGAACTTGACATTTCCTCAAGGATTTATAAAGGAGGCTGAGGAGTAATTTTCCCAGGAGAATTTTAAAAAGAAAGAGGGCATTTCTCCTCCAGTGGTTTGGAATGATGCCACTTGATTGTGCAAATGATTTCTTACGATCTTGTCTAGTTTTCTGTTATTTTTTGATTTGGTGACATAGCTCTTAAAGATTTGGTGACACAGCTTCTTGAGTCACTTTCATCTCTCTTTAGAAAATTTTTTTTTAACAGCTTTTAAGTTCAGGGGTACATGTGCCAGTTTGTTTCATAGGTAAACTTATGTCATGGGGGTTTGTTGTGCAGATAATTTCATCACCCAGGTGTTAAGCCTAGTACCCATTAGTAATTTTTCCTGATCCTCTCCCTCCTCCTACTCTCCACCCTCCAGCAGACCCCAGTGTGTGTTGTTCCCCTTTATGTGTCCATGTGTTCTCATCATTTAGCTCTCACTTATCAGTGAGAACAACTTTCATCTCACATCTAATTTGTCTTTCTTCACTCTGGTGTGGAAATTTTCATAGCGATTCCAATATCACTTAAATGTTTCCCAGAATATTTAGATAGAATAGTTTCTTCTGAAAAGTTTATTTTAGGCTAGTGCCACATGGTTGTGAATATTAGCATGGTAGCCAAATAATAGTTTGTTTTAAATATATATTTCCCAATATAAATATAAGGGGCATCATAATTTTTAAAAACTATAAAATCTAGAAGAAAAATCTATGGATAAAATCCATAATTCTATCATCTGAATGCAATGAACGTTAGCATTTAGGTATATTTTCTTGCAGGTTTTTAAACCATATACTTATAGAGAATATGTAATTTGGATCTGTGTTTTTTACATATAAATATTTTTCTATGTTAAATAGTCTTCATAAGTTAATTATAAAGATCTGCTTAATAGTTCTGCTACTGCAGTTTTCATTATTAGATAAGTTGGTCGTTATGGTTGGACATTTAGGTTTACAATATTAAAGCAGTGGTTTATATCAATTTCAGTGGTTTAAAATATGAATTTCTATTTTGGAATGACAGTATTAATTTCATGTAGTGAATCTCATATTCCAGAACTGAGATGATGGATTTGATGCTATTTGTGACAGAACCCATAATAAAGCCTTTCTATGCAAATTACATTTTATAGAATTATCCTACTAAAAGTAACCTTTCTTCAGTGAATGCAAAACAGACCTTTGGTGTTCCAGTATGATTCATTTTGCCATTCTGAACAACTATCATTTTAATTAAGACCACTTAACTGACACTTCCTGGATTCAATTATTAAGTTTCAGATTGAAACTTAATCCAGTTTAATAACTGAATCCAGTTTCACATTTATCAATCTGAAAACTTAGTTGGCAGACTGGTAAATCAGGGTACTTGACAAGAATAAATATGGTAAGCCTAATTTATATATTCATGTGTTACATGCCAGAAATGAGTCTGTTTCTGGACCCTGTTCAAGGAAACAGTGATGACTGAGAGAGGTACAGGGAAATAAACACCCAAGGGAAACAACAGAAATAAGCCTCCCCAACTTTCTAAAAAACGGCTCAGCATTATCTCTGTGGGTTCTGGGTAAATTCAGCTTTTTAACATCAGCTAGTCACTAATGCCAGAAATTCCACTTAAAGTGTATTTATTTTCTTGTGTTAAGCATTATTCTACCTGGTTTATGTCTACAATGTAGTATTAGTGTACTTGGGATTCTTGACACCTCAGTGTGCAATAAATAAAATTTTGAAGTTGTTGTTTTTCATTTGAAGGTGAGACCACAGCCCCTGAGTACTAAGGGGACCTGGGAATCCTAGGGGAATGGAGGTGGTGGAAGATAAGAGGATGGTTGAGGGCAGGAGTTTAAAGGACACAGAAGCTAGGAGAGCACAAAATGTATTCCACCAACTTCAGTCTTGTCTCTTAAAAGTGCTTTTACATTTTAACTTTTTAAAAAAATGTGGGCCGGGCATGGTGGCTTATGCCTGTAATCCCAGCACTTTGGGTGGCCGAAGTGGGCGGATCACCTGAGGTCAAGAGTTCAAGACCAGCCTGACCAATATGGTGAAACCCTGTCTCTACTAAAAATACAAAAATAGCCGGGCGTGGTGGCACATGCCTGTCATCCCAGCTACTCGGGAGGCCGAGGTGAGAGAATCGCTTGAACCCGGGAGGTGGAGGTTGTAGTGAGCTGAGATCATGCCATTGCACTCTAGCCTGGGCAACAAGAGTGAAACTCTATCTCAATAAATAAATAAAAAATAAAAAACTGAACTTAAATATATTTATATGTGTGTACATATATTTTCTAATATTCTGGTTAAATGAGAGGCCGTCGGGCCTCTTTTAGTTTTAAGAATCTAATGATGTGTACATCTAATGCCCATTCCAACTGGATTGTAACACTGCTTGGGGAAGATAACTTAAAAAAAAGTAGTACTGAGATTATAGCAGCTAGTGTCCTAAATGGAAAAGAAGTGAAACTAAATGTCATAGGAGAAATCCTTTCAGTTCTGTGCAGTGGTTCATTTGCTGTTAAATCTACCCCATTACCCCTTGAAAATAAAGTGATCTTCATGTTACAGGACCATTGCTTTATTTATGTCATAGATTCCTTGTCCTTTAATTAGTCAGTGAAGGCACATGATTGCGGTACTACTTTTTGATTGCCGTATTGTAAAAGCTGTATTGTGAAAGGTAACTCCCTCCACCTGCCCACTGCACCCCCACGTTTAGGGGCCACACAGAAAAAGCGAAATAAGATGAGGTGAATCTAATGAGAAGGCAACTCTAATGCCCATCAGGAGATTCACTAGGACATTTTAAAAGGATGTCTTTAAGGAAAAAGTTTTGTTCGTAGATGTTGCTTCTGATTCCTCCCTGCGGCTCCAGTCCAGGTCTTGGAGCCGGCCCTCGAGGGGAATGTCCGGGACTCGGGTCGGTACCTTTTTGGTCTGGGAATTTCCAGTGTGCAGAAAAAAATCCACAAATCTAGGCCTCGCTGCCCCCTCCCTGCCTCCTCTGGCCCTCCTCAGTGCCCACGCCACCCGGTTCGAACGAGAGGATGACCGTATTCTGTATTTTAGAAAACAGGCTCTTAGCTTCCCCCGCCCCCGTCCTCACTTGAGTGGAGAACTGAAAGCGAACGCTATAAAGGGCGCCAGTGAGAGGGGCTGGCCTCCTCTTGCCACGAGGTCAGACGGCGAGTTCTTAGAGAAAAAGGCTGCTTAGCTGCTGCTGATCATGTAACCTCAAAAGGAAACTGACCGTCTTTCTCATGCTGTCACGTACTTGGGTTATTATCGCTGATTACAGCTGGAAACCATTGATTTGCTCTTACGTATTTGTGTGACTTGACTCTTCAATCACAAAGGTATATTTTTATTATTTGATATTTTATTAAAATATCTTAAATGGTAAGATTTTTTTTTCTTTTTCTTTCCTATTCGTATAGTCAGATTCTTAACTTTGGAGTCACTCTCTTGTGTTTGAGTAGCCATACTTGCTTTGGGGCAAAATATTGGGGGATAGTTTTTGGAGAAAGAAAATCTGGGATGTTTTTGTAGTTTAGTAATAGCAAGAATCATGTCTGTTTGCTTTAAAGGCCCAGGAAGGACTGAGATACTAATGGAGGAGATCGATAGAATGGGTGATGAAGTATCATAAATCTAATGTAACACTTTATCTTCTGTCAGTGACCTAGAACTATGATATCCCGAGGCAGAAGTCTCCCAGGAGATTTGATGTGTGGGTTTAGAGGTGTACTTTCCCACCAAGCGTAGGCATGAAACTATATCTTTATGGGAAAATATATCAGAGTAAATTGAAATACTTTATAGCATGCCCTCATTCATTCTTACATCTGTAAAATTAAAATGTGTGAATGGCCATTTTATGAATGAGGAAAACCTGAAATTTGATGATTTGGCTGGATCCCCAGATTCATGATAATCTGTATATGTTGAGGGGTTTTGTTTGAATAAAAGCACATTTCTAAATAGAATGGATTAGAGATTCTCTTCACTGGGATTAGTGAATTTGCTGTAGTGGCTGAAGGTGCTGTCCCAAAGAGGATGTAAATTTTAAGCATTTGGTAATATATATTTCCTCTATTTAAATCTGACATCTAAAGAAATATCTGGCTGGGTGGAATATTTTTTTGCTTCTGTTAGACAGTAGGTTGTTTAGACAATAAAAGGAGAGAAAAGTTTCCAAGTCTCATTCACCACCCCGCATAATCCCTGATGGAGCAGGGCATCAGCCACACAGATCATCTAAACAGGCAGATAACCCTGCAGTCTTTTTATTTGGCCTCAGAATACAATGTATGGTCCACTACCCCTCTCCACCATCTTTCTAACATCATCCTGCTGAGGCCAAAGACACAGTTGGGCGGGGTACAGGCGTGGAGCACTGCGGTGGCAGAGGAGTCAGTCTGAGAGGAGTTAGCACATGACATCAGTGCACAGCGCAGATGACGGAAACGTTTGGCAGCATCCTCTCCAGTGTGGAGGTGATGACCGAGGTCAGCATAATCCAGCTGTTCAGATACAGACTTTTCCTCACTGAGGAAGAGGAGGCAACCCTTCTCTTTCTTGTCTTGTAACAGACAAGACAAGAAAGCTCTCAGAGAGCAAAAGAAACCCTTTCAGAAGCTACAGAGCCATGGAAAGCATTACTGAGGGGAAAGAATTTCTAATTGTTCTGAGACCAACAATGAATTGCTCCTGAAAACACCATTTTCTTTTAGCTCATAGCTGACACTGATCTGGAGGCCTCTTGATTTTTTTCTTCCAGGTTAACAGGAAGATCTCGAGGGCCCTGGCTGTACTTCACCTTTTGGCTTTCTTGGCCTGATGCTGAACTCTCGAGGGTGAGAAGGGCTGATATTTCTAAACAAGTAGCATCCAGGTGTTACCTAGCCCCTGGCTGATGTCAAAAAGGGCGGTGGAATTTTTCTAAGATTTTTCTCTTAAATTAGCCATTTTTTTAAAGTTGCTGCAAAATTACTATGAATTTTACTTATAGGCATTTTACTGTGATTTCATGAGAACTAAGATTTGTGTGTGTGTGTGTGTGTGTGTGTGTGTGTGGCTTAGCAGTATTTTTTTTAAACCAATTTGTTGAATTTCCTTTATTTTCCCCAGCAGGAGGACATATGAATACATCTAAGAGAGGAATTCAGCTCTCTGCTTACTGACAGTTTCAGGGTTATGTAATCTTTAACAGGCTTGGAGAGCATCATGCCCCCTCACAGTTTTGGTGCAGAGGCTCCTTAAAACTAGCATATGTGGTTTCTGATTAAAGCACTTTCTGTTCCTTTAATTTGGGATTGTCTGTGAAGTAAAATACCTTCCTTTCAAACGTAGTGAATGAAAATATTTACTGTTTCTGATGGAGTTAGTGGATTGGGAATTAACACTTATTAAACACTTGTTTTGGGAGCTTACCAGCAAGATCTCATTTAGCCCTACAGCATTTTTTAGGTAGCTGTAATTAGCTTTATTTTATTTATTTATTTTTGTAACTTCAACTTTTATTTTAGATTCAGGGCGTGCATGTATAGGTTTGTTACCTGGGTATATTGCGTGATGTTGAGGTTTGGGGTACAACTGATCCCATCACCCAGGTACTGATCATAGTTATTTTTCAACCCTTGCTTGCCTCCCTTTCTCCCCCCTCTAGCAGTCCTCAGTGTCTTTGTTGCCATCTTTATGTCCTTGAGTATCCAATGTTTAGCTCCCACTTATAAATGAGAACATGTGGTGTTTGGTTTTCTATTCCTGTGTTAATTCACTTGTGATAATGGCCTCCAGCTGCATCCATGTTGCTGCAAAGGGCATGATTCTATTCTTTTTTATGGCTGTGTAGATTTCCACAGTGTATACGTACCACATTTCCTTTATCTAGTCCACTGTTGATGGGCTTCTAGGTTGATTCCATGTGTTTGCTATTGTGAGTAAGTGCTGCAGTGAACATACAGGTGCATGTGTCTTTTTGATAGAATGGGAAATATAACCACGACAAATGGTGAATTCTGTCATGGTTATATTAAACAATAATCACAATGCTACATTCTCTATACATGATACCAAATATCTGAATTAAACTTATCAAAATACTGTTAATTACCTATATGTTATATCTATAAAATGGCAACCTCCAGATATTTGGAGACATTAAAAATGATTTTTTCACTGTTCAGATATTTAGCAACATGCAGGCACTTTTAATATTGGTAGAAGACTTTTGGATACATTTTAGCATTGAGTAGTTTATGTGCATCCCCAGTCCTCTGATTGTTTCAGTCAAGTTTGCCAGACAGCCTAGTACTGTGAATCTGTAGAGGGTCTAATACTGTAAATCATGCATTCTTAGAGAGGGTGATATTATCTCCAAGAGGGCAAAAATTGGTTCTTCAGGGAAAAATCTTAGCTATTACAATAGTTTGTGGCCCCCAAAGGGGGCATAGTACATAATAGATATACAGTATATCTGTAGTATTAAACTTTCATCAGGGGATGATTAGGGGAAAGATGTCTAAAAAGACCCCGTAGTGGGTCTAATACCGAAAGGAAGGTTGAGACATGCAGTTGTAAATGCTCTACCTGTACTTACTCAACTGAGGTCAAAAGATTTTTCTGTGGTTTGTTGTCTTTTTGTGTCTTGCTTTGTGTCTACATCCTCATTTTTCATGGATTTTAAAAGTACTGGTTTCCAGAGGGGGAACAACGTTTTTAGTTTCTTTTCTTTTCTCTTTTCTCCTCCTCGTCCTTTTTCTCCTTCTTCTCCTCCTCCTTCTCCTCTTCTTCTTTTTCCTCTCTCTCTCCTTTCTTTTTTTTTTTTTTTTTTGATACAGAGTCTCCCTCTGTTGCCCATGGTTGGAGTGCAGTAGCCCCTTCTTGGCTCACTGCAAACTCCGCCTTCCGAGTTCAAGTGATTCTTGTGCCTCAACCTCCTGAGTAGCTGGGACTACAGGCACATGCCACTACGCCCAACTAATTTTTGTATTTTTAGTAGAGATGGAGTTTCACCATGTTTGCCAGGCTAGTCTTGAACTCCTGACCTCAAGTGATCCATCTGCCTCAGCCTCCCAAAGTTTTGCTTTTTTTTTGAGACAGAGTTTTGCTCTGCCACCCAAGCTGGAGTGTAGTGGCATGATCATAGCTCACGGTATCCTCTACCTTCTGGACTCAAGTGATCCTCCTGCCTCAGCCTCATCAGTAGCTGGGACTACTATAGGTGCATGCCAACACGCCAAGCTTGCTTTCTTTCTTTCTTTCTTTCTTTCTTTCTTTCTTTCTTTCTTTCTTTCTTTCTTTCTTTCTTTCTCTTTCTTTCTTTCTTTCTTTCTTTCTTTCTTTCTTTCTTTCTTTCTTTCTTTCTTTCTTTCTTTCTTTCTTTCCTTTCTTTCTTTTGAACTCCTGACCTCAAGTGATCCATCTGCCTCAGCCTCCCAAAGTTTTGCTTTTTTTTTGAGACAGAGTTTTGCTCTGCCACCCAAGCTGGAGTGTAGTGGCATGATCATAGCTCACGGTATCCTCTACCTTCTGGACTCAAGTGATCCTCCTGCCTCAGCCTCATCAGTAGCTGGGACTACTACAGGTGCATGCCAACACGCCAAGCTTTCTTTCTTTCTTTCTTTCTTTCTTTCTTTCTTTCTTTCTTTCTTTCTTTCTTTCTTTCTTTCTTTCTTTCTTTCTTTCCTTTCTTTCTTTCTTGAGATGGGGCCTTGCTATGTTACCCAGACTGGTCTCAAACTCCTGGCCTCAAGGGATCTTCCCACCTTGGACCCCAAAGTGCTGGGATACAGGTGTGAGCCACCATGCCTGGCTTTATATTTCTTTATTTCAGGAAAGTTTTATTCATTATATCCTTAAATGCTTTAAATATATATTTTTAAATTGTGATAAAATATACGTAAAAGTTGCCATCTTATCCATTTTTAAGTGTACAGTTCAGTGCCACTAAGTACTTTTCATATGACAACTTTTACCACCAGCCATTTCTAGAACTTTTTCATCTTCCCAAACTAAAACTTCATATCCATTAAACAATAATTCTACATTTCTCCCTCCCCCAAGTCCCTGGCAACCACCCTTCTACTTTTTGTCTCTCTGAATTTGATGACTCTACATACCTTATGTAAGTGGAATCATATCATACCTATCTTTTTATGACTGGTTTATTTCATGTAGCGTAATATTTTCAAGGTTCATTCATGTTGTATAAATGTCAACATTTCCTTCCTTGTTAAGGCCGAATAATATTCCAGCGTGTGTGTAGGTGTGCATACCACACTTTGTTTATCCGTTCATCTGTCCATGGACACTTGGATTGTTTCTATCTTTTGGCTATCGTGAATAATGCTGCTGTGAACATAGGTGTACAAGTATCTGTTTGAATCCTTGCTTTCTTTACTTTTGGGGATATATCAAGTCATTCTATGTTTAATTGTTTTAGGAACTGCCATACTATTCTACACAGTGGATGCACCATGATGGATTTCTTTTTAATTCATTTTGTGCAGTATTTGGCACAGTGCAGTGAATAAGTGCGTACACCATGAATATGGGACAGAAAGTGACACAAAGTTCTGAGTAAATCTGCTCAGTGATTCGGCACCACTCTTAAAACAATGTCTCCTATTTATTCACCCTTGCATGTCCACATACTACAGTGCACACACTTACGAAGATGTGCATGGTTGGGAATAATTCCTATGAGAATCATTGAGGTAATGCACTTAGATTCCATGTGGGTCAGATCTTTTTGGAAATTTGGACCACTGGCAGTGGAGGTCCACATCTTAAACCTAGGGAGGCTTGCTGGAGGTTTAAAAGGGCCAGAGCTACAAAGGTGATCCATAGATGTGGGGATTAGGTCTTGTGAATGAAGATGAACTGAGGACACTTTGAAGATAGGAATTGTGTGAGTTCTGATTTTTACCCTTCTCCTCCCCTTCCACACCCATTCCCTCACCTCTATAGCATAGCACAGGGTGACTTCATAAATTTTGGTTGAACAAATAACCCAGGGTGGAAAAAAAAATGAAAGGATGATTTATTTTTTAATCATAACAGCTGTGAAAAGTTGTTTGAAGGCCGTAAGAACTTTCTATGTTGTATTTTTGCTATGGGGAAAGGAGGTGCATTTAATTTGAGGTGGAAGATAAGAGTTTGGAAACTGAAAGTGATCACTGGGCAAGGCTGCCAAATTTACCCTTGGCATTTCTAGTATCTTGAGAGATGAGCTGTATGAAAGATGGCAGAGGCTGATATATCATGGACCTTCCCACCCTGCTCTTCTGTGGTAAGGTTTCGTATCTTGTAAACAGCCAGTGAAAACAGTTCCGTGTGTTTACCTCTAGTATTGAACAGTATCCAGCATTTAGATAAGAAAGGGATTGTTAAACCCAACACTAATGTCAAAATCTGGGACAGAGTGACAGATTGCAACCAAATTGTAGCAGGCAGGAGGTGGACTGGGTGGTGATAATAATGTTAAAGGACATGCTTTCTCCACCCCATACCTCACTTAGGTTTGTCGGCTCTCCAAACTTCATGGTTGTTCATTTTTGGGGGCCTCTCTTAAAATGCAAATAACCTTTAAGAAGGGTTACTGTTGATGCCTTGGTGTGAATTAATTTTTAGATTCTTTCTTGAAATTTTATTGGATGAGTAGGGCACAGAGACTGCCCCAATCAGAGTGCAGATAAGGGGTGAGGTAGAGTGGCAGGAGCAGTGCAGGGAACTGAATGTGAAGGTTAAAATCAGACTTGGTGCCTCCCCTTCTCTCCTTCAGTTGGCTGTCCTGTTTCTGTTCTTTTTTTTTTTTTGAGACGGAGTTTCACTGTCTTCCAGGCCGGTCTCCTGTTTCTGTTCTTGGTGCCACCACTATCATCCTCAAGGCCTTGGAGTTACCTCTGACCCTCATCTCTCTTTTCCCTGCCCTTCCCTTCCCTTCCCTTCCCTCCTTCTCTCTCTCTCTCTCCTTCTCTTTCCATCCTTTCCATTTCCCTTTCCCTTTCCCTTTCCCTTTCCCTTTCCTGTCTCGCTCTGTTACCCAGGCTGGAGTGCAGTGGCTCTATCTTGGCTCACTACAATCTCTGCCTCTGGGGTTCAAGTAATTCTCCTGCCTCAGCCTCTAGAGTAGCTGGGACTACAGGCACCCGCCATCACGCCTGGCTAATTTTTGTATTTTTAGAAGAGGTGGGGTTTCACCATGTTGGCCAGGCTGGCCTCGAACTCCTGACCTCAGGTGATCCACCCGCCTCAGCCTCCCAAAGTGCTGGGATCACAGGCGTGAGCCACCACACCCGGCCCCTCCCCTGTCTTTCTGTGTTCAGTCTCTTGCCTATAGATTAAATGTGTGAAATCTCTAAACAGTTCCCCTCTTTCCATACCCAGGAGCACCACTTCAGTTCAGACCTTCATGACCTGTCGCATTGACTGTTGCAGAGTCTTTCCTGATCACTTACACACAGCTGCCACTCTGATCGTGTTTTTATCTTGTTCGAAACCCCTGAATGGCTCCCCATCACATCTGCTGCCCACTGTTTGCAGGCAGCGTCAGGGCCCTGAAGGGTTCCAGACTTGACTCTGTGGTCCTCCTCTTCTCCTATGTTCTCTTCAAGTTGGGCCGATGGTCCAAAGAGGCCAAAATGCTTAACAATGAAGTATTAATTAGAACTTTGAAAAATGAATAATAATTATAACTACCATCATTGAGTGTATATTATGTGCCAGGAGTTGTGCTAGGCATCTCATGACACTACCACCTTTAACCTACATACTGGCTGAATGCAGTTAATATACCCATTTTATGGATGAGAAAACAGTCCTAGAGAAGTTAATTAAAGCTGGATGGTTATTAAGTCAATGGAGCTTGGATTTGAACTCAGGTTTGTTTGACTTCAGAACCCCATGCTTTTAATCAAGGGAAGAAGAATATTACAGGCAAGAATTCTAGCTTGGGTAAAAATTTGGGGGCAAGAATTAGTATGCTATTTTAGAAGATATTCATAAGGACTGCATGTTGAAGAATAGAGATAGAAGTATGATGGGATAATGTTTTAGTTTGCTAGGGCTGCCGTAACACAATACCACAGGCTGGGTGGCTTAAACAACAGAAATCTGTTTCTCACTGTTCTGGGAGATTAGAAGTTCAAGATAAGGTGTTGGCAGGTTTGGTTTCTCCCGAGGCCTCTCTCCTGACTTGTACGTGGTTGCCTTCTTACTACGTCCTCACATGTGGCGTTTTCTCTGTGCATGGGCATCCCTGGTGTCTCTACCCTCTTATAAGGATACCAGTCAGATTAGATGAGGACTCACCCCGACAGCCCATTTTAACTTACACTCTTTAAAGGCCCCGTCTCCAAACGTAGCCACATTCTGCGGTACGGGGGGTTAGGACTTCAACATGTGAATTTTGGGGGGACACCATTCAGCCCATAATAGATAGGTTTGATGTAGCTTGATTTTAGAGGGTGTGAAAACCAGGCACAGACATTTAGTTTTGATGTGGAAGGTCATAAGGTCCAATTGTGGTTCAGCAGGGGAAAACATGAATATCATTGCTTCCTCAAGCAAACTTCTAGCTACTCTTAAACATAAAGGTAGTTAGAATGAGTAGAGTACTAAGGGGTGAATGGGGACCATTTCAGAGAGGGAACTATTAACACTTTTCTATAGTGGAATGAAAGAGTAGAAACAGTCAAATCTTTAATTCCTCTAGAGGTTTCTGGAAAAATGAAGATAATCTTTTGGTGAGGGTAGAAGGACAGAGTGGGGTCTCAGTGGCAAGTTTCATTTCAGACTTGATTATACTCTTGGCAACATGGAATTAGAACTCAGAGAAAAGGTCAGAGCTAGTAATAGGCATCAACTCTGGACAGGTCAGAACTGAACGTGTGGAAGTGGATAAGATTGCTCAGACTTCAAAAAGGACAAGAGACAAGAATTCTCAGATCTGAAACTGCTTTGTTGTCACACTGGTTTGGAGGATAGTAGGGAGGCTCTCCGGGAACTCTCTCGGTAAAATAGCATCTCTGGCTTTCTTCCTTGACCTTGCTTTGCTTTTCTTCTTAGCACATCATGGCCACCTGGCATTATCTTATATAGCTTTTTGATTATTGTCTGTCTTTCCCAGTAGAATGTAAGCTCTGTAAGGGCATTGATGGCCTTTCTGTTCACTACTGTATTCATAGTATCTGGAAGCGTGTCCGGAACATTGTAGGTGCTCAATAAATATTTACTGAGTGAATCCCTGAATACGTGAATTTCTATAATCAATATAATTTAATTTGATAATTAGATTGCTGGATATTTCCCTTTTATCTTTCCTTAAAGTAAAAATTTGTTCTTTAACAAATGTATTTTAATAAATGAATGTACAAACACATGTGTTTGAGAATCTCTAAATATCCAACCTAAAAACTTGGGTTTGTTTCTGCGTTTTCCCTTAACTTGTACTTTCCCCAAACCAAGATCACCTGGTCTCTTCTCTGCTACATCATTTCTTTATGAGAAAGTAGTTATGACTCTCTTTAAAAAGCCAGGCATTTCAGCACTCTGGTTACTTTGATCAGATTATCTATTCGTATGTACTTTTATATTTTTTGTAACTTTCATAGGTTATTTGTGGAGTCCTTGGTTTCTGTGAGGTCTCTTTTCCCTTTGCTCGCCATACCTGTATTTAAAGATTCCCATCTCATTGTATCTATGTGGGTGCCAGATCATATGAACATAAGAAATCTGTTTACACCATTCTCCATTATTTCTCTGGGAGTACTGCCGATTATGGGATGGCGTAATGAAGTCATAAAATACAACCTTAGGTAGGATAGGTGTTTAAACCAAGTCCACTATCTTTCCTTTTTCTAAGGGATCATAATCAAAGGTAAATGTGAATCTACTTGTATTTCATACAGGTGAAGACTCAGTAAATCTAGCTCTTCTTTTTCGCTAGTCTGAGTGGTATACTTGGCACTAGAATTATTGTGTTAAGTCATTTAAAGCAGTGACTCTTTAGCAGATGGGGAATTCCTCCTTAAAGGACTATTAAAAAATCACTGAGGAAATGTTTTCAAGGGCCACACATCCCCTTTTTGAAAATCATAGTAGGTGATTGAGCCACAGCACTTAGCTTGAGCAACAGAGTGAGACCCTGTCTCAAAAAAAAAAAAAAAAGAAAGAAAGAAAAAAAAAAAGAAAAACATACAGGCCACAGAGCACCTTTCTGATGGGGCATGCCATACCTGTCAGGTGGAAAACACAGGGTTGAGAATCACAGATCAAAGAATCTGAGAGTTAAACTGAACAGAGAACATGTAAAACTAAAGGGTGACTTTGTTGGTTTCCATCCTCTCCTCTTTACTGCCAAATTAACTTTTGGTCCCCCAGACCCTTGTTTGCTAGAATTTTATGGAACTTTAACACTGTATGGAATGACGTAGGCTGATGGGAAGAGGACACTCTGCAGGGCAACAGGACAAGTCTATAAAATCCAGAATCAGATTAGGAGATGAAATTCTGAGCATGCTTGTTGGAAACAGAAAAAGAGAAGGACGTCGACAAGAGAACCTGTTTACTGAACCTATGGCCAGTTTAGTACATCTTTAGGAACTGTTCACTGTAATAGTTGTCTGACTTACAAATTCTACAATTATGATATTTTTATAGTTATGCTCTTTTGTAATCAGTTTGATTGCATACGTGTGAAAGTGCTCTGGGGGAAAAATTCAATGTAGATGCAAGGTATGACTAACAGGTTTTGTCCAACCTGTAATCTATCATTTTCCACTCCCTGTGGCCATATGCACACAAATAAGAGGGAGATTTACTCAATGGTCATAATAATTTATGGGAACAGGAATGGAACTAACGCTTATTAAGTGTCTAAGATGTGTCGAGTACTTGACATACATTGCACATTATCTCATGCCATATTAGAAATTTGATGTAGATACTAGTATCTCAATTTATAGGCAACTAAACTGAGGCTCAGAGATTAAGAGATTTGCCCAAGGTCACGTAGCTGGTAAATGCTACAGATAGGTATGCAGGCTTCAAAGCCATGACACTGCAGTGCCTCTAAACACTTTTGTTTAAAGCAGGGGTTGGCAGACTTTTTCTGTAATGGGCCAAATAGTAAATATTTTAGGTTTTGTGGGCCAAGAGACAAGATGGAGGATATTATGCAGGCACTTATATAAACGTTTAAAATGTAATCATTTTAAAATGTAAAAACCATTTTTAGGCGACAGCTGTGCAATAGGTTGGATTTGGCCTGCAGGCTGTAGTTGCCAACTCCTGGCCTAAAGTATCCAGAAAATGTAAGCAAAAGCAGTTTTGGGGAGGTAAGGTGATTGTTTGAATAAATAATTGTCATCAACTTTGTATTAAATTTGCATAGTCTTTTAGTAACTGAGAATTCAGATTTCCTCACTAATTCCAGTATTAAATTATCTCTTCATAAAATTCTTCCTGTTGATAGCTATGCATGTTTGATGTATTTTGTCTGTTAGTATGCATTGTGTTTGGCAAGATTTCATAACTGCGTATTTTACCTCGATCTTTGACCATTCTCTCAGCTGTTACATACATTAGAGATAGTGTATGTATATAAAGTACATAGTATCCCGCATATGGCAGATATTAAATAGTGGTAGTTATTATAAACATTATCAGTGTTCCAAAGTATTATTATATTATGGATCTATAACTTATTATTTTGTTGGTATTAATATATGTTACACATGATGTAAGCTGATTTATTCTTCTCAGATCTTAAACATTTTTATAACTAGTCTTTCTGTCTGGCACATACTATTGTCCTTGTTTACAGAAATTCAATATAAATCCCTAGAGACTTATAAAAACAAACAAAAATTTCCTAAAATCCCCCAAAACAAAAAACCTCAAGTTTTAAATTCTGAATTAAAAGTTCCAGAATTAAAATTCTTCTTGAAAAAATGTGGCATATAAGGCGTTCATGCCTTTAAATAAGACATAAAATTATATTCTTATCCCTCATTCAGTTTGACAAATATGTGTTATCTGTGTTAAAAAGGGAAGGGGGAAGAAGATTTTGGATATGAAAGTTTTGCAAAACATAAATTCTAATCAACATGTTTATGAAGCAACTATGTATTGAACATTTACAAGTACTGTGCTCCATTTCTATATTAGTGAGCTCAATTTAAGCTCAATTTAACTCACCTTCCAAATTTAGCCTTTTCTTTGGGGGAAAAGAGAAGGTTTAAGTCAAAATATAAAGGAAAAGTATAATGGTTAGAAGTTTCTTAGCTTTAGGCCTTTGCAGATCCATGTAGGCCAAAGCCTCATACAAAGGAATGGTGAAGGGTCTTTTGGTCAAAAATTTTCTTTACTTAATTTCTGTGGATCCTAAAATTCAACTATAAAATATTCAGTTCTTTGGGGTTAATTGCCTTCAGATTTTTTTTCTCCTTAAAAAGTAAATATTACCAGGAAAAGTAACAAAGTTATCATTTATTTATAGTACAATGTAAATTAGCTCATTAGTTTTCTTCCTGAAAACTGAGATCCTTTCCCAGAGCATATACATTTTTTACAGTAGAAGGGTATGGGGATGGGTAATTTTGAACTATGTATTACTGTCTAGAATCTGCTGATTTGTGTAGGAAAGCGTGTCACAAAGAAGAATGGAGAGGAAAAAAGGAGAGAGAAAGGGGAGTTGGGATTAGAAGATACTTTTTGGTCCTTCACCATTCTGTTTTAAAGCAGTTCAGATTTTAGTGTCCTTTAAAGCAGGCAAGAGTTGACAGTATTCCCATATTCAGTGTTTAAGAGGATGCTTTCATTCATATGTGTGGAAATGAAACTTTTGGAGTTGTCAACAGGTCAGAGAAAGCAGAAGAAACCATGGAACTTGTAATGCTCTCTGCCTTTTTGGACAAAGCTCACCTACCTCATTTTTATCTCTTGGTGTCTATAGTGGATAAAGTTCATCATTATAAATAGAAACCAGAAAACACCCTCATGAGCTAAGAACCATTTACAGGGTAAAAGTTAGGAAAGTGCACTTGTTTCATTTGGATGTTTTGTGTGAGTTTTGATTATTACTATTAGAGAGTGTGGTACACAGGTAGCCCTTCAGACTAACACCAAACATCACTCCATCATATATATGATTTTGTATGAACCATATGCATTTTATAGTATGTGGATATTTTCTGAAACCAAATGGAAAAACTTCTCATTTCTTTAGAAATGAAATGTTAAAGGGGAAGAAAAATTTGTTTTGTTTTCAGTTTAAACACTTGGATTTCTGCTGGGCTAGAAGGATGGGATGCTGAAAAGGTATTTCAGGGAACTGCAGCATTGCTGTGATTCAGGGTCTGTTTATAAGGCATCTGTTTATTGGGATGTTCAACTGTGTGACCTGACTTTGTGCAAGGTGCCTCTCTGGCTGCCCATCAGATGACAGACCTTGTGTACCTGCTGGGAAGCAGTAGAGTTACTTTACATAGTGGATGACTCACTCACACATAGTGGGTGCTCAGAAAATATTTGTGAAGAGGACAAAGTGGTATATGGCATCTCCTTTGATGCTTTCATATAAAAGGAAGTTGCAGAGAGCTGTCTCCAGGGACACTATTAATTTTATCTTCACACAATCAGTCCGTAATATGCAAAGTTGTACAGACTATACATACGGTACTTAACGGGGCATCAAGTTTATTCTCTTAGCACTGAGCAGGATGTTCTGAGATGTGCAAACCTTTTGCTAATTCATCTGTATGATGATTAGGTTACTGGTTGGAGAAATTTCCTCAATATGGTATACTGTGCTTTGATATCAGATGCTAATAATTTGCTGCAAACAGGACCTAGAGAATTATTTTTAAAGACAACCTTTTGATCTTTTATCCCTTCATAAAATTCTTCCTGTTGATAGCTATGCATGTTTGATGTATTTTGTCTGTTAGTATGCATTGTGTTTGGCAAGATTTCATAACTGCGTATTTTACCTCGATCTTTGACCATTCTCCCAGCCGTTACATACATTAGAGATAGTATATGTATATAAAGTACATAGTATCCCGCATATGGCAGATATTAAATAGTGGTAGTTATTATAAACATTATCAGTGTTCCAAAGTATTATTATATTATGGATCTATAACTTATTATTTTGTTGGTATTAATATATGTTACACATGATGTAAGCTGATTTCTTCTTGTATGTATCTTAAAACATACAAAAGAATAGGTTACACCATTGTAAGGAAACAGCTTGTAGAACTTGCTAACTACAGCTGTCTGTGCCATAGCCTGGTTGGTCAGGTGGCCTATTGGGAAGTATATGAGTGCCAGTAGAACTGAGTTCATATATCTCAGAAATAGTAATTGTTTCTATTATATGGATACCATATGGACCAGAATGTTCATACAGCCAGGTATAAGCTCCACAAAGACAGAGATTAGTGTTTGTCTGATGTACAGCTGTGCCCCAGTACTTAGAAAAGTACCTGACATTTATAAAGCACTACCATATTGAAGAATAACTAGAATTTGAAAATATGTGGTCTGATTTACTCATCTGCATTAGAAAAATCTGTTAGAATACCCTGAAGTTTAAATGTTTCTTGAGATGTTGAAGTATGTTTTACATTGCTATGGGGATAATAACAAATTATTATTTTTAAGGAAAAGCATTCAACAAATCAACACATAAGATGATATCAGTTTTGAAAGCTCCTGAAAGATTTTATGTTCTTTACAAAGAATTCCGGGCAAAAGGCAGCTGGGTTTTTATATTTACAAGATAGATGAAAATAGTTTTATAATAATCCAAGTGCAGAGGATGAGGAGATTCTAATTCAAGGGGCCAAAGTATTTGTTTTGATGTCTGTACGGTATTGACATAAAATAATTTTGGAAGCATTTCCACTTGTTTCTACCATCCAGTTAAATATGTACCAAGTAACTACCTACTAAGTAACAGGTACTTGGCTATTGACAAGGGATACATGTCTTGGGAGCTTATAGTGGAATAGAGGAGACAGACTCATAAATGGTTAATTTTAGCACATCCTAAGAGCTATGATAGAAGTCTGTGTGGGGACTGAGAAGAAGGGCCCTTAGTCCAGAAGTGGGGTTGAGAGTTGGGGTCAGGGGAGGAAGGGAGGGTCAGGAAAGGCCCCAGAAGTGTTGGATATTAAGTGATTCTTGAGTGAGTGTTGGGTATTAAGTGAGCATGAGATTTTGGTTGAGGAAGAGGAGAGAAGAACAGCAAGAGCAAAGTCTCAGAGCTGTGGGAAACTATACTCAGTTTCATGTTACTAAAGGTAATGAGGAAGATGAAGCTTGTGAGGAAGGCAGGACTTGGACATCTGTCATTCTAAGAAGACTGGACTCCATGCTAAAAGCAATAGAGAGTCACTGAAGGATTTTTAAATAGCGTAGAGAAAGCTTGTCCAACCTGTGGCCCATTTGCTGCATGTGGCCCAGGACAGCTTTGAATGTGGCCCAACACAAATTGAAAAACTCTCTTAAAACATTATGAGATTCTTTTGTGATTTTTTTCTTTTTCTTTTCTTTTCTTTTTTTTTTTTTAGCTCATCAGCTGCCATTAGTGTTAGTGTATTTTATGTGTGGCCCAAGACAATTCTTCTTCCACTGTGGCCCAGGGAAGCCAAAAGATTGAACATCCCTGGTGTGGAGGAATTCTTAGAAGAATTCCTGGCATTCCAGCATTCCATTGGCATGCTGATGGCAGTCTGGAGGATGGGTTTTAAGTGGGCAAGGCTGGATGGGTGATCATTTGCATCAGGTAAGAGATAAAGGCCTGTCTTGGATAGTGGAAATTAGAGATGGAGAAGAGAGGAGGGTTTCAGAAACAGGTGTTCAACAATTACGAGTCCAATCTGGAACTATTGAGTTGACTGATAGGACACTGCCTACATTCGATCCCTAAAAATTATTTAAATCTTTACTTACGAATTTATTTTTAAAAAACTATATTTTCTTAAAAAAAAAAAAACTTCATGCAAACAGTATTGTTTCACATCTTTGCAAATTTCTTAACGTCCGGTTTTACAGAAGACAGATTTTCATATTTGCTTCTGCATTTAATTTGTTGCAGTTGACCAGGTGCGGGGGTTTATGCTTGTAATCCTAGTGACTTGGAAGGCTGAGGTGGGAGGATCACTTGAAGCTAGGAGTTCCAGACAAGCCTAGGCAACACAGCCAGACCCCATCTCTACAAAACATGAAAAATAAAAACAATTAGCCAGGCCTGATGGGGCATGCCTAGAGTCCTAGCTACTGGGGAGACTGAGGTGGGAGGAGAGCTTGAGCCCAGGAGTTAGAGGTTACAGTGAGCCATAATCATGCCATTGCACTCCAGCCTGAGTGACAGAGTGAAACCCTGTCTCTTAAAAAAGAAACGTGTCACAATATGTTATGTTGGTGAAAATATAAAGAAAATCTGATCTCATACACATATGTAGTTGGAAGAGGAAGAAATAGCTTAATAGTCTTTTCAGGTAATTTGGATATTCTAATTTAACGTTATACCAAAACAAGTGGTAGTTCCTTAAAGGAGAGATGCAAGATGGAACTTGAAACCATATCAATGAACTTTTTATATTCGGATACATTAAAATCCATTGGCCACTCTCGCACTTTGAATGGCTCTTTCACCTATGTGTGGTTTTATAATGTCTTGCATTGTTCATTTGGAAATTATTAGTTAATTGAGTTATGCAAATTTTCTAAATGTTGCCACATTTCATTATATAATATAAAAAAATCACATTTGTTAATAGCACATGACCACTGGGCTCATCAAAAAAGTCTTCTAGAACTAGGAAGCTATCAAGCTCAAGGTGTCCAACAGAAGTTTCCCAAAATTGTAATTTTTATTTAAAAACTTGAATTTTATTATTGGCAACAAATACTGTTATTTTCCTTGACATGACAGGCTCACTTTGTTCATTAAAAAACCAAACCAAGCCAAACCAAAAACTGACAAATACCTGAGTCTGAAACATAGTTTCTCAGTCAAGTATAATTGGTGTTCCATGGAAAACAGAGGGCAGCTCAACTCACAACTCAAACCGTATTTGATTAGAACAAATGGCAATGACATATTGTTCAAGCTAATAGACAAGTGCATTTCCTTGAGACAATTGTCATATTTCAGGATGCAGCACAAATTTCTATGCATATTTCCCATTTTGCCACATAAAATATTAAAATGATGTATACAAGAGTCAATACTGTTACTGCTTCATCCAGGACTTTTCAGGTGAAACTCGCTTTTTTTTTCTTTTTCTTTCTGCAAGTAGACAGTGGTGAAGAATACAACAATTACTAGTTCATTTTGTTGCCACTGCCTTGATTTGTTTTAAGGCACCAATAGTTATACCCATTGCTTTTGTACCATCATTTCAAATGTAAACACAATTGTTTCAGGATAAATGATGAGATTCGAAAAGTTATTGTACATTTTGAATGTTTCAGCATTCCTTGTGTTTGTTGTCATGCATTCAAATAAAAGACCTTTGATGACTGCCAGTGCTGGAAATGAATATAACCGAAATAGCAAGTCCAGACAGTCCGTAGATCTATCCATTTCTAAGGCAAAAGTGTAATTCTGCAGACAAAACCAGTCTGCAGTTAAGTCTTTAATTCAGTGAGCTACTGTATTGTTGCAAAGTGGCAGTGCTGTGATTTCTTTTGCTAACTTTTCATCTAGAAAGCATTCAGCAAAATAAACTCTACCAGGCTTTATTGGTCTTTCACCTATGATGTTCATTTCTTCAGCCAAAGCAATACAATAACTTATCCTGTAAGATACTGGCTTTTTCATCTCAAGTTTGAAAAGCTGTTCCAAATTGTCTTTGGCTTTTCAAAAGTTCATTACATCTACACTTAAAAATCCAATTCTGGCTGGGTGAGCTGGCTCACACCTGTAATCTCAGCACTTTGGGAGGCCGGGGAGCGGGGGATCATGAGGTCAGGAGATTGAGACCATCCTGGCTAACACGGTGAAACCCCATCTCTATTTAAAATACAAAAAATTAGCCGGACGTGGTGGTGGGCACCTGTAGTCCCAGCTACTTGGGAGGCTGAGGCAGGAGAATGGTGTGAACCCAGGAGGCGGAGCTTGCAGTGATTTGAGATCGTGCCACTGCATTCCAGCCTGGGTGACAGAGCAAGACTCCATCTCAAAAAATAAAAATAAAAAAATCCAATTCCTTTTTTTTTTGAGACAAGGTCTTGCTTTGTCACCCAGGCTGGAGTGCAGTTGTATGATCATAGCCTACTGCAGCCTTGACTTCTTGGGCTCAAGTGGTCCTCCCACTTCAGCCCTCCAAGTAGCTGGGACCACAAGCATGTGTCACCATGCCCAGCTAATTTTTTAATTTTTTATTTTATGTAGAGATGGGGTCTCATTATATTGCCCAGGCTGGTCTTGAACTTCTGGGCTCAAGCAATACCTCCTGCCGTGGCCTCCTGAATTGCTGGGATTACAGGCATGAGCCACTGCACCCAGCCCAGCCCTCAATTCCTTTTTTGAAACTCTGGATTATTGGTCTCAAGATAGTGTTACAGTGTTAATTGACACCATAAAACTAAAAAATGTTCTATTGCATAAGATACAATAAGGTCAATTATTAACATTTATAAAGCCTGGGGAAAGATAGCGTTCTCATATTTTTATTTCTTCTTTACAGTTTCTTCCAGTAGCTTTGGATTAGATTTCTCCCCTCTATGAGTTGTCACAGAACTCTCTGATATATCATTTCATGTTTTTCAGTATCTTTAGATGTAGACAGTACATCTGAGCCTGGAGGAAATGAATCCTCTAATCTCATTTTTTGAAGCGAAAGATGAGGCTCCAGAGTCAGTTAGATGAAGATTTTAATATCTTCTTTGCTTTTGATGGAGCAGTGTAACTGGACAAATTCTCAAGGCCCCATATTTCGTATACAGTTTTTGTGCGTCAGAAATCTCTGAGTGTTTTTGAGGGTTCTGGCTCAAAGTCTCTCATAAGACTACAGTCAAGATGTTGGCCAGAGCTGCAGTCATCTGAAGCCCCGATGTGCGGCTGGAGAATCTACTTTCAAAGTAGCTCACTCACATGGCCGGCATATTGGTGCTGGCTGTTGGCCTCAGTTGACTTTTCCAGACAGTGTCCTCGTAACATGGTGGCTGTCTCCCACAGCATGAGTGTTCAACCATATTTGATTAGAACAATGGCAGCATCCTATCATTCAACTTAATAGATCAAACTGAATTTGTATTTCAACATTTACATAAAGCAAAGTGCATTTCAATTTTTTTTTTGCAGCGATATTAACCATTTTTGATGTGTGTGGGAGAGCTTCTGGGCATTGGGGGTTGTGGTCTTGTCAAACAGTACTATTGCTTTGGCATTGCACAGAAAACTTCGTTTTGAAACATTAGTCTTTTGTTGACCACCTTGGTCTAGATTAAGTTCTCCAGAGGCCATGAATTTGTGGCTTGAACTTCCATATCTCATGTAAAATGGGAAGATAACTAATTAAATCAGGAGGATAATTAATTTTGTAAAAAATTACTTTCTATGGATTTATTTGAATGGGCATTTAAATCTTTTATTATACATAAAATATTAGTGGGTAGAAAACAAAATTCAAATAGATTTTATTGAGAAACTCTAATGTATTAGGGTTCTCCAGAGAAACAGAACCAATAGGGTACATATAAATATGTAGAGATTTATTATGAAGGATTGGCTTACACAATTATGGAGGCCAAGAAGTCCCACCATCTGCCATCCATAAGCTGAAGAACCAGAAGAGCTGGTGATGCAGTTCTAGGTCAAGCCTGAAGGCCTGAGAACCAGGCAAGCTGGTGGTGTAAGTCCTAGTCAGAGTCTGAAGGCCCAAGAACCAGGAGTGCTGATGTCAAGGGTAGGAAAGGATGGATGTCCTAGCTCAAGAAGATAGCTTCAGCCTTTTTGTTCTATTCTGGCCCTCAGTGGATTGCAGGATGCCTCCCCACATTGGCGAGGGGGGATCTTCTTTACTCTTGTCTACTGATTCAAATGCAAATATCTGCCAGAAATACTCTCACGGACATACCCCAAAATGATGTTTTACCAGCTGCCTGGGCATGCCTTAATCCAGTCGAATTGACACATCAAATTAACCATCACACTCAACATCTTATTTGGAGCATCTTTTAAATGATTTTGGTTTCCAAGGAATTGCAATTACTGAAGTCTTGTATTTTCCACAAATACACCAAGGGATTTGTTTTCTTTTTTATTTATTTATTTTTTAAAGTTATCAAAAAGTTAGAGGGAGAGGCAGCAAGAAGTTTTAGGGAAATACACTTGTGAGAAACAAGGAAATACAGTCATGCATTGCTTAACGATGGAACTACATTCTGAGAAATGTGTCGTTAAGTGGTTTTGTCGTTGTTCGAACATTATGGAATGTACTTGCACAAACCTAGATAGTCTAGCCTACTAGTCACCTAGGCTCTATTGCTCCTGGTCCATAAACCTGCACAGCATGTTACTGTACTGAACACTGTAGGCAACTGTGACACAGAGGTATTTGTCTATCTAAACATATGGAAACATAGAAAACAAACAGTAAAAATATGGTATTACAGTCTTACAGGACCGCCATTGTACATGGAGTTCATTGTTGACTTAAACATCATTTTGTGGGGCATAGCTGTTATTTACTTTGGACCTACCCTCACCAGGGTCTTATGCCACTTACTAACACCGAGTAACAATCCAAACTCATCTTGTCTCCCCCTTCGTCCGAAAACCCGAACATTCTGCTTTGTGATCCCTTGTGATCTGGAGCTGGCGGCCGTGTTCACCTGGTCATGGCTCCAAGCCATGGCCTGACTGGGGACTCTTTTATTGCTCCCCACCTCCAGAAGAGCCAGACCTGTAGGTTCTGCCCTAGCAATGCTGCCCAGCTCTGCTTTCTGCCCATTTACTTTCTCCTTTCGCACTGTATCTGCCCCAGTGCCCAGTCATTTCTCTCCTGGGCTACTGCAGTGGATCCTAATGGCCTCTGGGCTCCTCCTCTTCTCTCAGCTGCTTGCAGATTAATTTTGCCTACGTAAAATTCATGTTTTCTCAATGTTTATTAAATAAAATTCCAGTGTCTCAGCTGCTGGAGGTGCTCCACCCATAGACACCAAGTTATCTTTTATATTTAATGTCATCATCTTCTCTTGACAATCGTAAAAGGGGACTGTACACTCTAATATGAACCCTCTCCTTAATTCTTTGCTCTTATTCTTTCTGTAAATGCTGTGGGCCCCAATCCCACCCATCCTTTAGGACCTATCTTAAATGCCACCACCCCTGCAAAGATTTTCCTCCTGACCTCCTTTTTCCTCTACCAGACCTGTTGTTTCTCTTTTTAGGTGGCTCACTGAACTTTGTATCCCTCGTGTTATTTAATCATAATCGGTTTATTTAAACATAGCATGTGTGTACTTAACCTTATCATTCCCGCATTTTTTGCTAGTTGGACTTGAACAAATAGTTGTATAAATCCATTGGAAAAAAGTATTCAAGATAGGAAAGGTCAAAATTAGTTTATCAGATACAATGTAAAGCTATGCAGAATTTTAAAAATTACATCTACATATAATACAGCACCTACATGTTTGTGTATTTATTATTTTGCTAAGATGGCTTTGTTCTAGTATTGAAGGATACAGAAGTGTGGCATTACTTTTTATTCATGGCTGCACCTAAAACATTATTTCCGTCCCAGCAGATAATTTGAGAACATAAAAATGCTCCAACATCTCTTTCAGTTCGGGATGTTGCCTAAAAACGTCGACAAACGCTATGTTTGCGAAGGGAGGCTACGCTGGGGCGCCGGAGGAGACAGGCCCTTAAGAACCTTCCAGAGATGCCTTAACTGGGCTAACAGCTCGCCGCGCTGGGGCAGGCAGAGGGGTGCGGGGCGCGCTCCTTCCAGGACTTGCCAGTCCCCAAGAACCAGGCCGACTGGTTCCCTCCACTGACTCCCGCCTCCCTCTGCAGGCCCAGCCCTGCGCCGCACGCCCTCTCCCCCGGCGCCCAGGCCCAGCGGGGGCCTAGAGGGCAGGGCTGGCCCGGGTGAGGGTCGGGGTCCCGGAGGCGGGAGGCGGAAGTCCGCGCGCTGTCGGGGCTTCCAGGTGAAGGGCAGGCAAACAACCGGTCGGTCTGGGCGGAGCCGGACGGGCGGGGCGAGGGCGGAGGGCGGAGGGCGTATTGCCTCATCCTGTGCATTTTACTGGAAATCGGACGCATCCGGAGGAGGGGCTGGGAGGCGGCCCGGGCGCCGCCAATGGCCGGGCCGGGCGCCGGGGAGGTCGGCGAACGCGGCGGCCGGTTAAATACCCTGGCGCCCCGCGCCGCGCCCGTACCGGCCCGCGCAGTCCGCCCGCCGACAGCTCCCTGAGCCCGTCCGGGAGGCAGCCGCGCGCAGCGAGCCGGTGGCGCAGGTGTCGGGGTCCCCGAGCGCCCAGCCTGGGAGCATGATTGTGGACAAGCTGCTGGACGACAGCCGCGGCGGAGAGGGGCTGCGGGACGCGGCGGGCGGCTGCGGCCTCATGACCAGCCCGCTCAACTTGAGCTACTTCTACGGCGCGTCGCCGCCCGCCGCCGCCCCGGGCGCCTGCGACGCCAGCTGCTCGGTCCCGGGCCCCTCGGCGCCCGGATCGCCCGGCTCCGACTCCTCCGACTTCTCCTCTGCGTCGTCGGTGTCCTCCTGCGGCGCCGTGGAGTCCCGGCCGAGAGGCGGCGCCCGCGCCGAGCGCCTGCCAGGTACCCGCCGGCCCCGCACCTCTGCGTCCTCGGGGCGCGCACGCCTAGGAGGTTGGGAGCGGGACTCCCCAGATGGAGGGTGGCCCCTGCGCCCTCCTTAGAGCTAGGACGTACGCACCTTAGCCATCAGTTACCACTCCCTGCCTTGCCCGGGCCGGGCGCTTGCCAGACCTACAGGCCCTTCGCCGGCCCGGGGAACCGGCGCCCTCCCGCGGGCCTCGGGGCTTCAGAAACCGCTCAGCCGAGCTCTGACTGCCGGGCGAGTGACCAGGAGATCGCTCGCTAAGAAGCAGATTTGTTGAGTCATAATTAATATACTATGATGAGATTTGGGGTCTGATGTAGGTGTAATTTTCTTCGTGACTATTTTAGTGAAAAGCTGTAGCAGAGGATAAGGGTTTGGAAATTGCGTTAAAGGTCATGACTTATTTCTCAGTTTTTACGGAATTTTTCAGTAAAAAGACTTGACCGTCAAAGAAAAGGAAACTGTTGTTATCAAGGTGAAGCCGGGCTGAAAACCAACTCAAGTTATGCCTTCAGTTTGGCGAGTTTCGGAAGTCTGCCCGGAATTTTTGCGGTCTTGTTTTTGTTGTGTGTGCCTTAAAAAAATGGATAAGCCATATCTAGCAGAGAAAGACGTAATGTTATCTTTCATCGGCTGCGAATTGGTTTCCTTTCTTAGTGAACCGAATTGCATAATTTGGGGGAAAACAGGATGCCCCTGTGGGTAGGCTAGAAGAACGCCTCGATAGTTGAACGTTGAGAGTAATTAGCATGATTTTAAAGAACGTCTCTTTCCGGTATTTCCCACTCTTAGCCACTCCTGTTTTGGTTGTTATTTATTTTAAAAAGTGATTTCTCATTTTCATTTTAAGTCATTTAAAATCATCCGAAAAGCGATTTAAACCACTGTGTAGCAGATCCAGAAAGAATGTGTGTTTAGAACCTTTTCTTCCCCATTTGGCCTTCATCTGGCTGAAACTGTTTTGCTGGTCCCTTGGTTTACCACACAGCCACAGGGGATTTCTGAAACTGCATTTTTTTCTCTCTGTGACGTTGGATTATTAACTGCTGTCATTCCAGAAAAATGCTGTGTTAGATTCTGGCAATTCTGGTATCTCTTGAAATCCAGAACTTTTTTTTGATCTCTTGAAATCAAAAACTTACAAATAAAGCCAACTAATGTTTCACTTACCCTATCATTGAACTGTTTATCTCATGTATTTATGATAGATACGTATGTTCAAATTATGCGTTGTTTCTTGCCCCATCTTATTTTTGTACACTTGATGGAGCGGCTGAATTATTCATTTCCTGACTTTGTGAATTTGTGTTCAGCACACATACTAAGAGGTTGTGACATAATAGTGATCAGAAGTGGAGTACTGTACTTGTATACCAAATGCTAAAGTGTATTTCAAAGTTTAAAAGTGAAACAAGCATATTTCCTTTTTACTTAGAAGACCTGTGTAATTCCAAAAACAGTCAATGAGGGGAAATCTGTGTGCATATGTAGAAATGTGTTTAAGCTCAGTGAATTTAAGCAGCTTTTTTGGCACAGTTGAATTGAAGGAAATAATAAGACATAAATCTAAGACATTGTTAATTGTCAGGTTCTGGTACGTTGAGATCTTTAAAAGAAGTTGTTTTGTGCCTTCTTAGGTAAGCGGAATTGATAGGCTTTAAAATTTCTATGTGAACATAAAACCATTGGTTTAAAAAGCTAGAAGTGCATCATTTATCACTTGCTTCCCAAAGTTTTTCCAAAGTCAAGAATAATTATAGAACTATGAGAGTCAGGATGGCAAAATCTGTCATCCATTCTCATGGGTGGTTAGGGCTGAGAAAAAAATGTGATCCACTCTCATGGGTGTTTAGAGCTGAGAGAGAGGCTTAATTTGCGTTTACCTATTGGCTCTGAGGATCCTTGACCAAATTTTTATGAGCTTTAATTTCTTAGGGTACCCAGTAGAGAAGGGTATCAGGCAACTTAGGACCCTTGAGCAGAGATCGGGACTCACAAGGCCATTGATTGACCAGAGCAAGTTGGAAAGGTTTTGCCATCTGCTGCTTGGGGACTTTATACATTAGGCAACAGCTATACTTTTGGGATTATTAACATTTATGTCTGTGAAGATATTTAACCAGGAATATGTTTTGTTTTCTTCTGAACAGTTGAGCCCCATATGGGGGTTGGCAGGCAGCAGAGAGGCCCCTTTCAAGGTGTTCGGGTAAAGAACTCGGTGAAGGAACTCCTGTTGCACATCCGAAGTCATAAACAGAAGGCTTCTGGCCAAGCTGTGGATGATTTTAAGGTGACATCTATTTTTCTGTTTTGAGTACAGAGTTCGGGAGAGGGGTTAGTCTGTCAGGGTTATTATGATGACCTAGGTCCAGTCATCAAGTAAGTCACTTGAAATTTTTCATAGATGACAAAGTCCATAGGACAGAGACCATATTTGTCTGATCTGTTATATCCTACTTAGCCCAGTGCCAGACACCTGGTAGGTGGGCAAGAGAAACTTAATGAGTGAATAAATGAAGGCAAGTTCAGACACTCAACTGAAGTGGAACATTTTAACTAGAAAGGGAAAAATCAAATGGTCTTATTAATTTCATCTTGACCTGCCTTGAGCTAAGGTGAAAGTGAAAATGAGGAAGTTGCAAGATAGAATAAAAATTGACATAGAAAATAAATATTGATAGAAAAACCATATCAGAGATTTATGGTATAAATCTTACCATAAATCTACCACCCTATAGATTACCATAAATCTAAAGGGTGGTAGAGATAAGCCTACTTATTGATGTATATTAAGAGGAAGTCATTTTGTATACACTAAATTGGAAACTTTTTTCTTTATAGACACAAGGTGTGAACATAGAACAGTTCAGAGGTAAGAGTTACTTGTATTTGTAATTTTTTCTGGGCTTTGGAGTAAAATAATAGAGTGTAATTATGGGTAACATTTATAAAATAAAATGATGACAGAGGCTGTATTCCTTTGGGTACAGAATTGAAGAACACAGTATCATATAGTGGGAAAAGGAAAGGGCCCGATTCGTTGTCTGATGGACCAGCTTGCAAAAGGCCAGCTCTGTTGCATTCCCAATTTTTGGTAAGTATCTTACCATTTTCCTCTGACTATCCTTTGGAATATTATTCCTGGGATAATTTTAGAAGGAAGTGAGTGTGCAAGTTGCATTTTCCTTCTTTCCAGACACCACCTCAAACACCAACGCCTGGGGAGAGCATGGAAGATGTTCATCTCAATGAACCCAAACAGGACAGCAGTGCTGATCTGCTTCAGAACATTATCAACATTAAGAATGAATGCAGCCCCGTTTCCCTGAACACAGTTCAAGTTAGCTGGGTGAACCCCGCCGTGGTTCCTCAGAGCTCCCCCGCAGAGCAGTGTCAGGACTTCCATGGAGGGCAGGTCTTTTCTCCACCTCAGAAATGCCAACCATTCCAAGTCAGGGGCTCCCAACAAATGATAGACCAGGTTTCCCTGTACCAGTATTCTCCACAGAACCAGCATGTAGAGCAGCAGCCACACTACACCCACAAACCAACTCTGGAATACAGTCCTTTTTCCATACCTCCCCAGTCCCCCGCTTACGAACCAAACCTCTTTGATGGTCAAGAATCACAGTTTTGCCCAAACCAAAGCTTAGTTTCCCTTCTTAATGATCAAAGGGATTCTGAGAATATTGCTAATCCCATTCAGACTTCCTCCAGTGTTCAGCAGCAAAATGATGCTCACTTGCACAGCTTCAGCATGATGCCCAGCAGCGCCTGTGAGGCCATGGCAGGGCACGAGATGGCCTCTGACTCTTCAAACACTTCACTGCCATTCTCAAACATGGGAAATCCAATGAACACCATACAGTTAGGGAAATCATTTTTTCAGTGGCAAGTGGAGCAGGAAGAAAGCAAATTGGCAAATATTTCCCAAGACCAGTTTCTTTCAAAGGATGCAGATGGTGACACGTGAGTATCCTTTTATCTCATGTTCTTAATTAGGTAAGTCACACTTGTTGGACTAGTGAGTGTAGAATTTTTCTAGGGTGTACCAAGGTATACCTTAGTTAGTGGTTGGCTAACCAAGATGACTAGTGTAGATAGAAACCGCCACTCAGTGATAGCTAGTATGTCAAGAAAGGGTTTTCCTTCAAAAAATTTTTTTGGCTGAACAAATAATCTGTTCTAAATTGATAAAAATATCTGTGTCTTCTTGATTAGTTGAGTTTGGAAGACCAGCGTAGACTATGTCTGTAGAACAGAAACAATTAGATCATGATTAGGGATAAACTGTGAGTTGGTTTGTAGATTGATCTTAATCTGTCCTGATGCCTTTGTGGCCTTGGGCAAGTTATTTAACCTCCTTATGTCTCAGTTCCTTGACATGTAAAATGATAATACCTCTTGTATAG
The DNA here is from genome assembly GCF_009828535.3 of Hylobates moloch. Taxonomy (NCBI): domain Eukaryota; kingdom Metazoa; phylum Chordata; class Mammalia; order Primates; family Hylobatidae; genus Hylobates; species Hylobates moloch. Next base: position 59,915,092 of record NW_026652279.1, on the reverse strand, counting down.
GGGTTTTATGAGTATTAAAAATAATAGATTTAAGGTGATAGCATGGTGCTTGACATTCTTCTTTTTCTTTTATTTCTGATAGCCTAACCCATCCTGTTCCAGCTGGGGTGTATTATCAGTATAGCAGAAAAGACAAATTATGCTTTGTAATGTTTCATTTGAGTGTACCAATATATAAAAAGGGGGCTAAAGGAAGATTTTTTTTTTTTTTTTCCCAAAAGAACAACTTAGTGAAATCAGAAGTAATTCACCTGCTTTCCTTTCCATGTTCCCCAGGTTCCTTCATATCGCTGTTGCCCAAGGGAGAAGGGCACTTTCCTATGTTCTTGCAAGAAAGATGAATGCACTTCGCATGCTGGATATTAAAGAGCACAATGGACAGGTGAGGACCTTGACAGAGTCTGAAATGGCAAAGAGGGGGTCATGGTGAAGGGAATGATGACCAGCCTTATGTGCAGATCATCTTAGAGCTCAAGATCAAGAGAGTTTAGTTAATATTAACTTTGAGATGTTGACTTTTTGCTACCATCAACCTTGAAGTTATTAACGTTAACTTTGTAGCTGTTTGACCAAACACTGAGAGTAATAAAGTCACACCCTAGGCTTACTTTAGTTTCCTTGTCTTACAGTATCTGATTGCTTATTCAAAGGATTTATTTTCTCTATGTGGGTTTTTCCCTCAGTCATAGTTTAGTTTCATATTCCTTGTTACGATAACATTGTATGTTTAAAATATCTTTTTTCCTCTCGATATCCACAGAGTGCCTTTCAGGTGGCAGTGGCTGCCAATCAGCATCTCATTGTGCAGGATCTGGTGAACCTTGGGGCACAGGTGAACACCACAGACTGCTGGGGAAGAACACCTCTGCATGTCTGTGCTGAGAAGGGCCACTCCCAGGTGCTTCAGGTAAGAGGCAGCAAACCAGGCTTCCATCATTGCAAGGCCAGAGAGATAGAGTTGGATATTAGAAGTTGGATATAGGTTGCCTGCTGGAATAATCTATTTTGAGTTAACTTACTCATTTCTTGGGGATTCTAATAGGTATATGCGCAGCTTGTGTTGCTAACAGATGTCTGTTTTTAAAATCTGCAGGCGATTCAGAAGGGAGCAGTGGGAAGTAATCAGTTTGTGGATCTTGAGGCAACTAACTACGATGGTAAGCAACTGAAACTTTTATGAGATTCAGAGCCACTTAGAGAGGGGGACCCATAAGGTCTAAGGGTGCTAAGTATCATACTAAGAAGGAAGGTAATTAAAGCTAAAATATTCTGTAGGTAAAATTAGCACCGAGACCCAAAAAGAGACTATATTCAGATTACCTTACTAGTTCTTGTGGAGCCCATTTGTAGGTTAAATTAGAGGCCATCCTCAACATTTGTCATTATAGAAGGACCAAAAGACCTGATGGGATGCTCGACCACTGCTTGATTATACTTTTCTTCTAGGCCTGACTCCTCTTCACTGTGCAGTCATAGCCCACAATGCTGTGGTCCATGAACTCCAGAGAAATCAACAGCCTCATTCACCTGAAGTTCAGGAGCTTTTACTGAAGAATAAGAGTCTGGTTGATACCATTAAGTGCCTAATTCAAATGGGAGCAGCGGTGGAAGCGAAGGTAAATTCACAGAAAAGGTTTAAGATAGGGTAGGGGAGAAACTGGTTATAGCAAAAGACCTTCCTTCCAAGTACGGATTCAAACTTCCTTTTTTTTTTTTGAAATTAATGGTGTGAGTAGCAATGTATGAGTGGTTAAGAAGCCCAGATTTTTTTTTTTTTGAGGCGGAGTCTCACTCTGTCGCCCAGGCTGGAGTGCAGTGGTGCGATCTTGGCTCACTGCAACCTCCGACTCCCCGGTTCAGGCGATTCTCCTGCCTCAGCCTCCCAAGTAGCTGGGACTACAGGCGCCCACCACCACACCCAGCTAATTTTTTTATTTTTAGTAGAGACGAGGTTTCACCGTGTTAGCCAGGATGGTCTCGATCTCCTAACCTCGTTATCCGCCCGCCTCGGCCTCCCAAAGTTCTGGGATTACAGGCGTGAGCCACCGCGCCCGGCCAAGAAGCCCAGATTTTAACAGATCATTTCATGTGTTTTCTTGATTTGCTTTAAATCCATGAATTATTATCGGAAAGGTCATTTAGGTATAAAATAAATAGTCTTTGAAAGGTAAAGAAAATGCTTGGAATTGATATTGTCATTTTGGCTTCCATTTTCATACACTGAGAATAAAGGTAGTGCTTTTTGTAAGGGTTTCTTCATTGTTGTAGGATGTGGAATTCATCTTCTGGTTTTTAAGCTGGAAAATAGTTTATTATTTTAAAATTTTGGTTTTATTCACTGAGTATATGGGGGAAAAATGCCTAAGTCATAAACCGTTTGGACCCTTGAGGCTTACTGACTAGTAAAAGAGGTGAGAGATATAGCTAAATATAACTCTACAGAGAGGCTACCAAGTCTGGAAATGCAGGTGAATACATAATAAATGGTTTACTGGTATGTTATGACATAGGATTTAAAAGTATCATTTATTTTTCTACATTTTATGGTCACTGTATAAAAAGGTACATTGTGACAAGAGGCATATAGGCAAATTAATAGGAAATTTAAGAGGAATAAAAGATTCCATTTAGCTTGGGATTAAGGCATTGTGGAGAAGGGAGCATTCAAAGTGAGTCTCTGAAGCTGAATCAGACATTCAAGAGACTGGGTGAAAAGTGTATTCTGAGGCATGGTATCTGGATTTTCTTTTCTTTTTTCCTCCCTCTTGCCTTTGACAAGGATCGCAAAAGTGGCCGCACAGCCCTGCATTTGGCAGCTGAAGAAGCAAATCTGGAACTCATTCGCCTCTTTTTGGAGCTGCCCAGTTGCCTGTCTTTTGTGAATGCAAAGGTACTTTTAGAAAGCTTTAATAACCACACCAGAGTTGGAATGGCCTTCTGTACACCCTCTCAAAGTTTTCGAGCTCCTTTCATGAAATTTCCCCCTCCCTGATGTCTGTTAATTCATTTCTTTGTCTTCAGGCTTACAATGGCAACACTGCCCTCCATGTTGCTGCCAGTCTGCAGTATCGGTTGACACAATTAGATGCCGTCCGCCTGTTGATGAGGAAGGGAGCAGACCCAAGTACTCGGAACTTGGAGAACGAACAGCCAGTGCATTTGGTTCCCGATGGCCCTGTGGGAGAACAGGTGAGAGGCACAGGAGGGAGAGGAAGTACTTTTTGGCACTCCAGTCTGAAACATAAAGGGAGATGAGGCTGTGCAGGGTGAAGGCCAGCTGTTGCTCTTCAGGTGGACTCTATCAGTGTCTGTGTCTCCTGGTAGCCGTCATAGCATTGTGGAGTTACTCTTCCTTTGGAAACAGAGCAATTAAGAAATTTGAGGGTTTATCCATAGACTCAAAATGGTTAGAGGTCAGGTAGTATTCTGTGACACACACTTCGGGTTAGAGTAAGTCAGAATGGCTTAAGGTTCGGAAAGAGAAGGTACCAAGGTTCCTGCAGATACCAAGGAAAGAGAATCTTAGTCTTGTAAGATAACGAGCCTTCAAATATTGTGGATATTAAATGAGTTGTTACATGTGGAGTGCTCACAATAGTCCCAGGTACAGAGTAAGAGCTCAGTGAACATCAATAGTTGGAATTATTTCTGTCTATGAAGTGATACCGAACAAAAAAATGGAAAAATTACTTATGTAATTTCAAACCTAGAAATATTTTGTACTTTAAGCAGAATTAATGCTTTATTCATCAAATATGGTTATATATTATCATTGAGGATTGAATAGTTTCATGAGTAAACTTTTTAGATAACAAGAACTTATTCTTTCAAGAACTTAAAGTGTTTTTGATGGAACTCTTTTCCTGGGAGGAATGAGGGGGATTGTGGCTGTGGGTAGGTCATTACATACTTTACTAATCACAAAATAAAATATGTGGAATGCAGTTTAGCTTTTTCTTTGATTCTGAGCTGTCATTATGACCATAATGTTATAGTAGCCCCTATTTATACAGCTCTTTGTAATTTAGAAAGAATCTTTCCATAGTTTGTAAAACGTTTTCATGTATATCATTTAATAGAAGAACTTTGCAAGTTTCAAGTTTCAACTGAGAAAATTGATACTCAGAGAGGTTCCAAGGACCAGAACCATCATTAACTTGTAAAAGGCAGAGTCCTAAGCCCAGTATTTGCTTCTACTTCACTGTTTGTGGTGTGCAGTCATATAACTATGCTCTCAGGGATTATTGAGGTATTAAGCCATTTAACTCTTCATTAAATGTTCTCAGATTATCTCCTTTTTGCTTTGGTATTTTGTGTGTATTGGGCAGGTAGAGGCTCTTTCCCCTGGCTTTTATTGTCTTACTGTGGTCGTGTGTTTCCTCTTAGCAGCTATCAATTGTATCCCCTACCCCAATCTCCTTTCTTCTAAATTGTTGCTTCTAATCTGCTGGAGGCTGAGAGATAGAAAATAAAATGTGTCAGACTGGGATGTAAAATGAATCACTCTGAATGAGCCGGGATCTTTTCTGTGATCCATGAAGTTACGTGTAGATGCTTTAATACTTGGATATCATGACAGCTGTTTTGACTTGAATGGTATTAAGGATTTACTTGTGTGTGTATCATAAAATGTGGGTTTTGTGTTCCTGTTAGTTGAGGCTGACTTCGAGATAAGTGAGATATTATAATATGCCTTAATTACTGCCTTATATTAAATGTTCTCACAAATAGCAAGAGTAAAGATCAGGAAAAGAATATAGGGGTCAAGTTTATGGAGATTTTCAACTTCAGATAATTTTTAATGGAGATGTTTTACTTTCTTGAACCCAAAGATTATTATAAGATATCTGAAATAAGCTTTAAAAGAAGTTTATTATTTTTAAAAGTCACCTCAAAATCTTGAGAAGTATTGTGTGTATTTCTTCGTATACTTACAAGTTAATAGTAGTAGTGTAGATTGTATAAGAAAGGAATGAAACTCAGAAGGAAATACACCCCATTGGCCATGAGAAATAAACCTCACAAATTTTATTTGTTTCTCTTCCAGATCCGACGTGTCCTGAAAGGAAAGTCCATTCAGCAGAGAGCTCCACCATATTAGCTCCATTAGCATGGAGCCTGGCTAGCAACACTCACTGTCAGTTAGGCAGTCCTGATGTATCTGTACATAGACCATTTGCCTTATATTGGCAAATGTAAGTTGTTTCTATGAAACAAACATATTTAGTTCACTATTATATAGTGGGTTATCTTAAAAGAAAAGAAGAAAAATATCTAATTTCTCTTGGCAGATTTGCATATTTCATACCCAGGTATCTGGGATCTAGACATCTGAATTTGATCTCAATGGTAACATTGCCTTTAATTAACAGTAGCTTTTGAGTAGGAAAGGACTTTGATTTGTGGCACAAAACATTATTAATGTAGCTATTGACAGTTTCAAAGCAGGTATATTGTAAATGTTTCTTTAAGAAAAATGAAAGCATGTGAAAGGAAAAAGGTAAATACAGCATTGAGGCTTCATTTGGCCCTAGGCAGTCCCTGGGAGTTACTGGCATGGGACAGGCTTCATTCACTGGACTAGATGAAAGGTGTCCATGGTTAGAATTTGATCTTTGCAAACTGTATATAATTGTTATTTTTGTCCTTAAAAATATTGTACATACTTGGTCATTAACATGGTCATATTTGAAATGTATAAGTCAATAAAATAGAAAAGAAACAAGTGAATTGTTGCTATTTAAAAAATTTTTTACAATTCTAAGGAGTTTTTATTGTGTAATCACTAAGTCTTTGTAGATAAAGCAGATGGGGAGTTACGGAGTTGTTCCTTTACTGGCTGAAAGATATATTTGAATTGTAAAGATGCTTTTTCTCATGCATTGAAATTAGACATTATTTGTAGGGAATTGCATGCTTTTTTTTTTTTTTTCTCCCTAGACAGGGTCTTGCTCTAACGCCCAGGCTGGAGTGCAGTGGCGTGTTGTTGGCTCACTTCAGCCTTGACCTGGGCTCAAGTGATCCTCCTGCCTGAGCCTTCTGAGTAGCTGGGACTACAGGTGTGCACCCCTTGCCTGGCTCATTTTTTATTTTTGGTAGAAGCAGGATCTTGCCACCTTGCTCAGGCTGGTCTTGAACTCCTGAGCTCATGCCATCTGCCTGCCTTAGCCTCCCAAAGTGCTGGGATTATAGGAGTGAGCCACCATGCCCGGCTGGCAGTTGCATGGAAGAGAACACCTCTTTATGACTTACCCTCTAGAATTTCTAATTTATGTGTTCTGTTGAAATTTTTATTTTTTTTACCTTTATAGAAACAACAAAAAGTCAATATTGAAACATGTCTTCCTGTTTTCTATTGTTAAATGATGATAATATGCCATGATGTTTTATATATATCATTCAGAGAAAGTTTTATTTTTTAATAACATTCTATTTACATTATTTTGCTTGCCGCTGGCATGCCTGAGGAATGCATTTGGCTTTGATTACACACTAAGTTTTTGTAATAAATTTGACTCATTAAAAACCTTTTTTTTTTTAAAAAGAAATCTCATTAGTGACTAACTTATCTTTGCAGCTGAGTACTTACATTCTTTTTAAAAAGATACCCTTGGATTGATCACATTGTTTGACCCAGTATGTCTTGTAGACACGTTGGTTATAATCACCTTGTATCTCTAAATATGGTGGGATATGAACCAGTCCATTCACATTGGAAAAACTGATGGTTTTAAATAAACTAATTCACTAATATTATTTGTCTTACGTGCATTTTCTTTTCCTAGTGCCTTATTTCCCTAGATAGAAAAAGTACTATTGACGATTTTAAATACCTTTGAGTTAATTTATGTTAATTTGGGCTTTTTGGAGAACATGTTTCCTGAAAGTATAGAAGATTTAACATCAAAATCTATTTGCTAAGTTTACTAGGAGAAGTGTGTTAGGTTTTGAAATTATCATGGAAGTTTAATAGATGCTGTCGATCATTCACATGTTTAGATGCTAAAAAAAAAAAAAGCTAAGTGGAAGCAGTGAATCATAGGAATAACAGTTTGGAGATTACCAGGATCATCCTTAGAGAGATGTAAACTTGGGAAAGGTTCTTCCCTTTGCCAGCAAGCCATTTTGACATGTGTGAGAACAAACACATCAATATCTGTCAGTATGTCATTACAATTACTGCACATATATTCTAGTTCTTAACAGCTGTTTTGAGAATCTGGTGAAAGCTATGAATCCTTTTCCTGGAAAATGCAAATACATGTATACACACAAATGCTGTGTACAATATTTGGGGCTTCACAACCTTCAGAAGACCATGACTCACAAGAATCCACTTTAGTTTCATTTCTGCACATAAATATTTTTCTTCTTTCATATAACAAAATCTTGAGTAATTTGCTTTGCAAATGCAACCTGTTAACCAGAACAGCAGAAATGATGTACTCCCACTGAACATAGCTCTACAGTGAGCTTTACCCAAGTGAGCTTCTGTGTTCTCTTAATCCCAAATTCTCTCATAGTTCAACCAATATCTAGCAAGTGTGTGTGTGTGTGTGTATGTGTGTGTGTGTGTGTGCAAAGATGTAAACAATTTGAGGCTAAGACATATATAAGACATTTCTTAGCCATAAGATGTTTACGTGAGAGATATGGCATGTACTTTATTAGGTAAACTATGTTAAATAGCATTAAAAAGGAAGAAGATTCAGAAGGGACATTTCTTTCTGACTGGGGAGGATTCAAGGTAGAGCATTTGAACTGTATCTTCTGAATAGTTGATTTGGATGTTCATATAAAGGGAGCAGAGGCAGATGAAAGAAACAGCATAAACCAAGGCATAGGCGTCTGTGGGAATAGCAGGTGATTTTAATATAGTTAGTTAGAATCTGGAGTGGCCAATAAGGTTCATCTTGTGTTCCACCTCTGACTGGTAATATTCTCGAGTGTCAAGTTGAAAAGATCCTCAGGCTCGTAGGCGCTTGTCAGGAGAGGCTGCTGTGATTGATGTGTGATATCTGCCACAGGAATATGGGAAATGGCTCTTGATTGAATACATTTTAAAGCCTCACAGAAGCCAAGACTGTGTGCTCGTTGCTGCAACTTCAGTGCCTAGCACAGTTCCTGGCACATGGAAATAGTTCATAAAATATTGGTTGAGTGAACGAATGTATGCCAATCCTGGTTAGAGTCACTGGTGGTGGTGGGGGAGGTGATGTTTGGAGCCAGAGTTATACTATTAATTACTAATGAATTATTGACTATCATGGTTCTGCATTTAATTCTGCCACATGATTTCACAGTGACATGGATGATATGTTAATGAAAATGGGCATGGGCATAGTTGGACTCATTAAAGAAAAAAATCAGGCAGTCTGTCTTTGCAAAGGACTGTTAGTGCTGTAATTTGATATTGACTAAGGAATCCCTACAAGAGTCAGAGACCAAATCTTCCAGCTCAATTTGTTAGTCAAATCAGTAACATTTAATATCCTTTCTATATTTGTACTTAATCAGGACAGGAAAATTTCCTCAGAGGTCTCTGACTTTTAACAAATGTCAACTTAAACATACTGCCACTAACTTCCATTTTCTGGTAACCTCAGTTGTTCTGTATTGAATATGACCTCAGAGAGAAATCAGCTTCAGTCACTGGCTAAGTTTGTGATGGTTCCCTGAGATCAGGCCTGGGTACAAGGTTTGAGATTACTTGTAACCATGCTACTAGGTTTTGGCTATACCTGCTGGTGCCCTGGATAAATCCTTGAGAGAAGGGGAGACACTGCCTTATTAGTCATCAGAGGCCCTGCACCTAGCACAGTATCTGACACACTGTAGACATTCAATAAATAGTTCCTAAGTTGAATTTAATTTCAAGACTTTGTAAAATTTTTTTTTCTTGGCATATTTTATTCTTCAGTGTGTAAATACTTTTATTATCTACATAGAGTTTATGACTTAATCCAGTACTTTTATGCTTCAAGCCTTTGGAGTCTGTGCAGACCCAGAAACATCGCATGGGTGGCACATTTCTAGGAGGAGTAAGATTGGTTGTTTTTGTTTGTGTGTTTGTTTGTTTTTTTGAGACAGAGTCTCGCTCTGTCGCCCAGGCTGGAGTCAGTGGCAAGATCTTGGCTCACTGCGGCCTCCACCTCCCAGGTTCAAGCAATTCTTGGGCCTCAGCCTCCTGTGTAGCTGAAATTACAGGCACACACCACCACACCTGGCTAATGTTTTTGTATTTTTAATAGAGATGGGGTTTCACCATGTTGGCCAGGCTGGTCTTGAACTCCTGGTCTCAACTGATCTGCCCACCTCAGCCTCCCAAAGTGCTGGGATTACAGGCATGAGCCATCACGCCCAGCTGGTTGTAGATTCCTCTCAAAATGTGTCTTGCTTTCTTCTTTGTACTCCTTGTCCTCTGGCCTGTCGTCCCCGCTCTCTCCATCACACCATTCCCCTTGGCTGTCAGCTGAAGAGGGTTTGGGGATGAGATAGTGCAGCTGCTGAGTGCCCCTAGGTTCAAGGTTTCAGTCTTTGGTCGACATTAGTATCTTATGTGAAGCTTGTTAAACATGCAAATACCTAGGCCCCACCCCAGGCTTCCTGAATCAGAATCTCCAGGGTTTTCAGGGCTTCTGGCAGGTTATACGTGGTGATTCGAGTGCAGCTTTAGTCTAAATTAATTAGGAAATGCAGACTTTGGAGAGTAGCTGTGGTTGGGCAGTAGCCATATGGTGGTAACAGAGTGGGTTTCTGGAATGCGTATGGGGATGAAGTAGCAACTGATGAAGATGTGCAGTGTGCCAGGCACGTTGGATCCTATGGTATAGAAACTAGCTTTGAAGATACAATCATGAGTCACCTTATTTTTTTTTTTCCTGCTTTCAGAAATCACTTTTCTAAGGTGATTCTGGTGTTTAAGTTTCTCAAGTATATTAGTTTCCCAGGACTGTCTAACAAATAACCACAAACTTGGTGGCTTAACTCAGAGAAATTCATTTTGTCACAGTTCTGGAGGCCAGAATTCTGAAACCAAGGTGTTGGCAGAACCATGTGCCCTCCAAAGGCTCTAGGTGGAATTCATGCCTTTTATTCCAGCTTCTAGTGGCTCTAGGTGTTCCTTGCCTTGTGGCAATATAACTCCAGTGTCTGCTCCATCTCCACATGGCCTTCTCCTCTTCTCCCTGTGCCTCCTCTCTGTATATCTCTTACAAGGACTCTTACCACTGAATTTAGGGGCCACCTGAGTAATCCAGGATGACCTCATCTCAATTTTATTTATTTATTTATTTATTTATTTATTTATTTATTTATTTATTTATTTTTTATTTATTTATTTATTTATTTATTTATTTATTTATTTATTTATTTTTGAAGGGGAGTGCAGTGGTGCCATCTTGGCTCACTACAACCTCCACCTCCTGGATTCAAGTGATTCTCTCCTTCCTCAGCCTCCTGAGTAGCTGGGATTACAGGCATGCACCACCACACCTGGCTAATTTTGTATTTTTAATAGGGATGGGGTTTCACCATGTTGGTCAGGCTGGTCTCGAACTCCTGGCCTCAGATTATCCGCCCACCTCGGCCTCCCAAAATGCTGGGATTACAGGTGTAAGCCACGGCACCCTTTTTTTTTTTTTTTTTTTTTTGTGAGGGCGTCTCACTCTGTCACCCAGGCTGGAGTGCAGTGGCACGATCTCAGTTCACTGCAACCTCTGCCTCCCAGGTTCAAGCAATCCTCCTGCCTCAGCCTCCCAAGTTGCTGGGATTACAAGCGTGCTCCACCATGTCCAGCTAATTTTTGTATTTTTAGTAAAGACGAGGTTTCATCATTTTGGCCACGACGGTCTCGAACTCCTGACCTCAAGTGATCTGTCAGCCTCAGCCTCCCAAAGTGCTGGGATTATAGGTGCGAGCCACCACGCCTGGCCTCAATATTCTAAATTGTACAAAGACTCTTTTTCCAAATAGGTCACATTCAAAGGTTCTAAGGATTAGGATGTGGACATACCTTTTGGGTGGCCTTAATTTAAAACTTACTACACCAGGAAAGAGGATTTATAATGATTTCTGTTATCATTATTTCTCTTAAAAATGAGTAACATTAATATTTCCTTTTTTAAAAAATTATTTTATCATGGTAAGAACATTCTGCCGGGCGCGGTGGCTCACGCCTGTAATCCCAGCACTTTGGGAGGCCGAGGCGGGCGGATCACGAGGTCAGGAGATCGAGACCATCCTAGCTAACACGGTGAAACCTCGTCTCTACTAAAAAATACAAAAAATTAGCTGGGCGAGGTGGCGGGTGCCTGTAGTCCCAGCTACTCAGGAGGCTGAGGCAGGAGAATGGCGTGAACCCCGGGGGGCGGAGCCTGCAGTGAGCCGAGATTGCAACACTGCACTCCAGCCTGGGCGACAGCGAGACTCCGTCTCAAAAAAAAAAAAAAAAAAAAAGAACATTCTATTTTCTTACGAAATTGTAAAGTGTACAGTAATAGGGACAATGTTGTACAATAGATCTCTAGAACTTATGAGTATTTCTTTCTGAGCAATCCTATAGCCTGTCTTCAGAATCTATGAGTACCTTTTACATATTATTAGTGATCTAACGTATGGTAAAATATCTTCATTTCATTTATTAGCTATAATACTAAACATTGACCAGGAAACTCATTTACCATTGATAAACTTTAAGAGAAACAAAAATATTTATTGAGCTGTAACTCAAAAATTATGATAATGATTAAAAGAGCTTCAAGTATCTTAAACTTCCAACAAAGCTTTTATAATTATCACTTGTCATTTTGCTCCCTGGTACACATGTGAATGAATCTGCTGCTCTTCGCCTTGGATCACACTACCTAGAGCTGACTGGGTGAGAAGCAACATGATCCCGAATCAAATTAAAATACTATGCTTTACAGCATCTGATCTTGTAATGATAACAGTAGAATAGTCACTGAAAACTGCAAATGTTTAAAAGTCAAGGGTCAAATCCAGTTTCATACAATAACAGTTTATTCCACTTTGCTAAAACTCAATTGAAATAGACCGTTTTAAGTGTAGATATTATCTTTTTAAGTGATAGGATTCTGGCTTTTGCTCCATAAATAAAGATTTCAGCAGCTCTGGGAACTTGGTAGCTGGATCCAGCATGTGTTTACCTGTTGGATCAGCATAGTTCCTGTAGGCTTGACAATCGGGACAAATTTCAGATTGTGAAACAACACTAGATTCCTTAGCTTAATTAATCTGGGGTTTAAGTTTCAAATTATGATTTATTTTCATCAATTCGTGGTATCTTAATTCACATGGCCTGCTCTCCCTATTTGCAGCCAAACGTCTCTCAGGTAGGACTTTAATTTCAAATGATTGCGTAAGACTGTAGGGTACTTCCCGACTGGCCTTCGTGGAAGCCCCAGGTGTCGACTGCTCTGGAGGCGAACTGCTCTTTTCTTCCAGCACTTGAGGGTTAGTTTTGGTGTTTGCCTCAGGGAGTGTGTCCGGTGGGAGTCTGCGTTTCTGAATTGGTGCCAGAGGTGTTTTTTTTTTTTACATTAGATATCATTTTTCTTTTGTCTTTAAAAAAGGTATCCTTTTCTTTTTGCTCCCAAGAAGTATTCCTTCCAGAATACTTTAAAATTTTCAAAAAGTTCTCCTTTTTTAGGCTCTCACAGATATGGAAGAATTGGTCGTCTTCAGGATAGCAATTTTGTCTGGTGTAACTTCTTATACATATGTAAGGAGAATTCAAAATATATCATTTGGGAAAACAAGCAAGCATTTGGATGGTGCCTCTACTCAAAATATTCCTGGAAAATTTTTTTAACGATAAATTTTTAGCCAGGTGTGGTGGCACATGCCTGTAGTGTCTGCTACTTGGAGGCTGAGGAGGGAGGACTGTTTGGGCCCAGGAGCTCTGGGCTGCAGTGAGCCATCCATGATCCTGCCAATGTGGTGTAATAAGATGTATAGACAGAAGTTTAATTTACACAGTATTAATTTCTATACACATTCTAATCATACAGGCTAATGAGGTACATCATTTAAAGTGCAGGATTTATAGACAGCTGACAAGTTTCTCTTTTATGACATTATTCTATTTCCCTGTCTATATAAATCAATCAGTTTTGTTTCTTCCCTCAGCTAAAGTTACATCAAATCTGTTATCTATTTCCCTGTCTATATAAATCAATCAGTTTTGTTTCTTCCCTCAGCTAAAGTTACATCAAATCTGTTATCAAGGTCAAAATGTCTATTAATCAGTTAATAGGGTAGCTAAAAAGTCTGTTAAATTTTTTTTTTTCTATTTTCTCCCCCACCACCCACATCTAGGTTTTCAAGACTTTATTCTTGAATTACCACAATAGACAGAAGCCTGACTTTTTATTATGGAAACATTCAAACACACATACAAGTAGGCAGAATAGTATATTGAACACATATATCTATCATGAAACTTCATCAATTATAAACATTTTGCCATTTTTGTTTCTTCCTCCCCCCATATTTTTTTCTAGAATAAGTTAAAGCCCACTCCAAGCATTATAGATTGTCAGTAAGAATCGCTAACAGATAAGTAACTTGTGTCCCCAGTAAATAGCTTTCTAATTATTTTTCCTCCAATCTTCCTGCTTTTCTTACCAATCCAAAAATTTCCACTACTTGGCATACTGTTAAAGAAACACAGAAAGTTTTTCAAAGGCTCAGTGCTGCCTGTTGAATCAGATGCAAACTCTTGTCCTGGTTTACAAAGCTATGTTGACCTTAGCTTGACCCTGCCTGTCTAATCTCATCTCATTTTTCCCCAGTGGGCTATCAGGTGGGTCTCTTCACTGTATCAGCTGATGCTCTGTTTATTCCTGTCTCTTGAGGTGTCCTCACCTCCCCAAATTCTGTGCATCCTAGAAAGCCCTGCTTGGGTGCCACTTTCTCTATTATGCTTTTTCCAGCTCTGACTGACTGCTCCTTTCCCTGAACTCCTGGGATTAAAACACAATTCCTCTAACTTTCAGATCTGGTATTTTCTGTCATATTCCAGACTTAATTATTGCAATCAGGAAAGTGAGCTCTGAATCTGAATTTTCTCTTCCTTCCTTCCTTTTATCCTTCCTTCCTACCCTTCTCTCTCCTGTCTCTCCTTCCTTCCTTCCTTTTCTCTCTTTCTTTCCTTTCTTTCTGCTCCCCGTCCCCCTCCCCCTCCCCTTCTCCCCTCCCTCTCCCCTCCCCTCTCTTTGTCACACTCTGTCATCCAGGCTGGAGTGCAGTGCATGATCATAGCTCACTGCAGCTTTGACCTCCCGGGGTCAAGTGATTCTTCCTCCTCAGTCTCCTGAGTAGCTGGGACTACAGGTGCACACTACCATGCCCGGCTGATTTATTTTTGTTGTAAAGATGGGGGTCTCACTATATTGCCCAGGCCAGACTCCTGGCCTCAAGCAATGCTCCCTTCTCAGCCTCCCAAAGTGCGGAGATTACAGGTGTGTGCCACTGCAGCATTTACTTTTTAAATACAACTTTAAAATGTCTGGGTGAGTGGTATTTTTGAGGACACAAAGAAGGTGAGTGGTGCTGGATAGAATCTAGCATTGGAATCGTAGGCAGAATTCTTAGATGGTCCTAGGGCTATCTTTGCCCCAGGTGTTACTCCTGTGATTCTGTTAGGTTACATTGCAAAAGTGATATTGCAAAGGTAAATAAAGTAATTATCAACCAGCTGACCTTAAGATAGGGAAACTACTCATCTAATCACACGGGCCCTTTAAAAGCAGAGCGTTTTCTTTGGCTGGAGGCAGAAGAGGAAATCTTAGAGATTCCAAGCCTGAGAAGGACTCAACCCACAATTACTGGCTTTGAGGATGGAGCAAGGGGGCAATGAGCCAAGGAATACAGGTATTTTGTAAATATCCAAACAGAAAATGGAATCTCAGGCCTACATCCACAAGGAATTGACTTCTGCCAACAACCTGATTAAGCTTAGAAGCAGATTCTCGCTCAGAGCCTCCAGATAAGAGCCCAGCCCTGCTGACACTTTGAGTTTGGCGTTGTGTTACTTCATGCAGAGAGTCAAGCCAACCCCGCCCAGACTCTGACCTGCTGAACTGTGAGGTAACACATGGGTGGTGTTCTGAGCTGCTAAATTTAGGGGTAATTTGTTACACAGCAATAGAAAGTGAATACAATATATAACATAGGGTTTGAGCTTATAGTGCAATTTTATGCGTTTCCTGCTATTTTAATTGAGGCTCCAAATCAGCAAGAGAGGTTTTCCAATCAATGGGGGCACTGGTCTTAGGATGTGTGGTCATTACACAGGCTAGCAGTGTCTTTAGTTTATGATATCTCACTTTTGTCCATCACTTCCTCATTCCAGATGGGAAACTTTCTTTTTTTTCTTTTTCTTTCTTTTTTTTTTTCTTTTTTGAGATGGAGTCTCGCCCTGTCACCCAGGCTGGAGTGCAGTGACATGATCGCGGCTCACTGCAACCTCCACATCCCGGGTTCAAGCGATTCTTCTGCCTCAGCCTCCCGAGTAGCCGGAACCACACGTGCATGCCACCATGCCCTGCTAATTTTTGTAGTTTTTAGTAGAGACGGGGTTTCACCAAGTTGGCCAGGCTGATCTTGAACTCCTGACCTTGTGATCCACCTGCCTTGGCCTCCCAAAGTGCTGGGATTACAGGCATGAGCCACCATGCCCGGCCTGGAAAATTTCAAGGAAAGGAAAGTGTAGCTTCCCTATTGCCAGTGTTTTCGAAAGAATCTATAAAAGGGTCCTGGAGCAGGGGAAGGTGATGAGGACAGCATAACTGACCAGTAGTAGCATCAGCTTACTGTGTTGCCAGACTCTAGCCATTTACCTCTACTGTGAGAGTGGGGCATATTTTGTAGGGCAGCGGTCTCCAACCTTTTTGGCACCAGGGACCAGTTTCATGGAAGACAATTTTTCCATGGATGGGCTGTGGGTGGTGGATGATTTCAGGATGAAACTGTTCCACCTCAGATCATCAGGCATTAGATTCACATAAGGAGGACGCAACCTAGATTCCTTGCATGCACAGTTCACAATAGGGTTCACGCTTCTATGAGAATCTAATGCCGGAGGCTGATCTGACAGGAGGCGGAGCTCAGGCGGTAATGCTGGCTCGCCCATCGCTGGTACCAGCTCATGGCCCGGTAGTTGGGGAACCCTGTTGTAGGGAAAGAACCCCTTAGCTCTGCAGCAGCCAAGATTTCAGATGGTACAACTTGTTTAAAATAAATAGACACACTCACTTCAGAGACTGCTCAAGAAATAGTTGCTGAGAGCTCTTGGAACCAAGATGAGAACTTACATTACAGTTTCTTCTGCAGCCTAGGATCACAGATGACGGGCAGGGGCTTTATTAGTTTAACCGGCATCTATTTCTCCAGTCGTGCACGCAGAAATGAATGAATGATTAGACATTCATCTGGGGTGCCTTTGTGTGATTCATAAATAACTTGTTCCTTATAAAATTTATTGCTGAATGACTCATTAAAGAATGATGATGAAGATAATAAGCCTCCTAAAGGGTTATGCAAGTGTTCTTTTAAAAATCAACTTTGCGAGGTGTAATTAATGCATAAATTTTAAGTGTACAGTTTAACAAATGTATACACCTATGTAACCACCACCCAGTCAAGATACAGAACATTTTTGACATCCCAGAAATTTCCTTCATGCCCCTTTGCAGTCAATCTCTCCTTCCACATAGCTATTGATCTGATTTCTATTATATCATTGTAGATTAGTTTTTGTCTCTTCGAGAAAGTCATATAAATAGAATCATACAGTCTGTACTATCTTCTGGGTTTCTTTCACTTAGCATGACTTTTTTTTTTTTTGAGACGGAGTCTTGCTCTGTCGCCCAGGCTGGAGTTCAGTGGCACGATCTTGGCTCACAGCAAGCTCCGCCTCCTGGGTTCACACCATTCTCCTGCCTCAGCCTCCCGAGTAGCTGGGACTACAGGCTCCTGCCACCACACCCGGCTAATTTTTTTTTTTTGTATTTTTAGTAGAGACGGGGTCTCACCCTGTTAGCTAGGATGGTCTCTATCTCCTGACCTTGTTATCCACCTGCCTTGGCCTCCCAAAGTTCTGGGATTACAGGCATGAGCTACCGTGCCCGGCCTCTGCACGATATTTTTGAGATTAATCCACATCGGTGCATTGATCACTAAAGTATATTTCTATTGCTGAGTAGAATTCCATTGCACTAATAACACAATTGGTTAGCCATTCACCTAATAGTGGACATTTCGGTTGTTTCCAGTTTGGGACTATTATTGAGTAAAGTTGATATGAACAGTATTTGTGTGGACATATGTTCTCATTTCATTTTAAATTCTTAGGAGTGAAGTACCTGGTTCATATAAGTGTGTGTTTAGCCTTAAAAGAAATGGTCAAACTCTTTTTTAAAGTGATTGTGTCATTTTTCTCTTCTAATAGCAATGCAGAAGAGATTTCTCAATCTTCCTTCAAACTTGGTATTGCCAGTCTTTTTAATAGCAGCCCTTCTAATGGATGTGTAGTATTATCTTATAGATTTAATTTCCAGGGTGACTAATGACGTTGAGCATCTCTTCTTGTGCTTACTTACCATTTATATATCTTGTTAGTGAAGCATCTGTTCAAGTTTTTGTCTGTTAAAATAATTAGCCCCTTATTGAGTTGTAGCAGTTTTTTAAAATATATATTCTAGATATAAATGTATTTCAGATACATGTATTATAAGAATTTCTCCCAGTCTGTGGCTTGCCTTTTTATCACTTCCTAAAAAAACTATTTTGCCCCATTTTCATTTTCTTCTTCTGGGTCTCTAATTACACTTATTTATACCATTTTCTATTGTCCCGAAGGTCTCTGAGGATCTGTTTATTTTTCTTGAATCTATTTTCTCTCCACCCATTAGCCTGAATATTTTCTATTGGCCTGTTTTCCTGTGTTCAACTTCACTGCCTTTCTTCTACCATCTCTGATCTACTGTGATTTCTTTTTGTCATTAAACTTTTCATTTTCAGTATTTCTATATAGTTCTTTTTTATAGATTTCATTTCTGTGCTGAGATTTTCTATCTTTTCACTCATTAAACCAATACTTTGATTCTTTGAACATGTATCATTTAATTCTTTGAGCCACATTTATAGGTGCTGCTTTTGAAGTCCTTCCTTATGTCTCAGGCCTGTAATCCCAGCACTTTGGGAGGCCGAGGCAGGCGGATCACCTGAGGTCAGGAGTTCAAGACCAGCCTGAGCAACATAGAGAAACCCTGTCTCTACTAAAAATACAAAATTAGCCTGGTGTGGTGGCAAATGCCTGTAATCCCAGCTACTCGGGAAGCTGAGGCAGGAGAATCACTTGAACCTGGGAGGCGGAGGTTGTGGTGAGCCAAGATTGCGCCATTGTACTCCAGCCTAGGCAACAAGAGCGAAACTTGGTCTCAAAAATAAATAAATAAATAAAATAAAAAAGTCCTTTCTTGTCTTCTAAACCCAAGATCTCTGTAATATTGAGACTGGCATTTTCTCTTTGACTGTGGGTCATGTGGATCATGTTTGCCTGTTTTTTTTTTTTTTTTAATGTCTACCAATTTTTAAATTGTATACTGGACATTGTTGGTAATACATTGTGTAGACTTTAGGCTCTGCATTTTGTTTTCTTCTTTTGAGAAGTGTTACCCTGTCTTCTATTAGGCTGTTTCATTACCTGCAGCTTACCTTGCACTTCTGTAGGCTAGTTTGCATGCTTTGCTAGGGTACATCTCTGGAAAACTCAATATATTTCCCAAGTTATTCTATCTTGGCACATTTCGACCTCCAATTCTGCAGATATTTTAAAGGCTTGGTTTTGGCTGGGCGCAGTGGCTCATGCCTGTAATCCCAGCACTTTGGGAGGCTGAGGTGGGCGGATCACCTGAGGTCCATGACCAGCCTGGCCAACATGGTGAAACCCTGTCTCTACTAAAAATACAAAAATTATCCAGGTGTGGTGGTGGGCGCCTGTAATCCCAGCTACTTGGCAGGCTGAGGCAGGAGAATTGCTTGAACCTGGGTGGTGGAGGTTGCAGTGAGCCGAGATACCACCACTGCACTCCAGCCTGGGCAAAAGAGTGAGACTCCATTACAAAAAAAAAAAAAAAAAAAAGGCTTGCTTTTTAATTTTGTTAGTGTGGGCCTGGAGTGGACCTTACTCTAAAGCATGGTTCTAATCTCTTCTGGTATCTCACATGCTTAGTGTGTTAATAAATTAATAACAAGATCTTGTCACTTTGGATTGGCCAAAACTTCAACGTTCTTCAGCACTGTTTAATGTCTACAATTGCTGTTCTGTACTTGTCTCTGCACTAACACTTCTCTATACTTACTATAAGACCCAGGTAGTCATGACATGGGCACGTATACCTTAGCCCTGAGTCAAGAATTCGTAGAGAATCTTTCAGACAACTTCTGGGACCCACCTTCTCACCACCCCCAAAACACGTTTCTTTTTGGTGCCTTGCTCTACAGATTCTTCTGAACTCTGATCTCTGCCTTGTCAGCTCAGCAGAACTACTGTGCTCAGATTGGATTCTAGCTTGCGATGCTGTGGTTGGAAAATTGTACCCTTGCAGAGATCCAGGATAATCATGGGCCTCACCTAATGAATTTCTCCTCTCTCAGAGATCACAGTGTTTAATTTCCTGTTGTCCAATGCTGAAAAACAATTGCCTCATATATTATTTTCCATTTCATTGTTTATGGGTGGAGGGCTAGTCCTATACCAGTTGTTTCATCATAGTTGGAAGTGAAAGTTTGCAAGATGTGCTCTTAAAGATTAAATTATGTAAACAGAAACGGATTTACCAAAGAGGGGGCCCAAAGATTCTGTTTGGGCTGAAAAAGCATTTGTAATGGTCATGAGTCCCATTCTATGACTCAGACACTGACTCCATTCATAGGAAGTTAGTATGGTGGAGTAGAGTGTAGTTTCTCTGCGTTGTTTCTAAAAATTGAGTCTAACAGCCATCTCCCCTCTCTAAGAAACAAAAAGAAAGTTTCTAAAAATAATAGTAGTAATAATAACTTACTATTATTATATACTTAATGTTCTAGGTTCTGTCTCTAAGGCTTTATATTTATTAACCAATTCTTTATAATAAATTAATCACCAATTAACTACTAGTTAGTACCTGAACATGATTAATTACTAATTAAAAATCCTATTTACAGACCAGCCTGGGCAACGTAGCGAGATCCTGTTTTTACAAAAAATAAGCACATTAACTAGGCATGGTTGTGCATGCCTGTAGTCCTAGCTACTTGGAAGGCTGAAGTGGGATGATTGCTTGAGCCCAAGAGTTTGAGGCTGCAATGAGCTATGATTGTGCCAATGTGCCCCAGCCTGGGTGACAGAGTGAAACCCTGTCTCTAAAAGAGAAAAGAAATGTTATATAGCATAAAAGATTCTAGAAACTCAAATTATATTAACCTGCCTCGTAAATTTGTGAGGGAATTTGTGAGCACATGTGGGTATGTGAGAACTCCTACCTCGAGGTCTTTCCAAATGTTCTTTCCCTTCAGCACAACCTCTTCCCCGTCAATCAACTGAAATGTATAATTCAGAATTTAGCTTCAATATTACTACTTCCAGGAAGCTTGTTACATGCTTTCATAACATGTATTTTATTTTTTAAATCACAATTATAATTGAATTTACATAAATATTTATTTAATGGATGTCTTTTCCACTAGACTGTAGGCTCCATGAAACCCATTTCCTACCATGTACCCAGCACCTAGCACAGTTTTTTGACATGGTATATGTGTTCAATAAGTATTTGTTAAATAAAT
Source organism: Hylobates moloch (assembly GCF_009828535.3). Lineage (NCBI taxonomy): Eukaryota > Metazoa > Chordata > Mammalia > Primates > Hylobatidae > Hylobates > Hylobates moloch. The sequence goes on along the minus strand of NW_026652279.1, from coordinate 59,894,239 downwards.
GAAGGAATGTCAAAGAGTGAGTAGGCCTCCTGTCTCAGATTCCTATGAACTTGATTTATCATTGAGGATTGTCTATTTTTTGCCTTTCTCTCCTATTAAAAAAAATTACATACAGTAACATTTATTCTTTTTGGTGTATAGGTCTATGAGTTTTCTCAAAAGTCTAGAGTCATGTTACCACAATCAAGATATAGAACAGTTTCATGTCCCTCTGCTCCCCACCAAAAAATTCCCTCTCGATAACTTTGGTAATCAAACCCCCAACCTTTAACTGCCGACAACCATAGAGAATTGTTTATTTTACATTACCTTGGACTCTTCTTTTCCATCCTGCTTGGCCTATATTTCAGCTATCTTACTGCTCAGTAACACTCCTAAATATCAGAGATGTGAAATCGAATTTAGACTGTTGTCTTAGCATTTATGCCCTACATGGAATCATTTGAACAAACAATTTGACTACTTGGAAGAATCAGAAAAGGGACACTAGGTCAGCTGAGCTTTTGTGAATGGCCTATTATTTCTACTCTGAATTATTTCTACTCGGAACAGCCCTAACATCTGTACACATCTCTATTTCAGTATTCCTGCCTTAATTTAGGCTTTATGGTCCTGTCCAGATCATTGCAATCATCTCCATCGTGGTTTTTCCGTGCCTCTAATATCTCTTTTCTTATATTCAGTATCAGCTCTAAGACTTTTAAAGTTCTTCATCGGTGTCCCGTTGAGCCTTACTTAGCACCTAGCATATCACTTACAGCTCCTCATGAGAAGTTGCTTCCTTAGAATCATCCTCATTAGGTCTTGTCGCTTGCAGTCTATGATGTTCCAGTTGTCCCAAATTATTTCATTTTTCCAAAGGTACCATATATTTCATGACTGAGGCTTTTGTTCATGCTTCTCTGAAAGTTTCTATTCACTTTATCTGCCAGTGAACACCTACTCATTATTGAAGACTTGACACAGGCTATCTCCTGCTTTCTTTCCAAAGACCACTTGACTATTCCCTCTTTTGTTCCCACAGTTACCTGTCCGTCCACCTGCTATAACACCCATAATTCCTTACTGCTAACCTATGTTCACATATTTGTCTCCTACCTAGAAGAATCAAAGCTCTTTGGAGTAAGTCTGTCTATTCATCTTTGAATCCCCAGTGCCTAGAATAGTAACTGCCGTATAGTATGTGATCAATAAACATTTGCTGAATGCATCAATGAATACAGTTCTTACTGCATTTTTAGCTGAACACTTTAATAATTTTCATAAGCTTATTTTAAATGTGTATCTTTTTGGTGTTTTAGGAAATATTTGATCAAGGACTCTCCCATTTTCATGAGACACTGATGATCCTGTTTTGCATGGCCACATGAAGTTCCCTCCAGGTTTCTATCAGACACTATGCATTTATCTTTGTGTGATCTGGTCAGCTGGCACTGCTTCAACTGGGCTTACCCGTGGCTGTCTGCTTGCGTATAGAAACTCAACTTGCAACTGTGGAAGTGAAAAAGGGAAAAACATGCAATGCTGAAAATGAATATGAATTTCCTATTAGTTGCTAACTGGCTTTGAAATTCCTCTCCATTGAGGCTCAGAGTATAAAGAGTAAACTCAGGCCTTGCCTGGCTATAGGTCACATTGTGATTCAGATCTTTATCTGTTGTGTTCAGTGCCATTTTGAACTCTCACCCTAGGGATCTTAGTCCCAAGCTTTTTGTGTTCATCGTATTTACCATGGAAATGGAGATTTAGTTCTTCCTTGTGAAAGTGAAGATATTACATTCTGTAAATGTATTCTGCCTTTAATCGTTTTTGTTGACATAAAAAAGAGTATTCTGCCCAACTAGTTTTGTCATTTTATTGCAAGCCCCCCTGGCCCCCAACCCCAAAAACAAACTAATGCTGACATAGGATATGATTCTTATTGATGAAGTAACCACATTTGTGACCAGCCGGCTCTTGGTTGGCCAGGAGTGAGGGCAGGTGGGGAAGGGAGGAAATTGTCTGTATCTTCATCTCATCTGGCCAGGCATAGGGTCTGAGTTGGAATCTGCCCCTTGTTGAATGCTCACAAGTATAAGCTTGGAGCTCTCTGGAAAGGAAACTGCCATCTCTTAGGGCAATTAAATAGTCTGGGAGAGATCCAAGTTGTAAAGAAAATGCTTAGTGCCATAGCACCATGAATTACACCATGATTTTGAATGATTGCACCACCAATTTAGGCTGAAGCAATATTTCTCTAATTTGCATTTTTATTAGGATCAACTAGGAAGCTTGTTAAAACAGATATCCCTGGTTTCTGCAGGAAATTCTGTAGATTCTGGTTCAGCAGATTTGGAGTGAACTCTGGGAAAGTATATTTTTAACAATTTCCCGAGGTGATTCTGTTGCACGAAGACAGAAAACTATCTTTTTTTTTAGGATTGTTGGAGACGAGCAGGGCAATGTGATCATTATAAAAGGAGCCCTTAGTGTTCTGAATTTATCGATATCCCAATGTACTTTTGTAAAAACAGGTTCTACAAACTGGGGCTTTCTGATCCAAACCTCATCTGTTTTCAATATCTGAAATTCCAGTTGTTCTTGTGGAAAATACCCATGAGCAGAAAGCAAAGGTGGCACCCGAGAAGGAGTTGCAGTCTTGTTCAGTGAAATTTAAGGGTAGATTTTTCGACTTACTCCTGACGTTTCTCCTCAGGCTATAGACTATGGAGTGAGTTGAGTTAGCATCATGGCACCCTCCTGCTATGACTCATATAATTGTTATAAGGGTAATGCCAACCTAAAGTTTGGGCATATTTGATATGGTGGTAGTACAAGTAGAGTGGAGGCAGAACAGGAATAAAAGATGCACAGCTACTTAAAGAAATGAATGGATATATTGATATGCTGTCTCTGAACTTGCTTTCTGCTGTGAGTTGAATTCCAAAAAGTTGGTTCAGTCCTCCAGGTTTGGTGCAGGTCTCCAAAAGGTAGATTTGGTCCCAATGTTTGTAGCATTTTTCTGTTGTATAAGCTCTGGAATTAGGGGTGTCCAGGGAAAGGGCAAGGGAGTGGTGAAACTTGAGGATTTTTGCTTAAATTTCATTAAATAAAATCTTCTATAACATTCCTGAGAAGCATGACATTTTCAGAGAACTTTTAACCAGCCATTTCTTGGATGCTATTTTGATCTTGGGGAACTTGGGCTAGGAGGGTACACCCAAACCTTGTGGCAGACTCCAGAAATGCTTTAGGATGTCTCAGTAACCCAGATGCTATGTCTATAAAAGGACTGGGTATTGCTGTGGTTTCTTTTTGAAGGAAGGATTTCATGAAACCATCAAGAGCAATTTTCTACGTACTATGTCCTCATTCCTGGGGCTGAATAAGTTAGTAGAAATAGTACTGTTCTTAAAATAATGTGATATAATTACTTTTAGGTTTGGAAACCTAGAAAAGGGTACCAAAAATCAGGGAGTTATGAAATACAAGAGGGGAGGAACTTTATTTTATTTATTTATTTATTTATTTATTTATTTATTTATTTATTTATTTATTTATTTATTTATTGAGACAGAGTCTCACTCCATCATCCAGGCTGGAGTGCAGTGGCTCTATCTCAGCTCATTGCAACCTCTTCCTCCCAAGTTCAAGTGATTCTTCTGCCTCAGCCTCCCGAGTAGCTGGGATTACACAGCCACCACGCCCAGGTAATTTTTGTATTTTTAGCCGCGATAGGGCTTCACCATATTGGCCAGGCTAGTCTCAAACTCCTGGCCTCAAGTGATCTGCCTGCCTCAGCCTCCCAAGGCGTTGGGATAACAGGCGTTAGCCACCACGCCCGGCTGGAACTTTAGAGGCCTTGGGTTCAACCTCCTGAAATCACCTTTGTCTTTCTCTTTCAAGTCTTTGCCTGGTTTCATAGTGATAGACAATATAAGCCAATGCTACACTTCTCTACTAAGTCACTAAAATTTACAGGGGGTGGGCAAGGACCTTTGATCCGCCCTTTGTCTCTCTGGAGTGCAATACTCCAATGCTTACCATCACCGACATCAGAGTTTGACTCAAGTTTTGTTTGTTTTTTTGTTCTGCCAAGAATCACTTGGGTAGAAGTCCTGACATAGTCTCTTTTGTCTGAGAAACAGTATTGGCATTGAAGCCAGACACAGCAGTAAAAATTTCCTAGTTGTTTAAGTATGTAATTCAATCTGTCAGGCCTTTGTGTTCTCACCTGTGAAATGTTATCACTGATAACTTGCATGAATTGAATAATAATATATATGTAATATATCTGGTATACAATAAAGACAATAAGTTATATCCCTGGTATACAATAAAGACAATAAGTTGTATATTTTGCTTGGGTAAATAACATTTTTATGATAATATTAAAATTACGCTCTGTCACTGATTGCAACCTTTCAAAGTAGGACAGCCATGAGACTAGATTAAACAGAGAATGCTGAGAAGGAAAAACAAATGTAATTTAGACAGGCAGTTAAAGGTGAGCACGTTGAAAGACAGCAACCAGAGCCACTCTCTTTATAGGGAGTGTCCTGTTGGCACTCTGGCAAAAGCATGTGTGGGCAAACAAATACCTTATTTGACACTGTCTTCAACAGGCCAAAATCTAATGACAAAGTTTGCATCTCTGGCAAACATTCTCAAAAAGATAAGTTCTTTAAAATATGCAGACACAAATTGTTGTGTTTTATGCAAAATAATTTTTAGTAAAAGTACATTTTTACTTCTTTAGTTTTTTTCACATGACTCTGCATAGGTCCATATTATGGTCTCCCTGGCACTCTTTTCTTAAGCCTAACTTTAACCTTTCCTCCCCTGCCCTCGAATCCTTTCCATAACTTGTCCAGTGCCTTCTTTGTTCTCCCCAAATCCCAGCTTCCCACCGTATGCATATTTTAATGGAAGGGTATCCAGAGTTGGTAACTTTACACCATCATGATAACAATGTAACTTATATAAACCTCCTTGCTTTACAAACTGATTTCATAGGCAGAATTTGGTTTTCTTCTCCTACTAACCCTGTGTGGTAGGTTATCTCACTTCTGAGAATGAAAAGTTTGAGGTCAGGAGAGGTGGCAAAGCAAATAATATCAGATCATGGCACGGTTCATCTTACCTTTTATTATGCATCTGCTTTATCTATCATACAACATTGTCTCCTTTGCAGAGAAAAATCTTGTATTGACCAGTGGATATTTTAATCTGCATTTAAAAATTATGATTCTAGGTATTGCTTTACTTAGGGCAGTACTTTGTAGAGACTCCAATGTTGTTGTATATATGACTATCTTTGGATGGCCAGAAAAGGGAAATTGTCTTGGTTGTTAAGAAACTGCTGAGTATCAAAAAAAAAGGAGAAGGAAATATATTATTTCATACAAAAAGAGAACGTTTAAGTTACCAAAACAAAACATGATATGAATAATTATGGGTTCATAATCCACATGGGCTTACAATCTTGCTAGTGAGATTCCCCGAAGGGCTATTCTAGAACCTTGCTCAGCAACTAGTGAAAAAAAAAAAATGGTTGAAAAAAGAAAGATGATTCTGCCAGTTCCCTGTTGTGGTTATATACTTTTGCTTGGATAAAATTTTATATAATAAATTTGCTTGAGACAAATTTTATGTAATGAAGTTGTATGTAGCGTATGAGCTGTAGTTTTAAACAGCTGATTTAATTGTAGAGAAAGCACACTGAACACTTTGGTCGAAACTTATGGTATCATATAAATGATTTAAATCTCACAGTGTCCCTGAAAGATTGGTAAATAGATATGTATTTTTTGTCACAGAAGCCCAGACATGAATAATGTTAACTAAAATGCTACTCCATTTATAAAATCTTTACTTCTTTTCTGTATAATTTGCTACAATTGAAACTCATCCTTTATATTAGTAGAATTGAGCTGAGGAGGCAACAAAGGAGCAGGCAGACCCTGTGGTGCTTGATGATTATTTTGAAAGTTAAGTCGTTACTCTGGTTTTGGTTGGTGTTTGAATGACAGACACCCCCATCTCTTTTTTTTGAGACAGGATGTCACTTTGTCACCCAGGCTGGAGTGCAGTGGCGTGATCACTCTTCACTGCAGCCTTGACATCCTGGGTTCAGGCTCAAGTGATCCTCCCATCTCAGCCTCCTGAATAGCTGAGGCTACGGACGTGCACTACCATGCCCAGCTAATTTTTTTTATTTGTAGAGAGGAGGTCTTGCTATGTTGCCCAGGCTGGCTTGTACTCCTGGGATCAAGCAGTCCTCCTACCTTGGCCTCCCAAAGTGCTGGGATACCAGGCGTGAGTCACTGTGCCCGGCAAATGACAGATGTTCTTTTATCTGAAGTGTGAGAGGCCATGGTTACCAGGGAAGAACTCCAAAAGCTGCAGCACTTAACACAGTGTCCTCATACTCTTTTATTTCTTCGTGGTATGTTGATACCTGTACACACAGATTCATATGCACTTTATACATACCCACTATCGATTCTAAAGTAATATGACTTTTTGACAAACACACCTGAACTTATATATCCAAATGTAGCCTACCCCCTTCCACATGAAAGCATATTTCTACATTATTCTGATTTTCCAGCTTTAGGGATTTCACTTTTTGGGAATGTTTTGTTTGTTTTATTTTTGTTTTTTTTTTTTTTTAGACGGAGTCTTGCTTTGTGGCCCAGGCTGGAGTGCAGTGGTGGGATCTTGGCTCACTGTAAGCTCCGCCTCCCGGGTTCACGCCATTCCCCTGCCTCAGCCTCCCAAGTAGCTGGGACTACAGGCACCTGCCACCACACCCGGCTAATTTTTTTTTGTATTTTTCATAGAGATGGGGTTTCACTGTGTTAGCCAGGATGGTCTCGATCTCCTGACCTCGTGATCCACCCGCCTCGGCCTCCCAAAGTGTTGGGATTACAGGCGTGAGCCACCGCGCCTGGCTGAATGTTTTGTTTTTTAAAACCTTCCAGGGTAGTAAGTTTTGCTCCTTAGAGTGGATTTGGTTTTTTGAGAACAGCTTAACATCATTTGAAACCAAGTGAAATAGATGAGCAGTCTGAGTAACATAAATAGCAGTAGAACATGAGCAGAGGGCCTGAGCAATCCTGCCTGAGGAGTTCCCATTTCTTGTTGCTCTAATCTCTTTTATAAAGAGCTGCCAGAGTCCACTTTTAAAATCTGAACTCTGAGGATGAAGTTTTTTGATTCCAAGGCCTCCTCTTTGCAGAATAAAAGTATCAAGACCTTCCCTAATTGAGCTCAACCTAACTTTACAGACTTACTTCCTATGATAGTGCCATTAACTCTGGTTACTTACATTGAACTACTTGACTTTCAATATGTACCAACTTGATGCCTTTGCCCACGTTGCTCCTTATGGAATAGCCTTTCCTTATTACCATTGATTTATATTTATTACCCCCTTTTTGCAGAAGTTTTAATGTGGCCTTCGTCATTCCTGCTGAATTCCTACTTAACTTTAGAGATCTATATAATGACAGTTTCCCTATTTTCCAAATTGTAAATTAATCTCTCTGAGCTCCAATAGTACTTTGTGTTGACTTCTATCTTTTAGTATAGCTACTAGAACTACTAAGTTTTTGGTTTAAGTGCCTTCAGTTTTGTATGACAAGCCTTTAGCAGTGACTTATATTAGTAAATAGTAAGTGTTCAATGTTTTTAGCACTGATCCTGAAGACAATTTCTTTCTTTTTTTAATAGAGACAAGGTCTCACTATGTTGCTCAGGCTGGTCTTGAACTCCTGGGCTCAAGTGATCCACCTGCCTTGGCTTCCCAAAGTGCTGAAATTATAAGCATAAGCCACCATGCCAAGCCCTGAAGACAATTTCAGAGGGGACCCCCCAAGACATTTTGAGAAATGAATGTAGCTTTTCAAGGATATTTTAAAGATAATACTCATTTGGCATATATAGTCTATATTCAAGTTTCTTTCTTTTTTTTTCTTGATTCCATACCATTAGAGAGATCCATAATGGCAGATTCCTTGTTCACTAGCTCTTCTTACAAAATGACTTTGAAAATCTTCCCATAAAGAGGCAGGATCCATATTTGCTACCCTCAAATCTGGATTCAGAAGTGATGCTACATTACTCCTGAAGCTAAGTCATAAAAGCAATATGGCTTCTGCCTGTTTCTCTTGAGGCACTTGGGACCAGCCACCATGCTGTAAGGAAGCTTAAGTACCCTGCAAAAACGACTGCGTGGAGGGGAATCTGGCCCACAGTCCTGACTGAAGTCCTAATTGACAGCCAGCACCAGCATACCAGCCATATAAGGGAGCCATGTTGAAAGTGTATCCTTAAGTCTCCCAATGAGCTGCCCCACCTGAGGCACCATGGAGCTGAGATAAGCTGTTCCCATTGAGTCCTGTCCAAGCTACAGATTTATGAGCAAAATAAGTGATTTTTGTTTTAAGCTACTAAATTTTGGAGTGGTTTGTTACTCAGTAATAGACAACTGATCCATCTTCTATATAGGTCATAGATCACAAAATTTTGATTTGTAAGTCCTATGCATGATCTCATTTCCCTGTTTCAGAGATAGGAAATGAATAATCCAGAGTGCAAGTAGATTTCAGGTATACTATTATTGTGTTCATCTGGCTGGAGGAAGATGGTTTGAAGAAAAGACTCCTGGATCTGAAGTGAGGAGCCATGGGCTTGAGGTGGAATTTGGGCAAGAGGCCTAATCTCCCTGAGCCCAGTTTATTCTCCTGTTAAATGGGAATAAACAGACCTATATTCATCTTTCTTCTTCCCCCATTCATTCACTTACTTAACAGTGATTTATAGATTAACTGCAATGAGCTGTGCAAGCAATAAACATATAAAGATAAATATTACAAATTTCTTGTTTTCATGGAGTTCATAGCTTATTGGGAGACAGTAACATAATGAAGTTATTATTTCAAAACAGTGCAATAAGTATCATTATAGAAATAAGTATAGGGTTAAATTGTGACTAGAGGGGAGAGTAGTAAGTTCTGCCTTTGAGTGGTGGAGGCAGTTTCATAGAACAGGAGACACTAGATTACTCTGTCAAAGGATGAGTATGTGTCACCAAGTAGGCAAAGATCAAAAGGGCATTCCAGAGAGGAAAGAAATATAAAGGCATAAATGTATAAGAAAGCATTATGTCTTCAGTCAACTCTAAAAATTTGAGGCCTAGAGGGTAAGAAACAAGATTAGAGCCAGGCAAGGAACAGATTTTTTAGAGCCTGTGTACCGTGGAAAAGAGTTTGGGTTTTGTGTACGTGAAAGGGAACCTCCAAAATAATTAAACTACAGAGGTAAGAGGATTGGGCTATAATTTAGAAGGGTATGTAGTAGTGGAGAATGGACTTTGAGAGAGGCAGTGGAGACAGAGGAAAAAGAAAAACAAGATGCTGGCTGGTCTGGCTGGCTGTTTAGGATGCTAATATAAAAATCCAGGTGAGAATTGATCAAGGCCTAAAGTAAGGCAGAGACAAAAAGAAAAAGGGAGGATAAGTCAGGTCTGAGAGAGATTTAACAGATAGAATAGACAGAATTTCTGATGAGGCTTTAAAATGATACAAGGATCAAGTGTAATAATATATGCTCAAGGATAAAGTATGCACTCTACAAATATGAGAAACAATTAGTGATAGAATTTGTAATATAAAACATTTTACGTATGACTCCAAAGAAAACATATCAGCAGTGTGTGTCTGATCAGGACACATATTTTCTCCAGTGTATCAAAAAACTATATGTAACCTTCATAGGAAGAGTTGAAGCAATTAATATTTAAATTAACAATTACTTTCTGCTAAATCTTTAATCCAACTCCAGTGACTATAAAACACTAAACTTTTGGTGGAAATGGTGGATTTGAGATGGAGAGAAGTAGGAAGAAGGATGGAGAGGAAGGGGATAATTAGTGTAGAACTCTAACAGATCCATGTCCCACACTCTATAAGGGTCTTCAACAGTGTGGACCTTTGCTACCTAGAATCTTCAAAGAAGAAAGTAATCTTTACTGTCCTCCTCAATGGCATTAAGGAAAAGCACCTTCTTAAGTCTCCCTCCATCATCTTCCCTCTAGGCAAAAGAGGGCTAACCACATTGGCTGAGAAGTGTTGCTTTGTTCATTCCCTACAAAAAGTAAGATCTGGAGGAGTTGATTACACATGTGAGTTGGTTGCGCATGGCAATATAAAAATGAGCAAGAACTTGCCTGTTCCTCATGGCTTCATTTACATATTGCCCCAGGGTCTAACTCAGGAAAATCCCAGGATTGACCACACCTTCAGATGGTATGGGTTTGTCAGGTAGTCAGTCCAACATAGGAAAGAGGAAAGATATATGCAGAAGGCACAGAGATATGAAACAGAATTTTGTGTTAACTTATTTGCAAAAGTCTGAGACCTGGCATGGTAGGAAATGAGACGGGAGAGAGACAGAACAAGGAGATCTAGATCTTGGAGGGCCTCATTGACTTTGAAGGAAATTGGGATGTAGGAGAGAAGAATCCCCAGAAATAACTCAGTCGAGGAAGAACCAGGATCAGGTCATAATTTAGAAAGACCTGAAGTCTGTGTGGAGGATGTTGTGGGCCACAGAAGCCTGGGAAGATCAAGATTTCAAGTCCCTGTTTCCCAGGAAAAACACATGGGACCTGATCAGGGTGTTTGCATTACAATGCTGTCCAGGTCTGGGTGTTTTTTTATTATTATTTTTTATTATACTTTAAGTTCTAGGGTACATATGCACGATGTGCAGGTTTGTTACATAGGTATATATGTGCTATGTTGGTTTGCTGCACCCATCAACTTGTCATTTACATTAGGTATTTCTCCTAACCCTATCCCTCCCCCAGCCCCCTACCCCCCAACAGGCCCTGGTGTGTGATGTTCCCTGCCCTGTATCCATGTGTTCTCATTGCTCAACTCCCACTTATGAGTGAGAACATGTGGTGTTTGGTTTTCTGTCCTTGTGATATTTTGCTGAGAATAATGGTTTCCAGCTTCATTTATGTCCCTGCAAAGGATATGAATGCATCTTTTTTATGGCTGCATAGTATTCCATGGTGTATATGTGCCACATTTTCTTTATCCAATCGATCATTGATGGGCATTTGGGTTGGTTCCAAGTCTTGGCTATTGTGAATAGTGCCACAACAAACATACATGTCATGTGTCTTTATAGTAGCATGATTTATAATCCTTTGAGTATATACCCAGTAATGGGATTGCGGGGTCAAATGGTATTTCTAGTTATAGATCCCTGAGGAATCACCACCCTGTCTTCCACAATGGTTGAACTAATTTACACTCCCACCAACAGTGTAAAAGTGTTCCTGTTTCTCCACATCCTCTCCAGCACCTGTTGTTTCCTGACTCTTTAATGATCGCCATGCTAACCGGCATGAGATCGTATCTCATTGTGGTTTTGATTTGCATTTCTCTGATGACCAGTGATGATGAGCATTTTTTCATATGTCCGTTGCCTGCATAAATGTCTTCTTTTGAGAAGTGTCTGTTCATATCATTTGCCCACTTTTCGATGGGGTTATTTTTTTCTTGTAAATTTGTTTAAGTTCTTTGTAGATTCTGGATATTAGCCCTTTGTCAGATGAGTAGATTGCAAAAATTTTCTCCCATTCCGTGGGTTGCCTGTTCACTCTGATGGTAGTTTCTTTTGCTCTTCAGAAGCTCTTTAGTTTAATTAGATCCCATTTGTCAATTTTGGTGTGTGTTGCCGTTGCTTTTGGTGTTTTAGATATGAAGTCTTTGCCCACGCCTATGTCCTGAATGGTATTGCAGGTCTGGGCATTCTTAACTCAAGGGATCCTTGAGTAAAAGTGATAGTGGGATCTTTATAGTGATCCCACTAACAGCAAGTTACCAGGTCTTCATTTTCTTGCCATCCTTTTAATCACAGATAAGTGTTCTTCATACTGGCCTTCCCTCTTATCTCTAGCCTGAAAACCATTGGTACTTGCCCCGGGTAGGAGGAGGAGCAGAGAACAGAAGGTTTCTGTGGAGCTGCATTAATCACCAAGGAGAGGCAGCTGGCCTCAAGCCCACAGAGTGTGACCCAGGTAAGTTTAAAAGTGTGGCCGAAACCCAACGAATGCCTGCCTGTAATTTTGCCCTCTCTACCCTTAGGTGAAAATGAGTCAAGCAAGGGAGTAGCCAGGCAGAATGCTAGGACAGTCGTGGTTCTTTACAGACAAGGAGGCCCCGTGGTCTTTATTAGGGAGAGAGGAAGATTTTCAAGGGGTTCTGGAATTTTCTGATTTTTCAATTGTTTTCCTATTTCTTCTTTTTTAAAATTTAATTCAATGTAATTTTTTTTTTTTTTTTTTTTTTTTTTTTAGTGACAGGGTCTTGCTCTGTTGCCTAGGCTGGAGAGCAGTGGTTCAATCATAGCTCACTGTAACCTCAAACTGCTGGGCTCGAGCAATCCTCCTGCCTCAGCCTCCTGAATAGCTGGGAATGCAGGCGCCTGCCCCCACCACTGGCTAAATTTTATTATTTTTTTTTTGTAGAGATGGAGTCTTACTATGTTGCCTAGGGCAAGAGGAGTTCAAGACCTGTCCTCAAGTCTTGAACTCCTGGCCTCAAAGGATCCTCTCACCTCAGCCTCCCAAATCGTTGGGATTACAGGCGTGAACCATTGCACCCAGCCTACTTTTCAATTTCTTTAGCTTTCTTTCTCATTTTGCTCTCTAGCACAGTAAATTTTCCTCTATTATTTAGAAAACCTATCCCTGTGCCGAGTATTTAATGGATTCTTAAAATTTGCCATGAACTTATTTTATTTTAAAAGGTTAAATAGGAATGAGGAAGAAAAATTTAGATGAAGTAGATTTGTTAATCACTGGGGGTAGAAAGAGTTTCAGTAATCTGTGTTGCTGCAATCATTGACTCTCTAGTCCAAGAGGCATCTTGAAGACCAGTGCCTCTGACTTGATTTTCCCCTACAATTCTAAGAAGAAGTTCCCCTGATGACCAAGAATATATACAGCATAGGCATCTCATTGCCTTTCCAAGCAGCCCCTCTGACAGCCAGAACTGAAATCTGCTTCTCATAATGGTCACCCACCACTCAGAATTCTACTCTCTTACATGAAATAACTTTTACCATTTCCTTGTAGTAGAGTAGCGGAACAAACAATGACACTAAAATCACAAGCACATCAACCAATGCAGCAAAAGCTAGGACCAGTGCCACATGTTTTGCCATCATCACTTTTTTGGTTGATTGCATTTGCTGTCCTTGGCAAACTGTTGCTCTGTCCCTTCTTCCCTTTAGCCTGCTCTTCCAATATGTAAAATATGGAGAATCTGGTCTTTACTAAGAGTAGCATAAATGTAGTTCTTAAGTCATTCCCAATTTGGAGCAGTCTACACTATACTACTATCCTGAGCTTCAGATTAAGGCCTGAGTTTTCCTGACTTGAAATTTGAAGGGAATTCTTTTTGTTGTTGTTTTTCCTGGTAAGACTCTGCAGCTTTGCTGAGAAGAACCTAGTGGAGAGGGAATATCCAATTTCTTATCTCCTGGCAACATGAGATTTCCAGAATCTTCCACAATCACTAAAGGGTCAGATCTTTGGGACTTCATCCCTTTGTTATAAGGTGACTTAGCAACAACAGTATGATTGCAATTGAAGATGCAGTTTTGAAGTATTGTCTCTCTTTGTGGCCTTTGTTCCTCCCTCTCTAGAATGAGTGGGTAGGTGGGTGGATGTGTATAGCAAAAGATGGGAGGAAAAGGTGGGCCAGGCAGTTGGAATTGTTTCTTAGTGTGGTTGGGTCTCACAGCTTTTTATGGTTGTTTTGTTCCTATCCTCTAGGCCCCTTTGGCCAACTCCTTCCCCACCCTTTCACCCTAAAGCCCCAAAAACCACAACCACAGTCAAATAATTAAACACATGAAACAAATAAAACTGCCTCTGTGTGAATATGTTTCTCTGGTCACGCCATCCCTGTGAGAGACGCCTTCCTCATAAGCAGTAACAGGCAGAATTTCTCTAGCAAGGCAGGTACACAACAGACTCTGCACCTTCAAGGCAGAAGCAGAAGGGAAGGCCAGTGCCTCTGGGTTAGGGCCTGTTGGTTCTTGGAAGCTAGGGTACGGTGAGGTGAAGGCACTCCCAAGAATCCTGGCAAACAGTGCAGGGAGAGGAAGATAAAAATTTCCAGTGTTTGCAGCCAACAGGGCCACGTGTTCATTCAAGAAAATTTATGACTTAGTTGGTCTCTATGGGCTTCTGGTTGAGTGAAGGTGAGAGAAATCTGCGGTAATTGCAGATCTGGCATGACCACAGATGAGCCAATTTTAAACAAACTTCTAATGTAAACTTTTAAGGAGACCTTTAAAACTTCGAGCTTGATGGCTCATGTCTGTAATCCCAGCACTTTGTGAGGCCGAGGTGGGAGAATTGCGTGAGGCCAGGAGAGTTTGAGATCAGTATGAACTATATAGTGAGACAGTCTCTATAAAACATAAAATTATGTCTTAGTCCTAGCATCTTGGAAAGCTGAGGTGGGACGATTGCTTGAGCCCAGGAGTTTGAGTCTGCGGTGAGCCATTACTGTACCACTGCACTCCAGCCTGAGCCACAGAGTGAGGCTCTGTCTCTAAAAGACAAAATAAAAAAGATAAGAAAAAGCCCTGTCTCAGAATCCTAAAATCCAACTAAAGGGTTAAGTTCTAAAAATGATAATTATGCATTTTGCAAATTTCCTGTCCTTATAGTCCCAGCATGGAGTGACAAGGTTATTGGTGAGCACTAACACTCAACTGAGAAGCTTTCGGAAAATACTGTTATCTGGGGCTTACCAAAGACCAGTTAAATCAGAAATACTACCAAGTGGGGTATTTATATCCCTGTAAAAGTTCTCAGTGAACTTAATGGGCAGTCAGGGTTCAGCAACACTGCATTGAATAAACCAGTCTATGAAAGTCTTGCTAGGGGCTTTCTCAGGTTTTTTTTTTTTTTGAGACAGAGTCTCACTCTGTTGCCCAGGCTGGAGTGCAATGGCGTAATCTCAGCTCACTGCAACCACTGTCTCTCAGATTCAAGCGATTCTCCTGCCTCAGCCTACTGAGTAGCTGGAACTACAGGTGCATGCTACCACACCTGGCTAATTTTTTATTTTTAGTAGAGACAGGGTTTCACCATGTTGGCCAGGCTGGTCTTGAGCTCCTGACCTCAGGTAATCTGCCCACTTCAGCCTTCCAAAGAGCTGGGATTACAGGCGTGAGCCACCGTGCCCGGGGGTTTACTCAGTTTTAACATTGTGCCACATTGCTACATTTTGTGGCTAGAGATGATATGGGCCCTCAGGGAGAGGAACTGATGATAGCTGCTGGAGTCTGAGCAGGGCTTAGTCTGAGGAAGGAGGAAAACCAAGAGAGAACAGAGTCAAGGACAGCAAAGGAGGAAGAAGACGTTTTAAGGAGTATGGCCTGGTCAAAGTGGTCTGGTCCCACAATGCAATAACTTAAAATGTCTCCATATTGTACAACAGGTGGATTATTTGTGACCTTGGTGAGATCAGTTGCAGTGAGATTTCACTTGGCTGAGGAGACAAGGAACAGAGATAAGTGTGGAGTAAAATTTTCAGAATTCTGGCCAGGCGCAGTGGCTCATGCCTGTAATCCCAGCACTTCGGGAGGCCGAGGCGGTCAAATCACAAGGTCAAGAGTTTGAGACCAGCCTGACCATTGTGGTGAAATCCTATCTCTACTAAAAATACAAAAATTAGTCAGGCCTGGTGGTGCCTGCCTGTAATCCCAGCTACTCAGGAGGTTGAGGCAGAAGAATTGCTTGAACCCAGGAGGCGGAGGTTGTAATGAGCCGAGATCGTGCCACTGCACTCTAGCCTGGGTGACAGAGTGAGACTTTGTCTCAAAAAAAAAAAAAAAGAAAAAAAAAGTAATTTTAGAATTCTAGCTGAGAAGAAACAGAAAGTCTTAAAAGATGTCAAAAGACAGAATTACAATAAATTTAGTTTCAAGATTGAATTGGCTTTATTTGCAATTCTAGAATCAGCAACACCTCATTCTGAGGGTTCCAATTTGCTGAGCAGAGGAGGTTGGCTTTATGGGCAGAAAACAGCTGAAGAAAGTGGAAATGAACAACAAAAAACAGATTGGTTGTTTCAAAGTGACTTTCCTTATAGGGTTAAAACAGAGGGGACTTCCTTATTACACTGACTCAGGTTGACTGGAATCTCCTAATTTTTAGAAAATGAGCTCATTTCAAAGTTCAGTTTGATTATGTGGCACTTAGTACAAGTGACTTCATTCTGGTTTGGTCTGGCCTGCCAGGGCCTAGTGCAGGAGGCTGGCCCAAAACAATAGCCTCCCATCCGTTTAACAAAACGGATACAGGATTCAGGAGTTTTAATTTTTCTATTTTATATTTATTCAATAATGGGTTAGATCTGAGTGTTTATATATATATGTGTAATATATGTATATGTATGCATATATGTATAATATATGTATAACATATGTATATGCATATATAACATATATATAATATATGTCTATGCTAAGGGGACGGAATGGATGAAAATATAGGAGGCTAGAGGGAGTAACGGTGAAACATGGCTCCTGAAAATGTATAGGAATGGAAGTAGTAGCCTTGGACAGGAAGAAAGAAGAGACTTCACTGTCATTGTAACAGAGAGGAAGAAGGAGTCACTGGTGTGGATGCAGAATGTTTAGGCGGGGGCATGGGTAGGAATGTGAGGACCTGTTTGCCTCATAGCCTCTAATTCACTGTGAAGTGGAGGTAAGATCGGTTGCAGGCTTTCTTAGTAAAGCCATTGCCCTCTGAGGCCTCTGGAGCCCTTGAGATAGATTGAGGCCACAGTTGAGCACACCCTTGTTTCTCACTCCCTCCTGACACAAGGAAGAGGGGACAGGTGCTATGTATGCTGGGAACTGAGGTGCGGGCAGTATGGGAGACAGTTGGTTCCCTCTGTGTGGCTTTCTCCATCTCACATCACTCTTTACCTCCACTCTCATGCATTACGCTGCCTTCTGCAGACTGAAGAGCCCTTCTGTTTTCTGTCTGTTCATTGTTCCTTCTTTCCTTCCATTGTGTCAGAATCCCCGCCTTTGACTGGCCACCACTGCTGCTGTCCTTAAGTGTCTTTGCCTTTTGTTATGAATGCTGGAAGTCTGATAATACATCACTATTGATAGGTAATCAGAGGGCTCTTTTCCTTCCACAAGGCTTGCTGGTAAATAAAGGGTATTGGAAGTCATTATATGCCATTTGAAACATTTCTAGCCTTCTCAAAAATAAAAGGCCAAATTCAATGATGAGTATAAATAAATAATGAAGGGTCGGGTTTCTGGGCCAGTGATCTTTCATCTTCATCTTGCTGTTTCTGTTCTTCACTTCTCCAAGCTCAAGCCTGGGAAAGGTGTGATGAAGGCTATCAAAGATGAATTCAAAACATAGTATGCAACAGCTACCAAAGGGCAACTTCATATCGATTTTCCTCTCAATGAGCCACACGGTCTGGCTTACTTGGTTTAACATCCTGCTAGAATCAGGCAGTCTTTGGACTCAGTTCTGCAGTTTCTGGTTGGCATGATGATTCATCTAGTGGAGAAATTGAGAACACGAAAAAATCTTTAATTGTGGTAAAATGCACATAAAATTTACCATCTTAACCACTTTTCAGTGTACAGTTCAGAAGTGTTAAGTATATTCACTTTTTTTCCTTATATGAATACATAAGTAGCACACTTTGTGTGTGTGTGTGCAACCAATCTCCAGATTTCTTTTCATCTGTGAAACTGAAACTTTGTATCCATTAGACAACTCCCAATTTCTCCCTCCCCCTAGCTCCTGGCAGCCACCATGTACTTTCTGTCTGTATTAATTTGATGATTCTTGGTGCCATATGAGTGGAATTATACAGTATTTGTCTTTTTGTGACTGGATGATTTCACTTAGCATAATGTCCTTAAGGTCCTTCCATGTTGTAGCATGTGTCAGAATCTTCTTCCTTTTAAGGCTGAATAATATTCCATTGGATGTATATGCTGTATTTTGTTTATCTATTCATCTGTTGATGAACACTTGGGTTGCTTGCTTCCTACCTTTTGGCTATTATGAATAATGCTGCTATGAACGTGGATGTATAAGTATCTGTATGAGTTTCTGCTTTCAATTCTTTTGGGTGTCTACCCAGAGCTGGAATTGCTGGATCGTATGGTAATACTTTTTAATTTTTATTTATTTATTTATTTTTTTGAGACGGAGTCTCACTCTGTCGCCCAGGCTGGAGTGCAGTGACACTATCTTGGCGCATTGCAAGCTCTGCCTCCTGGGTTCATGCCATTCTCCTGCCTTAGCCTCCCAAGTAGCTGGGACTACAGGCGTCCGCCACCATGCCTGGCTAATTTTTTGTATTTTTAGTAGAGACGGGGTTTCATCGTGTTAGCCAGGATGGTCTCGATCTCCTGACCTCGTGATCTGCCCACCTCGGCCTCCCAAAGTGCTGGGATTACAGGCGTGAGCCACCACGCCTGGCCTAACACTTTTTAATTTTTTAAGGAACTGCCATATTGTTTTCTATAGTGGTTGCACCATTTTACATTCCTACCAGCAGTACACAAGGGTTTCAATTTCTTCACAGCCACACCAACACTTTTCTATTTTTTTTTTGAGATGGAGTCTCACTTTGTCACCCAGGCTGGAGTGCAGTGGCGCAATCTCGGCTCACTGCAAGCTCCGCCTCCTGGGTTCACGCCATTCTCCTGCCTCAGCCTCTCCGAGTAGCTGGGACTACAGGCGCCCGCCACCACGCCTGGCTAATTTTTTTTTTGTATTTTTTAGTAGAGACGGGGTTTCACCGTGGTCTCGATCTGCTGACCTCGTGATCCGCCTGCCTCGGCCTCCCAAAGTGCTGGGATTACAAGCGTGAGCCACCGTGCCTGGCCTCACTTTTCTATTTTTTGATAGTAGCCATCCTAATGGGCAGCATCTTGGGGTTTTGATGAACATTTGTCTGATGCTTAGTGTTATTAAACTTCTTTTCATGTGCTTATTGGCTATTAGGATATCTTCTTTGAAGAAATGTCTATTCAAATCATTTGCTTATTTTTAAAGTCAGGTTTTTTGTTGTTGAGATTAAGAACGTTTTAAGATTTTTGCAGTAAGTATTTAGAGCAATATTGTAGGGTCTTATTAAGTCCAAGGCTTTTTATTTTTCTCCAATGACTCCGCCACAGTCCCTGCTGTAAAATACAGTGGCTCTTCATGGTAAATTCCAATTTTAAGTAGCATTAAATGTGGCTGTACTCAGTTCTTTATTTTTAACTCATAATATTTGGGTCAGCATTTTTAAAGAGGATGCTATGTCCTTTGCCACAGCAAACAGGAAGGTATCTATTATTCTCTTTGCTGATGACATGGTCCTTCACTGAATGGTTGGTTTCTATCAGGAGAAACAGCTTGGTGTCAAGTATGCCATTTTTAGAATGTACTCCTGTTTAATAGAGCTTTATTAAACAGATGGATAAGTATAGTTATATTTCAGGGGTGGTGCTGTGTATTTTGGGACCAACGTCACCCGTCGGAGCTATGGAGACTCAATTCTGCTTCAAATTAATAGCTCCACAGGATCCACATGAAAGTTCTTTTTTATTTATTTATTTATTTATTTTTATTATTATACTTTAGGTTTTAGGGTACATGTGCACAATGTGCAGGTTTGTTACATATGTATCCATGTGCCATGTTGATTTCCTGCATCCATTAACTCGTCATTTAGCATTAGGTATATCTCCTAATGCTGTCCCTCCCCCCTCCCCCCACCCCACAACAGTCCCTGGAGTGTGATGTTCCCCTTCCTGTGTCCATGAGTTCTCATTGTTCAATTCCCACCTATGAGTGAGAACATGTGGTGTTTGGTTGAAAGTTCTTAACTGGCAGGTACAGATGGAAACTAACTTCTATCCTAAAAATCCTTCAGGCCAGGTGTATCTCTTATGTGCTGTAGGTGCAGAAATTTAGAGCTTCACCATACTCGTTAGTGTCTTGGAGACACATCCAAAGTTGCTTTGTAGAGAAAAGTCTTATTTACCTGTAGATTTTCTTAGCCTACTCTATGTTTAAGGCCATAGTCCTGGGCAAGAGCATAAACTGGACTCTACTTTCCTTAACTGTCTACATGTCAGGTGTTTCAGCCCAATACTTTCCTTTCAATCAGGTATGAACATTATGAACTCACTAGTAAACATAGTTTTGGATTGTCTTCTATGGAAAACTTATTAAAGCCTATATGGGAAAAATGATACGTGAGAAATACAGCCAAAGAGAGATGCTAAACACTCATTCTTTAGCTTCTCTGAGCTCCTTCCTGGTATTGAGTTGCTATACCCTAAACTCAGTTCTGCAGTGTATTATTGCTCTGGCTCCACAGAAAATTCTGTGCCCAAATTAAGACCTAACAACATGCCCTCAAATTTTACAGAGGCTCGCTCTAATATTTGGAACACTTGGGATTTTTTTTCTTTATTTGGTAGAAGTCAGAAGCAGAGAAAAAGTTGTTTCTGAAAAAAGTTGCTATAGTTTGAAGTTTCCCTCAAAAGTTCATGTGCTGGAAACTTAATACCCAATGCAACAGTGTTGAGAGGGAGGTAGGGCTTAATGAGAGGGCTCCAACCAATGGATTAATGTCATTATTAAAAGAGAGAATTATCACAAAGCAGGTTGTTATAAAGTGAGTCCAGCCTTTGAGCCTCTCTGTCTCACGTAATTACTTCTGTCTTCTTCTCTTTCACCACGAGATGACCCTTACCAGACACCATGTTCTTGGACTTACCAGCCTTCAGAACCATGAGCTAAATAAACTTCTGTTCTTTATAAATTACCCAGTCTGTGGTATTCTGTTGTAGCAGCAGGAAACAGATAAAGAAAAAATTTGTTTTTTATTTTTAATTTTAATTTTTTTTGAGACAGGGTCTCACTTTTTCACATAAGCCGGAGTGAAGTGGCATGGACAGAGCTCACTGCAGCCTCAACCACCTGGGCCCAAGCAACCCTCCTCTCTCAGCCCCCAAGTAGCTGGGACCACAGGTGCATGCCTCCATGCCCAGATAATTCTTATATTTTTTGTATTGACGGAGTTTTGCCATGTTGCCCAGGCTTGTCTCAAACCCCTGAGCTCAGGCAATCTGCCCTCCTCAGCCTCCCAAAGTGCTGTGATTACAGGCATGAACCACTGCACCCAACCAAAGATAAAAATTAAGCTTTTTTTTTAAAATTGTTATTTCCATAGGTTTTTGGGGAACAGGTGATATTTGGTTACATGAGTAAGTACTTTAGTGGTGATTTGTGAGATTTTGGTGCACCCATCTCCAGAGCAGTATACACTAAACCTAACTTGTAGTCTTTTATCCCCTACCCCCTTCCCACTCTTACCTCTGAGTCCCCAAAGTCCACTGTGTCATTTTTATGCCTTTGCATCCTCATGGCTTGGCTCCCACTTATGAGTGAGAACATAAACATTTAGCCTTTTTAAAAAAAAATTGAGATGGAGTTTCACTATGTTGCCTAGGCTGGTCTCAAATTCCTGAGCTCAAATTATCCTGGTCTTGGATTCCTGAGCTCAAATTGTCCTACTGCCTCAGCCTACTAAGTAGCTGGGATTACAGGAATGCTTTTTTCTTTCTTTCTTTTTAATTTTTTTAAACAAAAAATAATGTTATATACCCTCATGAATGTCTTTGTCTTTTGCTTTGACTGTTAGTTTTAAATTCAAGCATTCTTTCAAATCTAATTCTGTTTGATGTTAGTATTTGCTGACTTTGCTTTTTATTTGATGTACATATTCTTTTTAATAGCTTTATTGAGGTATAGTTCACACACCATAAAAATCTGCCATTTGAATGGTACAGTTCAATACTTTTTA
The DNA here is from genome assembly GCF_009828535.3 of Hylobates moloch. Classification (NCBI taxonomy): domain Eukaryota; kingdom Metazoa; phylum Chordata; class Mammalia; order Primates; family Hylobatidae; genus Hylobates; species Hylobates moloch. The sequence continues at coordinate 59,872,304 of NW_026652279.1, read as the reverse complement.
GTAAATTTACAGAGTTGTGCTTCTATCATCACAACTCAATTTTAGAATATTTTCATCATCCTAAAAAGACCCCTTTTCCCAGCCCCAGGCAACCATTAATCTGCTACTTTCTGTCTCTATAGATTTGCCTAATCTGGTCATTTCATGTAAACAAAATCACACCAGAGTCCAACCATTTGTGGCTGGCTTCCACTGCTGAGCATAACAATTTCAACGAAAATCTATGTAATAGCAAGTATCATTTATATGGTATCTTTTGAAGTGCAAAACTTAAAAATTTTGATAAATTCCAATGAATTTTGATTCATTTTGAATTTTTTTTGTGTATGATGTGAGATAAGGGTTTGAATTCATCCTTGTCCTTCAGTATAGGTGTTCCTTGATTTATGAGGGGGTTAAATTTTGATAAACTCATTGTAAGTCGAAAATATTTTAAATGGAAAATGCATTTAATACTGTGATAAACCGATTGTAAAGTCAAAACTTGTAAACCAGGGGTTATCTGTACTTTGTTCCTTTTTATTGCTGAATAATATTCCCTTGTATGGATATACCACACTTCATTTATCCATTCACCAGTTGATGGACATTTGGATTTTTTTCAGGTTTTGGCTATTGTATTAGTCCATTTTCACACAGCTAAAAATAAGCACCCGAGACTGGGTAATTTATAAAGAAAAGAGGTTTAATTGACTCACAGTACCACATGGCTGGGGAGGCCTCAGGAAACTTACAATCATGGCGGAAGGCAAAAGGGAAGTAAGGCATGTTTTACATGGTGGCAGGCGAAAGTGAAGGTGGGGAGTGCCACACTTTTAAACCATCAGCTGTCATGAGAACTCACTCACTATCATGAGAACAGCATGGGGAAAATCTGCTCCCATGATCCAATTACCTCCCACCAGGTGCCTCTCCTGACCTGTGGGATTACAATTCGACATGAGATTTGAGACGGGACACAGAGCCAAACCATATCAGCTATTATGTGTAATTTTATATGAGCATTCACATACAAGTTTTTGTATGGATGCACATTTTTATTTCTCTTGAGTAGATACCTAGAAGGAGAATTGCTGGATCTTATGGTTAATTTATGTTTAACTGTTTTCCAAAGTAGCTGTACCATTTTACATATCCTGCAATGATGTATGAAGTTTCCAGTTTCTCTATGTCTGTACCAACACTTGCTATTGCCTGCCTTTTGGGTTATAGTCATTTTAATGGATGTGCAGTGGTATCTCACTTTGGCTTTAACTTGCATTTCCCAGCTAGGTACAGTAGCTCATGCATGTAATCTTAGCATCTTGGGAGGCTGAGGCAGGCAGATCATTTGAGCTCAGGAGCTTGAGACCAGCCTGGGCAACGTGGTGAAACCCTGTCTCTACAAAAAATACAAAAATTCGCCAGGCATAGTGGCACGCACCTGTAGTTCCAGCTACTCAGGAGGCTGAGGTGGCAGGATTGCTTGACTCCAGTTGAGGCTGGAGCGAGCCATGATAGTGTCACTGCACTCCAGCCTGGGTGACAGAGTAAGACCGTGCCTCAAAAAAAAGAAAAAAAAAAAGAATTTGCATTTCCCTAGTAACAAATGATGTTAAGCATCTTTTCTTGTGCCTATTGGCCATTCAGATACCTTCTTTAGTAAAATGTTTATTCAAATGTTTTGCCCACTTTAAAAATTGAGTTTTCTTCTTACTGTTAAATTGTAAGAGTTCTTTATATATTCTGGATACAGGTCCCTTACCAGATACATGACTTACAAATATTTTTCTCCCAGTATGTGACTTACCTTTTTATTTTGTTAATGGTATCTTTTGAAGTGCAAAACTTAAAAAATTTTGATAAATTCCAATGAATTTTGATTCGTTTTGAATTAATTTTTTGTGTATGATGTGAGATAAGGGTTTGAATTCATCCTTGTCCTTCTGGATATCTAATTACTGCAGCACCATGTGTTGAAAAGATGGCTTGTCTTTTGCTGGCTTCACTTTTATTTTATTTTATTTGTGCCTTTAAAGAAAAGGTGAAGTAGGCATAAATAATTTATGAACAAAAATTAAGACGCTCTCTGTGTTGAATTTCTAAATGCTTACATGAGAGAATGAGCATCAGACTGATGTGTTAACAATAATTTGAACCACAATTTTATTTTGTTCCCTTCATCTTCCCCATTCCCTCCCCAACCCTGTAGTTAACATCTGCTTCTGTCCTGTAAGAGGAAGTGAAAGATTTAGGTCAGGCCCCAAACCAAACTATCTTTACGGCACTCTTCCCTTTTAAGAAAAAAAACCCACCCTGCTGGGTCTGTCTAGCACTAAATTACTCTACATCAACGGTTCTATTGTGATTTTTGCAAGTTGGCCTTCCCCCAGAAGCAGATCTGCTGTTGCTGGGACTGGGTGTTATGAAATCAATCTAGCTGGTCACTTTGAAGGATGCTGACAGGAGTCAAGAGAGATGATCCTTCAAGTATCACAGGACTTTCCCTTATATTTGCTTTACAGATGAATTTCTTACAAGAAACATCTCAGAGGAATATTACCAGAGCTGGAGATCTTCCACATTCAGATCCTACATGTATCTGTGGTGCTGGGCAGAGGTAACCCCAAACAAGAATAGGTTCAGTTGACTGATACAAGGCAGCAAGACTGGCATCCTTGGGGAAGTCTGTCTCTGGAAAGATATTATCCATCCGGCTATCTTAAGTCATTATAAAGAACAGGATGATTGCATCTTCCTTTATGGATATGTACTGGGTTCCTCTCTTTTATGGTGCTAACCTAGCAGCTATAACCGGGATACCTTTCTACTCTGCCTTTGACAGATATCCCTCACAATCAGGGCTGTGGCATAATAATGATAAAAATCGTAGCTAATATGCATATAGCACTTATTATATACCAGCAACACTTTTCCTGTCTTACATATATTAACTCATATAACTGTGCCTTGGCTATATATATTAAAATGAATTATTGAGAGGAGTAGTGATATAGAAGCAATTGACATGCTATTTGGACTGTATGGGGAACTCCATCTCCTAAAAGAGCTTTGAGACCAGAAGGAAAGGTGTGAGACAGTACTTGAGGGGTAAAGTTGAACAGAAGGGTCGTTTTTTAGGGTCTCATATTCTTTCATCTCTAGAACTCATTCGAGACAAAAGTTACAGGGAGAAGACACTGATCTTCATTTCCCAGCTTTGGTTAGACATATTCTTTTAGAATCCTTCTTCAAGGGCCTCCAGAATCCCTGTCATCCCTCATTTCCAGGCATTCACCTTAGTGCCTGCTTTCCCTGCTGTGGCATGGGGCCATTCCCCAGCTATCCAGGTTTGTCCTTGGCAGGTTGGGGTCCCCCTCGATGCTTTCCTGTCCTGTCTTTCAGTGTGACAACTATTTGCTAGAAGGGGGCAGTTTCAGCATTAAGGGCGAGGTCCTGTAACATTTTAACTCACTGCTGGCCCAAACAAAAGATTTCGCCAAGTTTAAGATTTTAGTAATATACAAACGTTTTGGCTTATTTTAGGCTATTAGCCAGTTTGTTCCATTTTAGTATAAGATTCAGAAGCTAGTTTCTGGGAGAAAATAAAAGGAGAGGGGAGAGGCTGAGGGCATGCGGTGTCTGAAACAAGAAGAGCTGAAAAGGAAGGAAAGATTGGAAAGCCTTTGTCTACATCAAAATTTTGCTGAGGTCTTTCCCTGACAGAAAGGCTAATCAGAGATGCAGGTAGGTCCTTCATTGCTGCCCCCAGATTACACCAATGTTATTAACTATGGTCTCCTACAAACCGTGCACTCACCTTTGTTGTCTAACACAGGAGAATGACTCAAATGGGGGGAATGTCCAGATCCGTGAAAGTCAGGTTATTGCAAATGGAGGTAGGCAACTAGTTTTAGACAGATGCTTCCAGAGAAGATATGCTTTAGATGGCAGTCTCCTCACTGATACATGAAGGCAGACCCTGCCAAGCTGGGTATATGATCAAGATGGTCTTAAAGTTCCCCTCAGCTTGACTAAACTTTAGACAGGCTTCTTCCCGAGTATAGGCCCTTGAGCTCTCTTTTTCTTAGAGCATGTACTTCATTTTTTCTTTCTCCGCCCGGCCCCCCCCGCCCCGCTTTTTCATAGAACTGTAGTTCAGATGGAAGAATATTTACTGTAGAAAGCTTGCAATTGTAAATTCTTTGGCCCTCTGAGAGGTCAATCTTCTCCCAACCTCTTGCAAGTTTTATAACCCAGGAATGTCTTTCACAAGGACCTGGGAGCCATCACTTTGCAATGTAATTATCAAGAAAGACAGCTCCCCTATTTCCCAGTCTCTGTGGGACCATAGGAGCCTAGCTTTAATATGTGAACAAGCACCAACTAGCAAACACAGATGGCCTACTCCCACTGGCCAGCACTAATGTCCTCTAGTACTTTTCTATTTGCTCACTCCAGTGCTTAAAAATTCTCCCTCTTTTTGTTTTCAAGTTTAATCATTCTCCCCTATTGCAACAGACTTGACTCCTTTGGCAATAAGTATTGAATAGAGTCTTTCTTGCCTGTTTAGCTCTATGTCGGGCAATTTTTCTTTGATATGTAGAAACTTGCACAGTATTTTACCTAAACCGACTCCAAATGAGTTTGAAAAGCCATTAACCCAGAACGCAGGATAACTTTGTCATGGTACACTGTTATTTGGACTAATTTTTTGGGGGGATTCTGACATATAAAACATTTTGCATAATATCACCTTTAGTAAGTCCAAAACCAAAACCAGAATTCTTCTCATCTTTCTTTGTCATGAGATATACCAGGTATCCAAAAATACACAATTTTTTACACACACACACACACACTTAGTAGCTATTTTTTTTATAGGCCTACTGTATGCTAGGCACAGTGTACTTTCTATACATAGCACTTTATATACATTTCCTCATTTAATTCTTATGGCATCTCTGTGATTGGGGCTCATTATTTACAGATGAGGAAGCTGGGGCTCAGAGAGGTTAAGTAATCACCTTAAATCACAGGTGGTACATGTCAGAAGTGTGATATTAATTCAGTCACTGAGTGTATAAATCATAAAATCATGATTTTAATGGTTGTTTTTCAAGGATTCACTGGGCTACCTTGTTAGGATTCTGGCCCAGAGAGAAATCTGTATTTCCAAAGGGATTAAGGATGAGCTTCTGTCAAGTTTTGTTTCTGTCTTACCTCCTGGAGGCATTGTACTATTTCCCTGAGTAAAGATTTTACTGTTTCTTGGAGGACTTCTTCCCAAAGTATGTCCCCCATACCCCCTCCCACCCCTGTTTTCTCTGTATCCATGGATCCCACCCCTGTTTTCTCTGTATCCATGGATCCCACCCTTGTTTTCTCTGTATCCATGGATCCCACCCTTGTTTTCTCTGTATGCTTTGTGGCCTGGTCCAGTCCCTTGGAGCAGCCATTCTGATCTTGGTTTCAGGGTTGCTCTGACAAGAAGAGCTGGGGATCTCCCCTGGTGCTTCCAGCATTCGGTATGTACTTCCTCAGTAGACCTTGAAGATGGTAGCAATTTCCTCTCTGACTCATGCATAGAAGGAGATTCCAACATTTTCTCTGTCATTCTGTCAATCATCTGTCCTCTCAGCAGCACTTGGGTGATGACTAGGGCTCAAATAACACACTATGATGTCACCAGCTCACAACTGATGACATCACAAGGCACAATAATAACAAAAGCATCAGGAAGCAGGCAGAGCAATGGTTTCAATGTATTTTAACATATCAGCAATGCCAGAGAAACCAATCCCTGTTTAAAAACCTAAGTCTTTCTAGCTTCCAAGTTTTTTCTCTGAGATGGAAGGAACCTTTCCAGTATTGACTACCTTCATTAAATACCTTTTATTTCTGAGTCTATGCTTAAAAGTATCCTAGACAGATTTTCAGAACCACTTCACTGCCTAGAAAAACCATCTCTGGGACTATGAATGGCTCTGTGCTCCAGGCAGGTGATAAGTCACATTTTTGCTATAGAGCCCGTCTCCTGTTATGTAGGGTGCTGTAAGGTTTTATTTTGTGGACCTGTAGAAAGCACTCTGTGGGTTTATGAACCTGGGCTGCTTGAATTCAGGGGAGCAATGATGAGGGCACTAAGATTCTCTGCTTCCAACTTTTCTCCTTTCTTCTGTTGGAGTGGCTCCCTCTCACTAGGTCTCCAGCACATGCAGCCCTTGCCTTGGATGAATCCAAGAATTTTACTTCTATTTATTACTGATACAACGGTTTAGATTATTTTCAGTGTTAATGAGGCATTTTATGGAAATCAACATACATTGTTATAGACAAGATAAGTTAAAATTATTTAAAAGAATACTTTTCTCTAGCTATAGGCACTTCGTGGAAAATTTGGAAATTGGAAAATACAGAAATAAAAAAGTTATGCACAATCCCATTAACCCAGAAGCATCCATTGCTAACAGTTTTTTTTTTAATCTTTCAATCTTTTATTCTGAAGCTCTTTTGTTTTCAGACGAAAAGACATGGCCCCTAAGCCCTAAAACTTACAACTTCAAGGGCAACACAAATGAGAAGAATTAAGACAAAATGAGATTGAAAACCCAATAACATGTGGAATATTGGTGATAATAGAACTTCAATCCTTCTGTGAACATATCTGCTCAATTTTTATTTTAAAATGAGAAAATTCTAAAAATCCGTATACAGTCAATTTGGAAAACAGATGAGTCTGTCAAGCTCTCAGTGGACAAGCTACGGCTAATTAGTGGCTACAAAACAATTAATGGATAAGCATAATGAATAATTTTGGGATTGATTCAGAAAAGAAATATGAGGTGACTTAGTAAACACTGCATTTTTGATAGGCTCCCTGGCTTGTAAAAGTGCCATTGAGACACATATTGCCTGGAATCAGTCACATCCTGTCTTGTTTACCACTTATTATATATCCGTAGGCAGGTTACTTAACCTCTCTAATGTTTTCTCATCTATAAAGTAGGGAAAACAGGTTGTTGTGACTATTAATTGAGATAATTCCTCTAACATGTTTAATGTGGTCCCTGATGTGTGGTAAGTGCTCAAGAAATGCTGAGTATGATTAGAGGTAGTGGAAGGTAGCGGGTAGAACAAGCTCTGGTCAGACTGCCTTGCCACTCTTGTGGCATTTTTTCTACTGGGTTGTAAGACTGGATCATCAAGAATGATGTGAATTTGAAAATGAACCAGTTTTGTCTTTGAATTGCTTTAAGGTAAATTATTAATCAAAGAAAGCACTCACAAAATGCTTCTGGGAAGTCCAGATTTTTCTTTTCTTTCTTTTTTCTTTTTTTGAGATGGAATCTCTGTTGCTCAGGCTGGAGTACAGTGGTGTGATCTTGGCTCACTACAGCCTCTGCTTCTCAGGTTCAAGTGATTCTCCTGCCTCAGCCTCCCAAGTAGCTGGGACTATAGGTGTGTGCCACCACGCCTGGCTAATTTTTGTATTTTTAGTAGAGATGGGGTTTCTCTATGTTGGCCAGGCTGGTCTTGAACTACTGACATCAGATGATCTGCCCACCTCAGCCTCCTGAAGTGCTGGGATTACAGGCGTAAGCTGCTGTGTCTGGCCAGTCCATGTTTTTCTAATGAAAACTTTTTTCATCATTATAGATTCTTAGAGAGTAGCAGTTATTTACTTTTAATGAATGCACATACAGTTTCACCATTAAGATGGTAAAACCAAAAGCCGAAAAAGCAATTCTTTACTTTGGAAAATGTACTGTTGAATACATTTGGAGTCCATTATAACTTGACCTCTTGTAGTGCTCAGAGCTGCCCACTATGAACCAGTTATTGGTGGAAGGATGGACAGAAAGAGTCAGAGAGAACCTGAATATGTTACACTGTGATATTTGTGGAGAAACCAAAATCTTTTTTTGTTGTTTTTTTTAAATTATACTTTAAGTTCTGGGATACGTGTGCAGAACATGCAGGTTTGTTACATAGGTATACAAGTGCCACGGTGGTTTGCTGCACCTATCAACCTGTCATCTACATCAGGTATTTCTCCTAATGCTATACCTCCCCTAACCCCCCCACCCTCAGACAGGCCCCAGTGTGTGATGTTCCCTTCCCTGTGTCTGTGTGTTCTCATTGTTCAACTTGCACTTAAGAGTGAGAACATGTGGTTTTTGTGTTAGTTTGCTGAGAATGATGGTTTCCAGCTTCATCCATGTCCCCACAAAGGACATGAACTCATCCTTTTTTACGGCTGCATAGTATTCCATGGTGTATATGTGCCACATTTTCTTTATCCAGTTTATTACTGATTAACATTTGGGTTGGTTCCAAGTCTTTGCTATTGTGAACAGTGCTGCAATAAACATATGTGTGCATGTGTCTTTATAGTAGCATTATTTATAATCCTTTGGGTATATACCCAGTAATGGGATTGCTGGGTCAAATGGTATTTCTGGTTCTAGATCCTTGAAGAATAGCCACACTTTCTTCCAAAACCTTTTTTTTTTTTTTTTAATTATACTTTAAGTTCTGGGGTACATGTGCAGAACGTGCAGTTTTGTTACATAGGTATACACATGCCATGGTGGTTTGCTGCACCCATCAACCCGTCATCTACATTAGGTATTTCTCCTGATGCTATCCCTCCCCTAACCACCAACCCCCCGACAGGCCTCGGTGTGTGACGTTCCCCTCCCTGTGTCCATGTGTTCTTGTTGTTCAACTCCCACTTATGAGTGAGAATGTGCAGTGTTTGGTTTTCTGTTCTTGTGGTAGTTTGCTGAGAATAATGGTTTCCAGCTTCATCCATGTCCCTGCAAAGGACATGAACTCATCATTTTTAATGGCTGTATAGTATTCCATAGTGTATTATGTGCCACATTTTCTTTACCCGGTCTATCATTGATGAGCATTTGGGTTGGTTTCAAGGCTTTGCTATTGTGAATAGTGCTGCATTAAACATATGTGTGCATGTGTCTTTACAGTAGAATGATTTATAATCCTTTGGGTATATACCCAGTAATGGGATTGCTGGGTCAAATGGTATTTCTAGTTATCAATCCTTGAGAAATCACCACACTGTCTTCTACAATGGTTGAACTAATTTATACTCCCACCAACAGTGTAAAAGTGTTCCATTTCTCCATATCATCTCCAGCATCTGTTGTTTCCTGACTCTTTAATGATCGCCATTCTAACTGGCATGGATGGTATCTCTTTGTGGTTTTGATTTGCATTTCTCTAATGACCAGTGATGATGAGGTTTTTTTCATGTTTGTTGGCTGCATAAATGTCTTCTTTTGAGAAGTGTCTGTTCATATCCTTCGCACACTTTTTGATGGGATTTTTTTTCTTGTAAATTTGTTTAAATTCTTCGTAGATTCTGGATATTAACTCTTTGTCAGATGAATAGATTGCAAAAATTTTTTCCCATTCTGTAGGTTGCCTGTTCACTCTCATGATAGTTTCTTTGGCTGTGCAGAAACTCTTTAGTTTAATTAGATCCCCTTTGTTAATTTTGGTTTGTGTTGCCATTGCTTTTGGTGTTTTAGACATGAAGTCTTTGCCCATGCCTATGTCCTGAATGGTATTCCGTAAGTTTTCTTCTAGGGTTTTTATTGTTTCAGGCCTTACTTTCAAGTCTTTAATCTGTCTTAAGTTAGTTTTTGTATAAGGTGTAAGGAAGGGGTCCAGTTTCAGTTTTCTGCATATGGTTAACCGGTTTTCCCAACACTGTTTATTAAATAGGGAATCCTTTCCCCATTGCTTGTTTTTGTCAGGTTTGTCAAAGATCAGATGGTTGTAGATGTGTGGTATTATTTCTGAGGCTTCTATTCTGTTTTGGTACCAGTACCATGCTGTTTTGGTTACTGTAGCATTGTAGTATAGCTTGAAGTCAGGTAACGTGATGCCTCCAGCTTTGTTCTTTTTGCTTAGGATTGTCTTCGCTATATGGGCTGTTTTTTGGTTCCATATGAACTTTAAAGTAGTTTTTTCCAATTCTGTGAAGAAAGTCAATGGTAGCTTGATGGGAATAGCATTGAATCTATACAATACTTTGGGCAGTATGGTCATTTTCAGAATATTGATTCTTCCTATCCATAAGCATGTAATGTTTTTCCATTTATTTGTGTCCTCTCTTATTTCCTTGAGCAATGGTTTGTAGTTCTCCATGAAGAGCTCCTTTACATCCATTGTAAGTTGTATTCCTAGGTATTTTATTCTCTTTGTACCAATTGTGAATGGGAGTTCACTCATGATTTGGCTCTCTGTTTGTCTGTTATTGGTGTATAGGAATGCTTGTGATTTTTGCACATTGATTTTGTATCCTGAGACTTTGCTGAAGGTGCTTATCAACTTAAGGAGATTTTGGGCTGAGATGATGGGATTTTCTAAATATACAATCGTGTTATCTGCAAACAGAGACAATTTGACTTCCTCTCTTTCTATTTGAACATGCCTTATTTCTTTCTCTTGCCTGATTGCCCTGGTCAGAACTTCCAATACTATGTTGAATAGGAGTGGTGAGAGAGGGCATCCTTGTCTTGTGCTGGTTTTCAAAGGGAATGCTTCCAGTTTTTGCCCATTCAGTATGATATTGGCTGTGGGTCTGTCATAAATAGCTCTTATTATTTTGAGATATGTTCCATCAATACCTAGTTTATTGAGAGTTTTTAGCATGAAGGGGTGTTGAATTTTATTGAAGGCCTTTTCTGCATCTATTGAGTTAATCATGTGGTTTTTGTCATTGATTCTTTTTATGTGATGGATTATGTTTATTGATTTGCGTATGTTGAACCAGCCTTGCATCTGAGGTATGAAGCCAACTAGATCGTGGTGGATAAGCTTTTTAATGTGCTGCTGGATTTGGTTTGCCAGTATTTTATTGAGGATTTTTGCATCAATGTTCATCAGGGATATTAGCCTGAAATTTTCTTTTTTTTGTTGTGTCTCTTCCAGGTTTTGGTATCAGAATGATGCTGGCCTCATAAAATGAGTTAGGGAGAATTCCCTCTTTTTCTACTGATTGGAATTGTTTCAGAAGGAATGGTACTAGCTCCTTTTTGTACCTCTGGTAGAATTTGGCTGTGAATCCATCTGCTCCTGGACTTCTTTGATTGGTAGGCTATTAATTACTGCCTCAATTTCAGAACTTGTTATTGGTCTATTCAGGGATTCAACTTCTTTCTGGTTTAGACTTGGGAGGGTGTATGTGTCTAGAAATTTATCCATTTCTTTGATTTTCTAGTTTATTTGCATAGAGGTGTTTATAGTATTCTCTACATAGTTTGTATTTCTGTGAGATCAGTGGTGATATCCCCTTTATCATTTTTAATTGCATCTATTTGACTCTTCTCTCTTTTCTTCTTTATTAGTCTGGCTAGTGGTCTGTCTATTTTGTCGATCTTTTCAAAAAGCCAGCTCCTGGATTCCTTGATTTTTTTGAAGGGTTTTTCGTGTCTCTATTTCCTTCAGTTCTGCTCTGGTCCTAGTTATTTCTTGTCTTCTGCTAGTTTTTGAATTTTTTTGCTGTTGCCTCTTTAGTTCTTTTAATTGTGGTATTAGGGTGTCGATTTTAGATCTTTCTAGCTCTCTTCTGTGGGCACTTAGTGCTATAAATTTCCCTCTACACACTGCTTTAAATGTATACCAGAGATTCTGGTACATTGTGTCTTTGCTCTCATTGGTTTCAAACAACATCTCTTTATTTCTGCCTTAATTTCATTATTTACCCAGTAGTCATTCAGGAGCAGGTTGTTCAGTTTCCATGTAGTTGTGCAGTTTTGAGTCAGTTTCTTAATCCTGAGTTCTAATTTAATTGCACTGTGGTCTGAGAGACTGTTATGATTTCCATTCTTTAGCATTTGCTGAGGAGTGTTTTAGTTCCAATTACATGGCCAATTTTAGAACAAGTGCGGTGAGGTGCTGAGAAGAATGTATATTCTGTTGATTTGGGGTGGAGAGTTCTGTAGATGTCTATTAGGTCTTAGTCCAGAGGTGAGTTCAAGTCCTGAATATCCTTGTTAATTTTCTGTCTTGTTGATCTGTCTAATATTGACAATGGGGTGTTAAAGTCTCCAACTATTACTGTGTAGGACTCTAAGTCTCTTTGTAGGTCTCTAAGAACTTGCTGTATGAATTTGGGTGCTCCTGTAGTGGGTGCATATATACTTGGGATAGTTAGCTCTTCTTGTTGAATTGATCACTTTACCATTATGTAATGCCCTTCTTTGTCTTTTTTGATCTTTGTTGGTTTAAAGTCTGTTTTATCAGAGACTAGGATTGCAACCCCTGCTTTTTTTTTTTTGCTATCCATTTGCATCATATTCTTCCATCCCTTATTTTGAACCTAAGTGTGTCTTTGTACATGAGATGAGTGTCCTGAATACAGCACACTGATGGGTCTTGACTCTTTATCCAATTTGCCAGTCTGTGTCTTTTAACTGGGGCATTTAGCCCATCTACATCTAAGGTTAATATCGTTATGTGTGAATTTGATCCTGTCATTATGATCCTAGCTGGTTATTTTGTCCATTAGTTGATGCAGTTTCTTCATAGTATCGATGGTCTTTATAATTTGGTATGTTTTTGCAGTGGCTGGTATCAGTTGTTCCTTTCCATGTTTAGTGCTTCCTTCAGGGGCTCTTGTGAGGCAGGCCTGGTGGTGACAAAATCTCTCAGCATTTGCTGGTCTGTAAAGGATTTTATTTCTCCTTCGCTTCTTATGAAACTTAGTTTGGATGGATATGAAATTCTGGGTTCAAAATTCTTTTCTTTAAGAATGTTGAATATTGGCCCCCACTCTCTTCTGGCTTGTAGGGTTTCTGCAGAGAGATCTGCTGTTAGTCTGATGAGCTTCCCTTTGTGGATAACCCAACATTTCTCTCTGGCTGCCCTTAACATTTTTTCCTTCATTTCAACCTTGGCAAATCTGATGATTATGTGTCTTGGGATTGCTCTTCTCAGAGTATCTTTGTGGTGTTCTCTGTATTTCCTGAATTTGAATGTTGGCCTGCTTTGCTAGGTTGGGGACATTCTCCTGGATAATATCCTGAAGAGTGTTTTCTAACTTGGTTCCCTGTCACTTTCAGGTTCACCAATCAAATGGAGACTTGGTCTTTCCATGTAGTTCCATGTTTCTTGGAGGCTTTGTTCATTCCTTGTCATTCTTTTTTCTCTGATCTTGTCTTCTCACTTAACTTCATTAAGTCGATCTTCAACCTCTGATATCCTTTCTTCCACTTGATTTATTCAGCTATTGATACTTGTGTATGCTTCAAGAAGTTCTCGTGCTGTGTTTTTCAGCTCCATCAGGTAATTTACGTTCTTCCCTAACCTAGTTATTCTAGTTAGCAATTCCTCTAACCTTTTTTTCAAGGTTCTTAGCTTTCTTGCATTTGGTTAGAACATGCTCCTTTAGCTCAGAGGAATTTGTTACTTCCCACCTTCTGAAGCCTACTTCTTTTAATTCGTCAAACTCATTCTCTGTCCATTTTGTTCCCTGCTGGCAAGGAGTTGTGATCCTTTGGAGGAGAAGAGGTGTTCTGGTTTTTGGAATTTTCAGTCTTTTTGTGCTGATTTTTCCCCATCTTCATGGATTTATCTACCTTTGGTCTTTGATGTTGGTGACCTTCAGATGGGGTCTTTTGAGTGAACGTTTTTTTTTTGTTGTTGTTGTTGTTGTTGTTGTTGTTGATGTTGATGCTATTTCTGTTTGTTAATTTTCTTTCAACAGTCAGGCCCCTCTGCTGCAGGTCTGCTGGAGTTAGCTGGAGGTCCACTCCAGACGCTGTTTGCCAGGGTATCACCAGCGGAGGCTGCAGAACAAATATTGCTGCCTATTTCTTCCTCTGGAAGCTTCATCCCAGAGGGGCACCTGCCAGATGCCAGCTAGAGCTCTCCTGCATGAGGTGTCTGTCAGCACCTACTGGGAGGTGTCTCCCAGTCAGGATACACGGGGGTCAGGGACCCACTTGAGGAGGCAGTCTGTCCCTTAGCAGAGCTCAAGCGCTATGCTGGGAGATCTGCTGCTCTCTTCAGGGCCATCAGGCAGGGACGTTTAAGTCCGCTGAAGCTGTGCCCACAGCCGCCCTTTCTCCCAGGTGCTTTGTCCCAGGGAGATGGGGGCTTTCCTGACTGGGGCTGCTGCCTTTTTTTCAGAGATGCCCTGCCCAGAGAGGAGGAATCTAGAGAGGCAGTCTGGCCACAGTGGCCTTGCTGAACTGGGGTGGGCTCTGCCAAGTTCGAGCTTCCTGGTGGCTTTGTGTACACTGTGAGGGTCAAATCGCCTACTCAAGCCTCAGCATTGGCGGATGCCCCTCCCCTCACCAAGCTTGAGCCTCCCATGTCGACCTCGGACTGCTGTGCTGGCAGCGAGAATTTCAAACCAGTGGATCTTACCTTGTTGGGCTCCATGTGGGTGGGACCTGTCAAGCCAGACCATGTGGCTCTCTGGCTTCAGCCCCTGCAGCTGGCTTGGTGTCTGCCCAAACGGCAGCCCAGTTTTGTGCTTGAAACCCAGGGCCCTGGTGGCGTAGGCACTGGAGGGAATCTCCTCGTCTGGGGGTTGCGAAGACTGTGGGAAAAGCATAGTATCTGGGCCGGAGTGCACCATTCCTTAGGGCACAGTCCCTCAAGGCTTCCCTTGGGTAGGGGAGAGAATTCCCCGACCCCTTGCGCTTCCAGGATGAGGCAACACCCTACCCTACTTGGGCTCATCCTTTGTGGGCTGCACCCACTGTCCAACCAGTCCCAGTAAGATGAACAGGGTACCTCAGTTGGAAATGCAGAAATCATCTGCCTTCTGCATTGATCTCGCTGGGATCTGCAGACCGGAGCTGTTTCTATTTGGCCGTCTTGCCAGCTGCCCCTCCAATAACTGTTTATTAAAACTAGTCTTCAATGTATATAGTGTGGGATAAGGTTAATTTGTAAAAAAAAAAAAAATTAAAAACTAATATTTATTGTTTTTATTACAAAATTATATTTTTTAGAAAATCTAGAATGCAGAAATAAGAAGAAAACACAATTTTAACATTTTAGTGCACTTCCAGTTTTTATATAGTTGTATCTAAATATGTGGCTCTTTTAATTTCAAAATTTCTAAAGAACCAGTAAGTTGGCTGGGTGTGGTGTCTCACATCTGTAATACCAGCACTTTGTAAGGCTGAGGTGGATGGATTGCTCGAGCTTAGGAGTTTGAGACCAGCCTGAGCAACATGGGGAAACCTTGTCTCTACAAAACAAAAATACAAAAATTAGCTGGGCGTGGTGGTGGTGCACACCTGTGGTCCCAGGTACTTGTGAGGCTAAGTTGGAAGTATTGCTCGGGTCCAGGAGGTCAAGGCTGCAGTGAGCCATGATCATGCCATTGCACTCCAGCCTGGGTGACAGAGCAAAACCCTGTCTCAAAAACAAAAACAAAAACAAAACAGTAAGTTAACTTACACAGGTTTGCTAGACATTGGTTTTCAGAAGACATTTCTGTGTATGTTGGAGGAGACTTGTGGTTCAAAATTACTGTTTTTCTTTCGTTCCTGAAGGATAAGACCTTGCTACTTAAAGTATGGTCTGGGAATTAGTAACATCGGTATTAAGTGGGAGCATATTCGAAATGAAGAATTTTGAGCCCCACCCCACTCCTAGTGAATCCAAAACTGTATTTTAATATGATTTCTAGGTGATTTGTCTATACATTAAGTTTTGAGTAGCACTACCATAGGGACAATTTGACAAAATATCTTTTCTTATCTAAGATAGTTGTTGAAGGCCTGATGAGTCCTAAATTTCCAGGACAATAGTTCTCGCTTCCACCAAAGTGCTGTTGGAACAAGACTAATTAGAGATCCACCAAACAGCCTGCAGGAAAACACTGAGCTAGCTCTGCGTGTCAGGAGATGAAGGATGTAAAATAAGTCTGGGATACACTAACATGCCAATAAAACTCTGTAAATCTCAAGTCTGTATTGTTCAACATTTTATTACTTTATCAAAGTACTCTTTGTAGGTTCACTGTTGGATTACCAAGAAATGGTGTTGCACCCATTGAAAAACCCAGCAATTATGTTCACCAATAGCATTTTCGTTATCAGGGCTTTTGATGGAGGGGTCTATTGACTTGGAGAATTGAGACTGACTTAAAAAACAAACAACAGAAAGAAAACACTCCTGGAACATGACACCCTTTAGAATGGGAGTACACATGTGCTTCTTTTACCCTCATATCCCTTATTTGCTGGAATAGAAATGTAACTACCCAGCAGGTTTGAGCCAGTTTCACGGTGAGCATGACTAATAATAATAATAACCTACATTTGACAGCATTTTGTGATTCACAGGGTATTATGGCAATGCTTCTCAAACTTCAGTGTACATACTGATTACCTGGGGATCTTGTTAAAGTGAGAATACTGTTTCATCAGGTCCAGAGTAGGCCTGCAGTTGCCTTTTTAACCAATTCCCAGGTGGTGCTGATATTGCTGGTCCACAAACCACGCTTTGAGTAGCAAGTGCTTATCATAATCTCTCTTGAGATTCACAGAAATTATGTTACGTAGGTAGAACAGGCATTTTTTTCTTTCCCTTAAGAATATTTGTTCTGTGAGAGTAAGGATTTGGTTGTTTTGTGTTCATTGCTATATCCCAAGTGCATATAATAGGAGGCACTCAATACATTTTTGTTGGATGAATGAGTGACTGAATATTAATTTTATAGAAGAATTTATATGCCTTACTTAAAGTCACATTCTAATAAGTGGCAAATCTGACATTTGAATCTAATAATAAACTATTTGAATCAGAGAATTTGGTAACGAATGAATCACTTTAGTGGTTTGCCCTTTCTTCTGGTAATTTTTTTTGATGGAACCTTTTTAATTGAAGCCTAACATAGAAAAATGAGCAAATCTGAAGTGTACAGTTGATGCATTTATACAAAGGGAACACATTTATGGAACCACCTCTCAGACCAGGGAATTACCAGCTCCCCAGAAGCCTCCTTCATATCTGCTTCCAGTCATTATTTTCTTTCTCAAAGGTGGATGCTTTTATAACATCTATCACCATAGAATACTTTTGAACTTGACAGAAATAGAATTTTATAACATGTGCTTTGTAGTACATGCCTTTTTTCATTCAACATTATGTTTGTGTTCTTAAATACAGCAATACTTTTATAGTATTCCCTTGTGTATATATTGTGCATATTCCATGAATAGACTCCAATTTATCATACATTTCACTGTTGATGGGCATGGTGGTTGATCCCAGTATTTGGCTAATATAAATAGTGCTACTGTGGAAAATTTTGCATGTGATTTTTGATGCACATATGTACCTACTTTCATTGCATATACAGGTAGAAGTGGAATAGATTTTGGGTATATTCAGTTATTGCAGATATTGCCAAATAATTTTTCCTTTCCAGCTTTGTTGAAGTATAGTTCAGAATAAAAATTGTATATATTTAAGGTATACAACGTGATATTTTCACATATGTATACATTGTGAAATGATTACATATCAAGCTAATTAACATAATTATCACTTCCTGTAGTTAGCTTTCTTTGGTGATAAGAATACTTGAGATCTACTTACCTTAACCAATTTCAAGTATATATTATTTTAACTCTAGTCACCATACTGTACACTAGGTCTACAGAAGTTATTTATCTTATACCCTTTAACCAACATTTTCCTATTTCTCCTACCCCCCCAGTCGATAGTAACCATCCTTGTACTCTGTTTCTATGTGTTTGACTTTTTAAAAGTCCACGTGTAAGTGAGACCATGCAGTAATGAACATGGTAATGCACAGATAGTGATTTTATTTTCTTTGGATATATATCCAGAAGTGGGATTGCTGGATCATATGGTGGTTCTATTTCTAATTTTTTTAGGAACCTCCGTCCTGTTTCCTGTAATGGCTGTACCAATTTGCATTTCTCCCAACAATGTATAAGGGTTCTCTTTTCTCCACATCCCTGCTATTAGTTGTTACATTTTGTCTTTCTGATAATAACCATCCTAACAAGTGTCAGGTGATATCTCATTATGATTTTAATTAGCATTTCCCTGATAATTAATGATGTTGAGTACTTTGTCATGTATCATTGGCTATTTTTACATCTTCTTTGGAAAAGTATCTATTTAGGTGCATTGTCCATTTTTTAATTTGGTCATTAGTGTTTTTTTTTTGCTGTTGAATTGAGTTCTTTATATATTTTGGATATTAACTCTTTATCAGATTTTTTTTATTCTGTAGGTTGCCTTTTCATATTGTTGATTATTTCCTTTGTTGTGCAGAAACTTTTCCGTTTGAGGTAGTCCCACTTGTTTATTTTTGCTTTTATTGCTCACGCTTTTGGTGTAATATCCAAAATTTATTGCCAACAGTTTTTCAAAGTAATTGAATTAATGATTTCTTCTGCCTTTTCTTTGACTTTTTACTTTTTTAAAAAAATATTTAATTTAATTTTAATTTTTTTACTCTGTTGATTTTTTTTTTTATTCATTTATTTATTTAGAGGTGGTTCTTGCTATGTTGCCCTGGCTGGTCTTCAACTCTTAGCCTCAAGTGATCCTCCTGCCTCAGCCTCCCAAGTAGCTGGGATTACAGGTATGAGCCACAGCACATGGCTTAAAAAATTTTTAATTAACATAATAATTATACATATTCATGGGCAACATAGTGATGTTTTAAAACGTATAATGTATAGTGATCAAATCAGAGTAATTAGCATATCCATCATCTCAACTCCTTATGCCTTTTTTTGGGAACATTCAGTATTCTCCTTCTAGCTATTTGAAACTATATAATATATTATTGTTAACTATAGTTATCCTACAGTGGTATAGAACACTAGAACTGATTTCCCCTGCATACTTGTAATTTTGTGTCCTTTAATAAATCTCTCTCTACACCCCCTTTCCTCCACCCTCCCCAGCCTCTAGTATTCTCTGTTCTACTTTTCACCTTTATGGGATCAACTTTTTTAGCTTCCACATATGCATGAGAACAGGCAGTGTTAAATTTTCTGTTTCTGGCTTTTTTCACTTAACATAATGTCCTCCCATTCCATCCATGGTGCCACAAATGACATGATTTCATTCTTTTTAATGGCTAAATAATATTCCATTATATATATATACCACATTTTAAAAATTCATCTATTGGTGGACACCAAGGTTGATTAGGTGTCTTAGTTATTGTGAATAGTGCCGTGGGGTACAGATTTCTCTTTGATATACTGATTTTCTTTCTGCTGGAAAAATGCCCAGTAGTGGAATTGCTAGGTTATGTGGTAGTTCTATTTGTAGTTTTTTGATGAATCTTTGATTTTTTAATGTTGATTAAATTCTCTAGATAATCATTGAAATTTTTTTACCTTTTGATGCATGAAGATCTTTGGTGTGCATTTTATTTCTGGAACTTTTGGGTCAAGACGGTGAATTGGGCACACACTTTTACTTCCTTTAAACATCTCATAAAATGGTAATAAATGGATTTTTTTGAGGAGAAATACGTAAATATAAAATGACAAAAAATGAGAGACAATATCAGCACAATTTGAAATATTTGAGAAAGCTGAATCTTAAGCCAGCAGTGGGAAAGCCGAGAAGAAATCTGATTTACACTACGGGACTTCTAAAAGCTTGAGGAACTGGTACATGGGCACTCCTGGAAGAGGGGAGGTAGTGCTAAAAAAAATAGCATAATTTAGAGTCTGTTCAAAAAGCAATTTGACCCCCTTTCCCAGTCCATACGCTTAACAATTGTTTTCCACCCAACTCACTTTGGAAGAAAGCTGAGGAAAATTGCCCACTGGAGACTGTAAAATAGAGGGTCTCTGCACTAGGATTTGTCAATAGAGTTGAAAACAGGAATTAAGCGAATATTTACATTCTGAATATAGGATTTGTCAATACAGTTGAGCTGAAAACAGAGGAATTAAGCGAATATTTACATCCTGGGTACTGAGACCACCCCAGACCTCTTGTACACTCACTTCTCAAAATTTCAACAGGCAGACCTATATCTTCTAGATAGGAGACTGGAAGATTCTTCTCTAGGAACTCAATCAGACCAAGAATAAGAAGTAATGGTACTGACAATAGAGGAGAGGGAGCTCCAGGGAGGAGAAGGAGCTCCAAGGCCCAGCAAGATTAATAGCTACAGTGAAGCCCATAGTAGTCAAGTCCCAATCACCGGCTTAGAACTTCCAGTCAGCTCCTTTAGGGCTCCACTCTTGAAAATGAATAGGCAGACAAGGTCATCAGCTAGCTGAGAAAAGATTTCATCATGAAACAGAGAGACAAAACAAACACACAGAAAAAAGTCAACTTAGGAGAAAAGAAAATTTTTCAGAGGAAAGGGTACTTAAAAAATCATCATTAGGGTCCGCAGAGAAACATAAGATAATATTGCATTCATGAAACACAAACAGGATTCTTTAAAAGGGGACAATTGGGAACTCTTAGAAATTAAAAATACAATAACAGAAATGAGAAGGTCAATGGAACAGTGGGAAGATAAAATTAAAGAAATCTCTATAAAAGTTGAACAAAAGGAAAATATGAAAAAGGGAAGAGAAAATATAATAAAATTAGAGGACCAGATCATGAGATTCAATGTCTTTATATCAAGAGTTTCAAAGGGAGAGGAAGAAAAGAAGGAAAATAGAACAGAGGAAATCACTGCCTGATATGATTTAGCTGTGTCCCCACCCAAATCTCATTTTGAATTGTAATCCAAATTGTAATCCCCATAGGTTGGGGAAGGGACTTGGTGGGAGATGACTGGATCATGAAGGTGGTTTCCCCCATGCTGATTGGATCATGAGGGCGGTTTCCCCCATGCTGTTCTTGTGATAGTGAGTGAGTTCTCATGAACTGTGATGGTTTTATAAAGGGGTCTTCCCCCTTCACACTCTCTCTTTCCTGCCACCTTGTGAAGAAGGTACTTGCTTCTTCTTTGACTTCCGCCATGATTGTACATTTCCTGAGGCCTCTCCAGCCATGCAGAGCATGAGTCAATTAAACCTCTTTCCTTTATAAATTACCCAGTCTCGAGTATTTCTTTATAGCAGTTGAGAATGAACTAATACACTACCCATATAATTAAAGACAAATTTCTAGAACTGAAGGTTAGAGTTTCCAGATTGAAAGGATCCATAGGCTGCTCAGCAGAATGGATTAAAAGTAGATTCACTCCAATGTACATCATTTTACAATACTGGGGAAACAAACAAGTTCTAAAAACTCCTGGAAATGGAAAACAAACAAACACAGTCACACGCAAAAGGTGAAAAATTAGGGTACTTATTTATTTTTCAGTAGCAACAACAGGCTAGAATAGACTGGAAAAGTACCTTAAAAAGTTTTGAGGAAAATTAATTCTTAACCTAGAGTTTTATACTTGGGGAAATTCATAAGCAAATATGAGAATTGAATTTTGAAATTCTGATATTCAAGGTCTGAAAATTTTTATCTTCTATGAAATTCTCATAGATTTACTGCTGGACATGATCTCAGAGATTTACTGCTGGATATGATCCATCATAATGGAGGAAACTAAAAAAGGAGAAAAACATGGGAAATAAGAAATAGGAGATTTAGCTAAGTAGAGTGGCTCACACCTGTAATCTAAGCACTTAGGGAGGCTGAAGAGGATGGATCACTTGAGCCCAGGAATTGGACACTGCCTGGGAAACATGGTGAAACTTCATCTCTACAAAAATACAAAAATTAGTTGGGCATAATGGCATGTGCCTGTACTCAGGAGGCTGAGGTGGGAGGATGGGTTGAGCCCAGGAAGTCGAAGCTGCAGTGAGTGATGAGACTCTTAAAAAAAAAAAAAAAAAAGCAGGAGATTTAATGCAAGAGGGTGGGAAAGACTCTTCAGAATGCATGAAGAGAGATCTCAGGACAATAGCTCAATATTAGGCATAGAGGACAATGTCCAGAATTAAGCAAATCACAAAGATCCAGAAAATATTTTCTTTTTCTTTTTCTTTTTTTTAAAATTATACTCAAGTTCTGGGATACATGTGCAGATGCGCATGTTTGTTACGTAGGTATACACGTGCCATGGTGGTTTGCTCCACCCATCAACCTGTCATTTACATTAGGTATTTCTCCTAATGCTAGCCCTCCCCTAGCCCCCAACCCCCAACAGGCTCCAGTGTGTGATATTCCCCTCCCTGTGTCCATGTGTTCTCATTGTACAACTCTCACTTATGAGTGA
The DNA here is from genome assembly GCF_009828535.3 of Hylobates moloch. Taxonomy (NCBI): domain Eukaryota; kingdom Metazoa; phylum Chordata; class Mammalia; order Primates; family Hylobatidae; genus Hylobates; species Hylobates moloch. Next base: position 59,850,073 of record NW_026652279.1, on the reverse strand, counting down.
GAACATGCGGTGTTTGGTTTTCTGTTCCTGTGTTAGTTTGCTGAGAATGATGGTTTCCAGCTTCATCCATATCCCTGTAAAGGACACGAACTCATTCTTTTTTATGGCTGCATAGTATTCCATGGTGTATATGTGCCATCTTTTCTTTATCCAGTCTATCATTGATGGGTACTTGGGTTGGTTTCACGTCTTTGCTGTCATGAATACTGCTGCAATAAACATACATATGCATGTGTCTTTATGGTAAAATTATTTATAGTAGAATGATTTATAACCCTTTGGGTATATACCCAGTAATGGGATTGGTCGGTCAAATGGTATTTCTGGTTATAGATCCTTGAGATATTGCCACACTGTATTCCACAATGTTGAACTAATTTATACTCCCACCAACAGCGTAAAAGCGTTCCTATTTCTCCACCTCCTCTCCAGCATCTGTTGTTTCCTGTCTTTTTAATGATCCCCATACTAACTGGCGTGAGATGATATCTCATTGTGGTTTTGATTTGCATTTCTGTAATGACCAGTGATGATGAGCTTTTTAAAAATATGTTTGTTGGCTGCATAAATGTCTTCTTTTGAGAAGTGTCTGTTCATATCCTTTGCCCACTTTTTATGGGGTTGTTTTTTTCTTGTAAATTTGTTTAAGTTCCTTGTAGATTCTGAATATTGGCCCTTTGTCAGATGGATAGGTTGCAAAAATTTTCTCCCATTCTGTAGGTTGCCTGTTCACTCTGATGATAGTTTCTTTTGCTGTGCAGAAGCTCTTTAGTTTAATTAGATCCCATTTGTCAATTTTGGCTTTTGTTGCCATTGCTTTGGTGTTTTAGATATGAAGTCTTTGCCCATGCCGATGTCCTGAATCGTATTGCCTAGGTTTTCTTCTAGGATTTTTATGTTTTTAGGTCTTACATTTAAGTATTTAATCCATCTTAAGTTAGTTTTTGTATAAGGTGTAAGGAAGGGGCCCAGTTTCAGTTTTCTGCATATGGCTAGCCAGTTTTCCCAACCCCACTTATTAAATAGGGAATCCTTTCCCCACTTCTTGTTTTTGTCAGGTTTGTCAAAGATCAGATGGTTGTAGATATGTGGTGTTATTTCTGAAGCCTCTGTTCTGTTCCATTGGTCTATATATCTGTTTTGGTACCAGTCCATGCTGTTTTGGTTACTGTAGCCTGTAGTATAGTTTGAAGTCAGGTGGTGTGATGCCTCCTGCTTTGTTCTTTTTGCTTAGGATTGTCTTGGCTACGTGGGCTCTTTTCTGCTTCTGTATCAAGTTTAAAGTAGTTTTTTCCAACTCTGTGAAGAAAGTCAATGGTAGCTTGATGGGGATAGCATTGAATCCATACAATACTTTGGGCGGTATAGCCATTTTCACGATATTGATTCTTGCTATCCATGACCATGGAATGTTTTTCCATTTGTTTGTGTCCTCTCTTATTTCGTTGAGCAGTGGTTTGTAGTTCTCCTTGAAGAGGTCCTTCACATCCCTTGTAAGTTGTATTCCTAGGTATTTTATTCTCTTAATAGCAATTATGTATAGGAGTTCCCTCATGATTTGGCTTTCTTTTTGTCTGTTACTGTTGTATAGAAATGCTTGTGATTTTTGCACATTGAGTTTGTATCTTGAGACTTTGCCGAAGTTGCTTATCAGCCTAAGGAGATTTTGGGCTGAGATGGTGGGGTTTTCTAAATATATAATCATGTCATCTGCAAACAGAGACAATTTGACTTCTTCTTTCCTGTCCGAATATGCTTTATTTCATTCTCTTGCCTGATTGCCCTGGCCACAACTTCCAACACTATGTTGAATAGGAGTGTTGAGAGAGAGCATCCTTGTCTTGTGCCGGTTTTCGAAGCAAATGCTTCCAGTTTTTGCCCATTTAGTATGATATTGGCTGTGGGTTTGTCATAAATAGCTCTTAATATTTTGAGATACGTTCCATCAGTACCTAGTTTATTGAGAGTTTTTAGCATGAAGGGGTGTTGAATTTTATCGAAGGCCTTTTCTGCATCTATTGAGTTAATCGTGTGGTTTTTTGTCATTGGTTCTGTTTATGTGATAGATTACTTTTATTGATTCGCACTTGTTGAACCAGCCTTGCACCCCAGGTATGAAGCCAACTAGATCATGGTGGATAAGCTTTTTAATGTGCTGCTGGATTCGGTTTGCCAGTATTTTATTGAGGATTTTTGCATCAATGTTCGTCAGGGATATTGGCCTGAAATTGTCTGTTTTTTTTTTTTTGTTGTTGTTGTTGTTGTTGTGTCTCTTTCAGGTTTTGGTATCAGAATGTTGCTGGCCTCATAAAGTGAGTTAGGGAGGAGTCTCTCTTTTTCTATTGTTCGGAATAGTTTCAGAAGGAATGGTACCAGCCCCTCTTTATACCTCTGGTAGAATTCGGCTGTGAATCCATCTGGTCCTGGACTTTTTTTGGTTGGTAGGCTATTAATTACTGCCTCAATTTCAGAACTTGTTATTGGTCTATTCAGGGATTCAACTTCTTTCTGGTTTAGCCTTGGGAGGGTGTATGTGTCCAGGAATTTATCAATTTCTTCTAAATTTTCTAGCTTATTTGTGTAGAGGTGTTTATAGTATTCTCTGATGGTAGTTTGTATTTCTGTGGGATCAGTGGTGATATTACATTTATCATTTTTTATTTTGTCTAGTTGATTCTTCTCTCTTTTCTTCTTTATTAATCTGGCTAGCAGTCTATCTATTTTTTTAATCTTTATAAAAAACCAGCTTCTGGGTTCATTGATTTTTTTGAAGGGTTTTTCATGTCTCTATCTCTTTCAGTTATACTCTCTCTGACCTTAGTTATTTCTTGTCTTCTGCTAGCTTTTGAATTTGTTTGCTGTTGCTTCTCTGGTTCTTTTAATTGGGATATTAGGATGTTGATTTTAGATCTTTCCTACTTTCTCTTGTGGGTATTTAATGCTATAATTTTCCCTCTACACACTGCTTTAAATGTGTCCCAGAGATTCTGGTACATTATGTCTTTGTTCTCATTGGTTTCAAAGAGCTTGTTTATTTCTGCCTTCATTTCGTTATTTACCCAGTAGTCATTCAGGAGCAGGTTGTTCAGTTTCCAAGTAGTTGTGTGGTTTTGAGTCAGTTTCTTAATCCTGCATTCTAATTTGATTGCACTGTGGTCTGAGAGACAGTTTGTTGTGATTTCTGTTCTTTTACATTTGCAGAGGAGTGTTTTACTTCCAGTTATGTCATCAATTTTAGATTAAGTGTGATGTGGTGCTGAGAAGAATGTATTTTCTGTTGATTTGGGGTAGAGAGTTCTGTAGATGTCTATTAGGTCTGCTTGGTCCAGAGCTGAGTTCAAGTCCTGAATATTCTTAATAATTTTCTGTCTCATTGATCTGTGTAATATTGACAATGGGGCATTAAATTCTCCAATTATTATTGTGTGGTGGCCTAAGTCTGTTTGTAGGTCTCTAAGAACTTGCTTTATGAATCTAGGTGCTCTTGTATTGGGTGCATATATATTTAGGATAGTTAGCTCTTCTTGTTGAATTGATCCCTTTACCATTGTGTAATGGCCTTCTTTGTCTTTTTTGATCTTTGTTGGCTTAAAGTCTGTTTCATCAGAGACTAGGATTGCAATCCCTGCTTTTTTTTTTTTTGCTTTCCATTTGCTTGGTAATTATTCCTCCATCCCTTTATTTTGAGCCTATGTGTGTCTTTGTACATGAGGTGGGTCTCCTGAATACAGCACAATGATGGGTCTTTACTCTTTATCCAATTTGCCAGTCTGTAACTCTTACTTGGGGCATTTAGCCCAGTTACATCTAAGGTTAATATTGTTATGTGTGAATTCGATGCTGTCATTATGATGCTAACTGGTTATTTTGCCTGTTAGTTCATGCGGTTTCTTCATAGTGTCAATGGTCTTGACAATTTGGTACATTTCTGCAGTTGCTAGTACTGGTTTTTCCTTTCCATATTTAGTGCTTCCTTTAGGAACTTTTGTAAGGTAGGCCTGGTGGTGACAAAATCTTTCAGCATTTGCTTGTCTGTAAAGGATTTTATTTCTCCTTTGCTTATGAAGCTTAGTTTGGCTGGATATGAAATTTTGGGTTGAAAATTCTTTAAGAATGTTGGATATTCGCCCCCACTGTCTTCTGGTTTGTAGGGCTTCTGCAGAGAGATCAGCTGTTAGTCTCATGGGCTTCCCTTTGTGGGTAACCCGACCTTTCTCTCTGGTTGCCCTTAACATTTTTTCCTTCATTTCAACCTTGGTGAATCTGATGATTATATGTCTTGGGGTTGCCCTTCTTGAGGAGTATCTCTGTGGTGTTCTCTGTATTTCCTGAATTTGAATGTTGGCCTTTCTTGGTAGGTTGGGGAATTCTCCTGGATAATATCCTGAAGAGTGTTTTCCAAATTGGTTCCATTCTCCTCGTCACTTTTAGGTACACGAATCAAATGTAGGTTTGGTCTTTTCACATAGTCCCATATTTCTTGGAGGCTTTGTTTGTTCCTTTTCATTCTTTTTTCTCTAATCTTGTCTTTACACTTTATTTCATTAAGTTGATCTTCAATCTCTGATACCCTTTCTTCTGCTCCATCGATTTGGCTATTGATACTTGTGTATGCTTCATGAAGTTCTTGTGCTGTGTTTTTCAGCTCCATCAGGTCATTTATGTCCTTCTCTAAACTGGTTATTCTAGTTAGCAATTCATATAACTTTTTTCAAGGTTCTTAGCTTCCTTGCTTTGGGTTAGAACATGCTCCTTTAGCTCAGAGGAGTTTGTTATTTCCCACCTTCTGAAGCCTACTTCTGTCAATTCATCAAACATTCTCTGTCCAGTTTTGTTCCATTGCTGATGAGGAGTTGTGATCCTTTGGAGGAGAAGAGGTGTTCTGGTTTTTGGAATTTTCATCTTTTTTGTGCTGGTTTTTCCTTATGTTTGTGGATTTATCTACCTTTGGTCTTGATGTTGGTGACCTTTGGATGGGGTTTCTGTGTGGATGTCCTTTTTGTTGCTGTTGATGCCATTTCTTTCTGTTTGTTAGTTTTCCTTCTAACAGTCAGGCCCCTCTGCTGCAGGTCTGCTGGAGTTTGCTGGAGGTCCACTCCAGACCCTGTTTGTCTGGGTATCACCAGTGGAGGCTGCAGAACAGCAAAGATTGCTGCCTGTTCTTTCCCTGGAAGCTTCATCCCAGGGGGGCACCCGCCAGATGCCAGCCAGAGCTCTCTGGTATGAAGTGTCTGTCGACTCCTGCTGGGAGGTGTCTCCCAGTCAGTAGGCATGGGGGTTAGGGACCCACTTGAGGAGGCTGTCTGTCCCTTAGCAGAGCTTGAGCACTGTGCTGGGAGATCCCATGCTCTCTTCAGAGCCAGCAGGCAGGAATGTTTAAGTCTGCTAAAGCTGCACCCACAGCTGCCCCTTCTCCCAGTTGCTCTGTCCCAGGGAGATGGGAGTTTTATCTGTAAGTCCATGACTGGGGCTGCTGCCTTTCTTTCAGAGATGCCCTGCCGAGAGAGGAGGAATCTAGAGAGGGAGACTGGATACAGCAGCTTTGCTGAGCTGTGATGGGCTCCGCCCAGTTTGAACTTCCTGGAGGCTTTGTGTACACTGTGAAGGGAAAACTGCCTACTGAAGCCTCAGTAATGGTGGATGCCATGCCCCACACCAAGCTCAGGTGTTCCAAGTCGACTTCAGACTGCTGTGCCGGCAGCAACAATTTCAAGCCAGTGGATCTTAGCTTGCTGGTCTCCATTGGGGTGGGATCCCTGAGCTAGACTGCCTGGCTTCCTGACTTCAGACCCCTTTCCAGGGGAGTGAGTGGTTCTGTCTCACTGGCATTCCAAGCACCACTGGAGTATGAAAAAAAACTCCTGCAGCTAGCTTGGTGTCTGCCCAAACAGCTGCCCAGTTTTGTGCTTGAAACCCAGGGCCCTGGTGGTGTAGGCACCTGAGGGAATCTCCTGGTCTGCGGGTTGTGAAGACTGTGGAAAAAGCATAGTATCTGGGCCAGAATGCACCGTTCCTCATGGTGCAGTCCCTCATGGCTTCCCTTGGCTAGGGGAGGGAGTTCCCCGACCCCTTGTGCTTCCTGGGTGAGGTGATGCCCCACCCTGCTTCAGCTCACTCTCCATGGGCTGCACCCACTCTTTAACCAGTCCCAGTGAGATGAGCTGTGTACCTCAGTTGGAAATGTAGAAATCATCTGCCTTCTGTGTTGATCTCGCTGGGAACTACAGACTGGAGCTGTTCCTATTCAGCCATCTTGCCAGCCAAATATTTTCTTAAGAAGATGAAGTTAATAGACTATCTGACACTGTGTTTCACAATATGTTGATGGGAGTTTTAGATATTTGACAGAGTTTGGAATTGAATTGATGATAAGTAAATATAATATTAATCTTATGAGCAAATAAGAAAAAACAAACAAACAGCAGTTCCTTCTCACCTGGCTCCTTCTTTCTCCCATTCCTACTCAACAAAAGCTTGTGCAGGAAATGAAATTAATTGTAGTTGACTATATGTCTCAGCTGTGAATGACATTTACATAGTCATGATAATGTAAACAGTGAATGTTGATCTAGCTGAAATTTCAATGCAACTCTATTAAGTGAATGAGGGGGTGGTGGTAGTAACGGAAAGAGTATGTTTACTGTGGGGTGAGGGGAGGGTTAAAGAAAGCTAAAGCTTTACCTTCTCTGGTAGAAAATCAGTAGACAATCACTAAAACTGAGACATCAAGAAATACAATATGATCATATTATTTAGAGATATAGTGATAAATTCCAAAGGATCCTCTGAAGGAGAGGAAAATTGTTTCCTCTGGATCGGGGGCTACTGTTTTTCACAGTTAAAAAAAATGATATGTCGGGCCGGGCGCGGTGGCTCACGCTTGTGTTCCCAGCCCTTTGGAAGGCTGAGGCGGGAGGATCACGAGGTCAGGAGATCAAGAACATCCTGGCTGACACAGTGAAACCCCGTCTCTACTAAAAATACAAAAAATTAGCCGGGCGTGGTGGCGGGCGCCTGTAGTCCCAGCTACTCGGGAGGCTGAGGCAGGAGAATGGCGTGAACCCGGGAAGGCGAAGCTTGCAGTGAGCAGAGATAGTGCCACTGCACTCCAGCCTGGGTGACAGAGCGAGACTCCGTCTCAAAAAAAAAAAAAAAGATATGTCTTTTCAAATTATGTGGAAGTATACATCTGATAAAAATAAAAAGAAATGTTTTATTTTAATTCTATCACTGATGACTATTCAGCTTTCTTAAGGCTTAATTTAGCCATCTATAAAATGAGCATTTTAATCAATGATTAAAAGATATCTTGTTCTGACCAGCTGTTCTGGTCTCTAGTCCCACAGAGTCATTTGCAGGTATCCAGAGGAACCTATTTGAAAGTAACTGTCTATTGTTTCTCCTTTATTTACAAGGGTTCTGGGGAGGAGTGAAAATGACAAAAGAGAGGTGGCAGGAAGGAGGAGGATGTTTGAATATTCCCACAAACAGATGATTAGTCAGTGAATTAAAGAGAGTTCTTGTTCCTGGATAATTTGGAATGAACACACTTCCTGTTCACTGTGGCTTCCACAGTGACCATTGTGGAGAAGAAATCTTGTAATGTAATTGAAGAACAATAGCCATATAATTAACACATGTTCAGGTATGAGTCATTGAAAAATTATCGTCCTTACTGTGAAATAAGATTGGTCATGGCGAGGCTGGTCCTTCAAAGAAGGAAAACCCAGCATGGTGCAATGTGTGCTGCAGGTAAGGCTGTGGTGTGATTTGGAACACAAAGTTGCCTCTGGCTCAAGTTCTCTTGGGTTCAAGTCCCAGGCTCTTGCTTGTAGCTCCTCTATTGCTTGTCACTGTTATGTAGAGCAGTGCTTCTCAAGTTTGAGAGAATCTTCAAATAACCTGGTGGGCTTGTTAAAACACATATTCCTGAGTTGGATGTCCAGAAATTCAGATTTAGTAGGTCTGTGGTGGGGCCCAGAATATTCATTTTTAACAAGTTGCTATGTGTTGTTGCTGCTGCTGCTGCTACTAGGTGTTGGATCACACTTTGTGTAGCACCAAGTGCAGAATTCTGAGAGGGTCAATGGACATCACATGAGTTTAATGAGAATGAATGAATGTGTCAGGTGTTTCTAGAGAATAGTGTTTTTTTAAAAAAATTATGAAATATGGCTGGGCGCGGTAGCTCACACCTGTAATCCCAGCACTTTGGGAGGCTGAGGTGGGTGGATCACAAGGTCAGGAGTTCGAGACCAGCCTGGCTAACATGGTGAAACCCCGTCTCTACTAAAAATACAAAAATTAGCTGGGCGTGGTGGTGGATGCCTATAATCCCAGCTACTCGGGAGGCTGAAACAGAGAATTGCTTGAACCCGGGAGGCAGAGGTTGCAGTGAGCCGAGATTGTGCCACTGCACTGCAGCCTGGGCAACAGAGTGAGATTCTGTCTAAAAAAAAAAAAATTATGAAATATATCCTATAAATGGAAGGGTGCACAAAATGTATTTGAACAAATATATATGTTTGTTCAGTTTAAAAGATAATGGTTTACAAAACTCAATGTACCCACTCAGTGGGAACAATGACCTACCCCATAGGTCAAGAAATTAGAACATTTCAGTACATTAGAGAATAGTTGGGGTGACTTCTTTAGCTTATGCTATGTTTAATTTTTAGCATCTATGTTCATTATTGAAACTGGCCTATTTTCCTTCTTTGTACTGCTTTTGTCAGTTTTTAAAATAAAGGTTATACAAAGCTCAGAAACAGAATTGAGTATTTTTTCTGTTTTCTAGACATTGGAATAATTTGTGTTAAATTGTAATTATATTTAAAAAATAGACTATATGCCTTCAATAACCAAATATGCACTGTTTGAGTGGAAAATGTCATAGAAGCCAATACAATTGGTTAGACTGCAGACCCAGTATCTTTAATGGTTAGAAAACTATTAATATGTTTTACTCGAAGGGATTTGTGTTAAGTGATTTTTTCTAGACATTTTAGTGTATTATCTTTCAAATGTTTTTTCTTTCTGAATTCCTGATTTTATTTATACTTTTTTAAAATCCATTTTACCATAGATTGGTAAAAGTTGTGTTAGTTTTTTAATTAAACAATTTTCAGCTTTGTTATGTGTCTCTATTATATAATGTTAATGTGTTCGTTTATTTATTTTTTTGAGACAGAGTCTTGCTCTGTTGCCCAGGCTGGGGTGCAGTGGCATGATCTCGGCTTACTGCAGCCTCTGCCTCCCGGGTTCAAGCGATTTTCGTGCCTCAGCCTCCTGAGTAGCTGGGACTACAGGTGTGCACCACCACACCTGGCTAATTTTCTGTATTTTTAGTAGAGACGGGGTTTCACCATGCTGCTCAGGCTGATCTCAAACTCCCAACTTCAAGTGATCTAACCACCTCGGCCTCCCAGAGTGCTGGGATTACAGGCCTTAGCCACTGCGCCTGGCCTATTTTTTATTATTTGACGTTTCTCCTATTAGGAGGTGGGGTCTATTTCTCCTCTGCTTGAATCTGAGTGGGCTGGTAATTGCTTGGACCAGTTGGGTGCAGTTGTGACACTGGGTCACAAGAGGCCATGAAGCATATTTCTTGTTCACTGGAAAGCTTGTTCTTGGCACCTGGAACCATCATGGAAGACATCTGATTACCCTGAGACTGCCGTTGAGGCCACATGTAGGCACTCTGAGTGACAGCCTTAGCTGAAGTGGCCCTTCACCCACCCCAGGCCAAGTGCCAGCTGTGTGAGTAAGGAAAGTGAATATTGAAAGTGCATTCTTCTGTCCCTGCTATTCCAGACATACCCTTTGAGTCACCTCACAGCCTTCAGAGTCATCATAGCTGAGACCCCAGATGTCACTGGGCAGAGACAAATTATCTGTGTCCTGTTAAAATTCCTGACCACTAGAATGAAGGAACATAATAGTATGTTTATTGTTTTATGCCACTATGCTTCAGGCGGCTTGTTATGCAGTTAGATAACCAAAATAATAATGCCTACACACAGGCAATTGAGAGTCACTTTACTGACTATCACCATTTCTCCATGTAGTCACAGCCATATATATCTGCAAATTTCAATAAATTTGATGGGCATAGAAATGCGTACAGAGTCATCACTGCTCTCACTTGGACTTGAGCTTGGCTTAGGATCTTTGTAAACTAGATGCCAGACTTAGCAGATAAATTGTTTTAAAGAGCCAAGTGTCTCTAGGCTCTTCACGTGGAAGAAGATTATTGCTCCCCCACAGATGGGTTCATCCTTCACAGTTAGATTTCCTCTTTCTGTGGCTAAACGTATCAGGTTATAATCTGGAAAGACTTGCTCCAGCCTAATTCTATTCTATTCATTTACTTCTGAAAAGCAAACCAAATAGCTCTTCAAGACTTCTTTCCCTTGGCACGGACTATTTGTTTTAAAATGTGCTCTGAGGCAGTCTGTATTTTCTTATTAATTGTAATTAAATTAATTAATTATTTTAGAAACAAGGTCTTGCTCAGTTGCCCAGGCTGGAGTCCAATAGTGACTATGGCTCACTGCAGCTTCAAACTTCTGGGCTCAAATGATCCTCCTGCCTTAGCCACCCAAGAAGCTGGGACTACAGGTGTGTCTACTGTACCCAGCTAACTTTATTTTATATATTTTTTGTAGATATGGGGTCTTACTGTGTTGCCCAGGCTGGTTTCAAACTCCTGGCTCAAGTGATCTTCCCACCTTTGCCTCCCAAAATGCTGGGATTACAGGTGTGAGCCACAGCCCCTAGCCTTGCACTTTCTTTTGAGAAGGTTCTAGGAGAAAGGCAACCTTATAGAGTGGCCAAACATCATGCCTGCCAGATTTCAGATTGGTCCAAAGTTTTAGCTTTGTCAGTTTCTATTGAAATACCAGCAAGTATTGTAACATTTTATAGAGAGTGATGAGTGGTATCTATTTAATGTGGACTTTAGTACTTATATTTTATCCTCATGGCCTTTGTAAAACAAAACTTTATTTTTCTTACCTTTTCTGGAAGTATTTCCTCTTTTTTTTCAGACAGAATTTCGCTCTTGTTGCTCAGGCTGGAGTGCAGTGGCATAATCTCGGCTCACCACAACCTCCGCCTCCCTGGTTCAAGCGATTCTCTTGTCTCAGCCTCCCGAGTAGCTGGGATTACAGGCATGCGCCACCACACCTGGCTAATTTTTTTGTATTTTTAGTAGAGATGGGGTTTCTCCATGTTGGCCAGGCTGGTCTCGAACTCCCAACCTCAGGTGATCCACCTGCCTTGGCCTCCCAAAGTGCTGGGATTACAGGTGGGAGCCACTGCGCCTGGCCCATGTTTCCTCTTTTTTAGTACCATAACACCCAGGTACTCAAATCCTTAAGTAAACTCATCAATAATATGTATTCTATTTATTTATATGCAAACAAAGCAGGGCACACTGTACAGCTGTCTCTGAATTTGGATTACTCAGAGTTCTAAAGTGTTATAAACTTCTATAGGGAAAATTCTGGAGAGAATTAACTGAGATTTGGCAAAGAAAGAAAACTTGACAGTTAAATGGGTGACGAAGTCCAGTTAATTCTGCCACGTCCCTGGGGTTTCTTGAGCTTCATGATCTCTTCTTCTTTGACTATGACAAAGGCTCCTACAGTCTTTTTGCCTTGGGACTCAGCTACCTACAGCTTCCCTGTTTTCCACGTGGCAGGCACATTGCTCTATAAGGGCATAGGCTCTGTCTTACTTGTGGTTGTATCTCCATTGCTTAGCACAGTGCTAATGCATAGTTCATGCACAACGAATGCTTGAATAAGTGAATATTGAAAAATTATATTCTTCTTCTTCTCTGAAAACTTCAGTGGATCAAGATGACCTAAAGAATCACATCTACTTTCGTTGGTATGACCCCAGCAGGCAGTAGATGCACTCAGGCAGTTGAGCAGTGCCAATGACTAGAATAGGGGTGTGGTGGCATCGAGTGGAGCTAAGTAATAGGGTTGCCAGAAGGTTTAAACAAAAATACTCTAGACATACTCGATAAAAATATATATACACGTATACGCACATATACATATATAAAAGAAATGAGGATTTTAGTGATGATAATTTGCACTATATATTTTACATAAGGTACTTTTATCTTCTTTTTTTTTTATTTAAAAAAACCTCATTATTTGGCTTGGCACAGTGGCTCACACCTCTAATTCCAAAGCTTTGGGAGACCGAGGCAGGAGGATTGCTTGAGGCTAGGAGTTTGACACCAGCTCAGACAACATGGCAAAACCCTGTCTCTAGAAAAAATACTAAAATTAGGCATAGTGGCACATGCCTGTAATCTCAGCTACTCAGGAGGCTGAGGTGGGAGGATCACTTGAGACCGGGAGCTCGAGGCTGCAGTGAGCTATGATCACGCCATTGCACTCCAGCCTGGGCGACACAGCAAGTACGTATCTCAAAACAAAACACAACAGAAAAACCCTCATTATTTGATTTTTAATAAGTCAAAGATAAAGTTAAAAAATTACTTCTTACAGATTTGAAACTCAGTCTGTTACATTGACAGACTTTTCAGGGCACTAAAAATTCTATCTAGACTGGTGTTTAATAAAGGGATTAAAATGAAATACTGAACTAGTTTTTACAAATCTGAAGTAACAGGCCCTTTGTTGTAAAAACATACCCACTTACAAAAAGTCATTGCTTCTCAAGAGAAGGAGGCTTGCTTCTCACCTTCCTCATTATGAGAATATGAAAGGAAGATTGTGTGTGTGTATGTGTGCATGTGTGTGCACATAGGTGTGTTCCATAGTGAAAACATTCAGATTCTTAAACATCAGGAGATTATTCAGAATTGATTTTTCTGAAGGCCTTCTAAGCTCAAGAAGTAAATTTTCAAAGGTAATATTTTTCTCTTGGTATTTGAGAATTATTGTATGCATATTCAATGTATTTCAGTGGAAATCTTACTGTCCATATTAAATACACATTACTTTATTAGAAACATTTAGCTTTTTTGGGGGCTCAAAGAACTAACATTGAAGCCTTGATTTTGAGCTATTGTTATTTTTTTCATAAAGCTTCCAGAAGCTCCGCCGTGTAAAAAGAAAGGGAGCAGCTGCACTCCTCCACTGGAAAGAGGGAAGCATTCACTGCAGTCACGTGGGCCCAGGTGGCGTCTGGGCACCAGGGTGCCTCGCCTTCAGGACCAGCTTCAGAGCTGGTTTCCTGGTAGAGAATCAGACCTACAGAGAGGGAAGAAAGGACTCTGTGAAAGCTGTATGGCATGTTAACAAAACCACTTAACTAGAAATATTTTCTCAATTGCTTTCCCTGACAGAAAAGTTAAATTCTGGAAAACACTAATTTGAGACCCTGGGCAATGCTACAGGGTTGGAGGAGGCTCCTGAGTCTCCTGTCTTTCCTTCTCTACAGCACACTCCCACACTATTCCCCACATAACAGCTGGAGAAATCCTTCTAAAAATGCCACAGTTAGATCATGCAACCTCCCTGTTCAAAAGAACCCAGATCCCAGGGCTTTGCTTAATGTTCATGAATAAAACCCAAAAGTCCTCCTGGACTCTGGCTAGCTCTCAAACCCATCTCATATCATTTCCCTTTGGGCTCTCAGCTCATTGATACTGAAAGTTTCCTTGCTGTTTCTGGAATACTCGAATCACTGTCTTGTGAAGGCCTCTACACTTGCTGCTCCCTCTGTCAAGAACACTGCTCCCCAGATACTTAACATAGCTCATCTCCTGGCTTACTTAGGTCTTTGCTCAAATGTCACTTTTTCAGAGGCCTGATCACCCTGTCCTCAATCCCCATCTTAACACTCACTCCTGTCTGTCTACCAGCTGTATATCTCTTTACTGTCTACCCCACTGAAAATGCATACTGATATATCCCCAATGCCTGGAATGGTGTCTGGTATGTAGCTAGTGTCAACTGTTTGTGGAATGGATGAATGAATGAATGAATAAATGAGAGCAACAAAAAAAAAATGATGAAAGAAAATCAGGTAAATGGGTTTATAAATGCTTTTTGAGAATATTCCTTCTATACAGATAATTTTATGAGCAGTTTATTGGAATTGAGCTTTGCAGAAAAAAAGAGAAGGGAAGGAAAGAAATGAGGCAGGGACAGAGAGACAGTGGTAGAGATGGAAATTCAGAGATGAGCTCAGTGTTTAGGATAAGTAGTGGTGTAATTATTTGTTCATTCTAGCAGGCAAAAGATTTAATCAAGCCCCAAATGGTCAATGTCTTAAGTAAAAATCTATGGAATGGGCTGGGTGTGGTGGCTCACGCCTGTAATCCCAGTACTTTGGGAAGCTGAGGCAGGCGGATCACTTGAGGTCAGGAGTTCGAGACCAGCCCGGCCAACATGGTGAAACCCCATCTCCACTAAAAACACAAGAATTAGCTGGGTGTGGCGGGCGCCTGTAATCCCAGCTACTCGGAGGCTGAGGCAGGAGAATCGCCCGAACCCGAGAGGCAGGGGTTGCAGTGAGCTGAGATTATGCCACTGCACTGCAGCCTAGGCGACAGAGCGAGACTCCAGCTCAAAAAAAAAAAAAAAAAAAAATCCATGGAACGATTGTATGAATGATGTTAGGGGTTTTCCTGGTCAACAATAAAGATGTGAAACAGATTTTCAAGGACTTGTTAAGTGGGTGGTGAAGGATTTGTTGACATGCTCAATGTAGGAATTGAAAATTAATCAAAAGCCCTAGAGAACTATTAGAGGAACTGATAAGATCATCAACAGAAGACATTGCACTCTATGGAGAACTTATGGGGTTTTCAGGGGTAATTTGAATTGCGTAAAATTTTCACTTTATGGGCTAACCCACCTAGTCCTGGAGTAAGACATGACTCCATTTCAAAGGGAGAAAGAAAGATTAAGATTTGTTCTAGTTGTACACTCAAATTGGTAGGGTCTCTCATTTTAGGTTAAGGAGGAAAAAAAAATTGGTAAGTTCGAGAGAAGATGATGTTCACTGGGCCAGGAGCGGTGGCTCACGCCTGTAATCCCAGCACTTTGGGAGGCCGAGGTGGGTGGATCACCTGAGGTCAGGAGTTCGAGACCAGCCTGACCAACATGGAGAAACCCTGTCTCTACTAAAAATACAAAATTAGCCGGGCATGGTGACACATGCCTGTAATCCCAGCTAATCGGGAGGCTGAGGCAGGAGAATTGCTTGAACCCGGGAGGCGGAGGTTGTGGTGAGCCAAGATTGTGCCATTGCACTCCAGCCTGGGCAACAAGAGCGAAACTCCATCTCAAAAATATATATATATATACATATATATAAAATGTTCACCCTGGAAGTAGTTCTGTGTCCCACCCATGTTCCCAACTGATAAGAATTTTGGAAGGACCTTGATTTTGACCAAAACCAAACTATCGGAAGTTGTGAAATCTAAGCCCTTCTATCTGGTTTATTGTCACTTCTGTGTTACAGAGAATAAAGAGGTTGAGTACAGGCTGTCAATTTCCTTGCTTGCCATATAGTTGGTGATTCATTAGGATTTTCCAGTGAGCACTACATGAACTAAACTTCTTGTCTTGATGCATGTTGGTGCCACTGGAAGCCATGATATGGTTTGCATGTGATCTGCAGCCTCAGGGCTGGCCTCTGCGAAGATTTTAAAAATTCAGATTCACTTGTCTGTGCATTATTTACACAATCTTAGCTTGGAAGGCCTGAAGTAGAAATGTGTCTTCACAACTTTGAGAAGTGACAATAGCAGTGAATGGAAGGAGTATGGAAGTTGAGATAATGCAAGATCACATAAAAGATTTGGTGTGCTGGGTCACACAGAAATGCTTTTAAAAAATTAGCTAAAGGTTGAGGTAACGGTGAATTTGTTTCCACATTGGTGAGATATAATTTCTCTCTCCTTTTGTGCTATGTGTGTGTGCTTTGATGTGTCAGGGTGGGGCTGATGAAGTCTAATGGTGCTTACTGGGTGATTGGTTCACACTAACTTGTGTTCTAACCCAGAGAAATTACTGAAGCTTTTTTTTCAAGAGAAGGACAGGAAACAGACAAGCAGCTATGGCATTACCCACGTGGCAGAGGAAGCTACCTTTGTGGCATCTTCACAAATACTGAAATGTGTTATTGGTCTGCATCTATGCTTCACTCCAAGATTTCCTAGCTCTATTTTGTTTTTTTTTTTTGCATTCCAAAGTGAAAGGATGTAGCCTTTTGTTAACTTACAAAATTCTATAGATCACACAATAGAGTAAAATAATAATTAATACAGGTTAGGCTGTGAGGCTAATCACTGTGGAAAAATTGTGATCAAATCTCTTAATTTCCTCTATTATCTAGGTCAATGAGGAAAATAATTTCTCCACTTTCTTTGCCCTTTGTTCCAAACTCAGTTTTTAGTGACTGTGGAGAGTTGCAGGTTTTATCATTGGAGTACAAAGAGGAGCCATTCTGACAATCATCAGCTAAATTAAAATGAACGGTTAAAAACAGTTCAGCCCGAGAAATACATAATGCAGCTTAATGATAGAAAAGGCCCAGCCAGGCTGGGCACGGTGGCTCACGCCTGTAATCCCAGTACTTTGGGAGGCCGAGTCGGGTGCATCACCTGAGGTCAGGAGTTTGAGACCAGCCTGACCAACATGGAGAAACCCCGTTTCTACTAAAAATACAAAATTAGCCAGGCGTGGTGGCACATGCCTGTAATCCCATCTACTCAGGAGGCTGAGGCAGGAAAATTACTTGAACCCAGGAGGTGGAAGTTGCGGTGAGCCAAGATCGCGCCATTGCACTCCAGCCTGGCAACAAGAGCGAAACTCTGTCTCAAAAAAAAAAAAAAGAAAAAAAAGGACCCAGCCAGTCTTTCAACCACTGGGATTGAAATTTCATGGTCTCTGAGGATGACTCACTTCTTAGCTGTGTCATGAGTTTCATTTTGAAATGAAATACACTGTGTGGTTTCATTTGAGGCTTCATGTTGATGCAAAAAGGAAATGAGCCCATATTGGGAAGTTAGGTTGAAATACATATATTCATGATGAAAAAGGATCAGGCTGTCGTTCATCCATCCTTACTACTTCTGTTCCGGCATTACCAGGCTCTTCTGTAATTGTATAACACCTGTTTGTCTCCCTTACTTGTCTGAGAACTCGGAGGGCAGGAACTGGGTGAGGCAAGTAGAAGACACTCAGTGAACAGCTGTTGAGTGAACCAGGGAACATCATCTCTAAGGGGAAGGAATCAGGGAATTTTCAGCTCCAATCTTCCTGTGTAATTGTTGATGAGAAAAATCTGTATTCATCTTCACTGCATTTACACACTAGACAAGAACAGTCTTATTTATAGAAGCCACTTTATGGTGTTATTTTTCACAATAATAGTTACATTCTCAAACTTGCATATTCTCTTGAAACCAATGAGAGGGGTGGTGAGCATAGGAAGTGTAGTGGAAACAAAGTAGATGTGATGAAAAATGGAGCAAGATTCTGAGTTGATTTTACTCTTATTTCAATTTACGTTTACATTTTTTGAGTATGTACAATATTCCAGACTGTTTCAAGGATACTAGACTTTGTATCTGATTTCAAAGAATTTATACTCTCATGGTGAGGAGGGGGACAGAAAGGAGACTTCTTAAGTAACCAAAGAAATTAGAGAACAAGAAAAAACTGTATGTAACAAAATATCCAACTGAATTGTGAGGTGGTACAGCTTAGTCTTTAGAGGCACAGGCTTTTAAATCAGACTAGGACTGGTACTGGTTCTACCATTACTAGCTCTGAGACTCTGGAGAAGTTATGTGACCCAGTCTTATTTATTTATTTGCAAAGCCGGAATGACAATAATTATATTTACACTATAAGGTTATGAGGATTAAATAATATTCATGTACACTGTATATCCCACAAGGAGTATCAGATCAATGAATGATAATGATAATTATATAATAATTATAATCTTAGTGATTAAAGGTGACAATGGGAAGGACTAGGAAAACAGCTCCAGTAACTGAGGCTATTTAAAAATTTCTGTTTCTAATCCACATGAAATAGAATGTTTTGCTAAAAGATGGTATTGGTTACTTGTAGACAAATTAAAATCATATAATTGATAGGCTTTGATAAAAAACACTGAGAACAGTACTTGCTTTGGCAAACATTACTAAGTGAACGTCTTGAACTTTCTTCTCAAAAGAACACAGATAAGAGTCCAGAGAGTTGCTTTATGTCTGACAACCAAAAGGGCTATCTTCCTTGTCCACATTATAACCATGCAGTCCAAGGGAAATGTGTGTACTTTTAGAGAACAACAGCTTTGATTCTGGAAAAGGAAATACATGCTATAGAGAGTAGCCCTGAGAAATTGTTGAAGTTTGATAATGTTGCAAAACTGAATTTCTATTTGTGACCAACATAAACATTTTTCTTCCCTTTAGAATATGAGCTCCAGTCTTTTGGAGAAAATCTTCTTTTTCTCTTCCTGATATTGGCTATTCATTTTATGTTTTACTGAGAATGAGGCCAGTCCATGTGAATTCTCTCAATATCTGTTGAAGGGTTACCCTCTTTTCCTTTTTTCTACCTCAACACAAGGTAACTTGCTTTTTTCCTTGCCAAGAACACTGCTCTTAATTCTATTACTGCTCACCTCCTCTCAGTTTTGCTCCATTCTTTAAGCGCTATCTTTCTTCCATCTTCAATCTCCAGTCTCTCCTCCTCTGCCACAAATATGGCCAGCCCTCCGTATCCTAAAATAACCCCCCTCTGACCCTGCTGCTGTAGCAGGTTACTGCCTTGTCTTTCTTCCGTTTATTACACTTCTTCTAAAAGAATACAAATTCTGCTTTCGCTTCCTGCTTATACATTCACTTCTTAACCCCTTGTAATATGGTTTCTACCTTTCCCCCTCTATGAAACCACCTTCTGGAAAATCACTGAGAGTTTAGTTTCATATCCAACAAATCTAATGGACTTGTCTCAGTCCTCATTCTCCCTGCTGTCTCTTCAGAAATTTCACTTTTTGGAACGTTCTCCTTCTATAGCCTCTGTGATACCATAGCCTGCTGTTTCTTTTATCTTTCTGGAAACTTCTCTTCCACCTCCTTCACTAGCTGCTTTTTCTTTCCACTGCTCCATAATTAAAATATGATCTTCTCCACATTCTTTGCCTCATGTGACTTCTCATCTACTCACATTGCTTTACACATGAATTTCTTCAATCTCTTTTCCCTTCATCTCAAAATCTTTCTCCCGATGATTCTAAAATCTAGCAATTTCCAATTGCTGTTAAGACTTTCTTACTTAGGTAACCAGCCAGGATTTTAAACTCAGCGTATCTAAAATGAAGCCCATTAACTTGTGTTCATCAAACTCCAAACTCCAACTGATTGTCTCTATTTTCTTTTTATAAATTACACCACTATTAATCATCTTTCACAACTCACAAGTAATTTTTTATTTGTCCTTACTTCTCACACCCTGTGCCTAGTAAATTGTGGAGTAAGGAAGATACTACAGGCTTTGTGGTACACGGGGTGGGAGGAGCATCTGTCTTGCAGTCAGATAAGTCTGAGTTCAGATCATGGTTTTGCTACTTACTACCCTTTTGGTTTTGAGCCAGTTAGTTAAGCTCACCAGAGTCTTGATATCCTTATGTATAAAGCAGGGAATATAACATTCCCTACATAGCCAATTGAGAGGATTGGGTGAGAGCTGCACATTTTATACGAAGTCCTCAATAAATACTGATCTCATTCTTTTCCCTAATCGTGGTTATGCCTCTCATACTCACCTTTCTTTTCCATTAAATGGAATAACATGCATCAAGGACCTCACGCAGTTCCTGAAATGCAGATGCTCATTCCATGCTTTTTTCGCCTTTCTTCCTTCTGTTGTGGCCTGCTCAGTTCAGGACTGTGTTGCTTCTTGTCTGGACAATTGTCATGGCTCCCGACATGGCTCTTGCTCCTGCTTCAGACATTTGGATTCGCCCCACTCACTGCTGGTTGTTTTTTCTTCCTCATGCGTGCTCTGATTAGGACACCCTTCTGCTCAGAAGACTTCACTTATTCATCATTTCCAAGAAAACGAAGTAGGAAAACATGTGGACCAAGTTATCTTAGAGACGTTATGTGCCATGACTTTCTTACATGTGAGGTCTATTTTGGCCAAGTGGTACCACTCACTGTTCCTTCAACATGTCCTTACTTTTCTGTTCTATTACCTTTCCTCCTGGGTCTAGGATTGACAACTATGTATGCAGTCTCAATTTTTGAAATCTGTTTCTACCATGATGCTTTCCCTGATTCTTCAAACATATGGGATTTCTCTCTGCTTTGGCCCCCAAAAGATTTTGCACCTCCCATGTTCACCTTAGTTCTCATTTTAGTGGTTATGTACTTACTCATTCACACTTACCCATTCCTCCCTTCATGATACCATAAGGTTTTGAGCCTGTGTCTAATTAATATATCTATATTTTTAAGTAGCTAGTCTTGTAGGCCCTCAAAACCTTTTAGTTCAATTAAAATAATTTAACTTTGATATACAGACCCATGCTTGAAAGTGAAAGTCTTATAGACAACTGACCCACTGTTTATGAGAGGAGAAAGCGAACAGATAAGAGGAATAATAAGAAAAAAGGGCAGCTTGCTTGGGTTATGAGGTAGTTATTGGAATTCGGTCAGAAAAGTAGGAAATAGAAATAAGTATGTGTCCCAAGAGAAGCAGCAATACCCAGGATTATGCTGACAGAGTGAGGGGGATTTAAAAGCAGTCTCCATTCTAGTACTTTTTAAATTCTCAGCATAGTGTAATGATTACTATTCCAAAACAGAAGATATGTTGGCAAACTGCCCTGTATTTGAAAATAGAGGAAACGCCCTGGAAAGAATGAGATGTGGTAAAGAAAGGAAATGACAATGTACTGAAAAGACTGGGCTATAAGTCATCACAGGGGCGCCCTGAAACCCGATATGTCAGGCAGGCTGGTGGGAGCCTGGGATCCCTCATGTAGCGGCACTTATTCTGACAGAAGCAGAGATAAAACAGACTAAGTACACAGAGGAGTTTAAGGTTTCGTGAATGTAAGTGCTGAGTAGAGAAAGGTGCTCAGTAAAAGCTTGTTAATTGGTGGACCACAGGTTTGTGACAACACTTCTCAGAGTCTGATTCTTTCAGGGTGGGATATAGGAGTAAGGTAAGCACCTCCGAAAATGTCTGGGGCAGGTCACTCAGTGTTGCTGGGACTGATGGCATTGGCTTGGCTTGACTAGGATTTAATAATACGATGTGCCTCAACTTATGAAGGAGTTAAGTCCCGATAAACCCGTAGCAAACTTGAAATACCATGAGTTAAAAATACATTTAATACACCTAACTGACTGAACATTATCGATTAGCCTGGCCTACCTTACTCATGCTCTGAACACTTACATTAGCCTACAGCTGGGCAAAATAATCTAACACAAAGCCTATTTCATAATAAAGTATTGAATATCACAAGTACTTTATTGACTACTGCACTGAAAGTGAAAAACAGAATGATTGCATGGGTACTTGAAGTATGGTTTCTACTGAACGCATGTTGCTTTCACACCATTGTTAAGTCAAACTAACACAAATCGGGGACGGTTTGTAGTCATATCTTACCCTTACAGAAGCCACTTATTTCACAAACTTAAATCATAAGTAAGAACTTGGATATAATCCAAGAAGGCCTTTGAGTAGCCACATTAAGTCTCATTAAAAAAGTTCTTTAAGATGAAAAATAGCAGTTTAACCCTGACCAGCCATTTCTTCTGGTTAAGACAGCACACATCTATATGGTTGAAAAAGTTTCATTTCATTATAAACTTGTCTAAAAAGAATAGTATTCAAAACACATTTTTAAGCATAACATAGAGCATTTACTGCTCCATTAGACACACTTTGAAAATCAGAAGGCAGTCTCTGAGATGGTGTGGTTTTGGTGAATTCTGCTTAAGTTGCTTGGCATTCAGGGTTTGTGAGGGCTTGGGCCGTGATCGTCATCCCTCCAACAGCTTTGTGTGTCTGAGATTGAATATATACCCATAACTCAGGGAAAATTTGTTTACTCATCCTTTTATCATCAAATACAACATTATAAGTTTAGCAAGCAAAGACCAAGACAATGGTTAAATTACTAATATTGATGTTTTAATTTAAATGCAAGATAAAAATATCTGGTTAACTTTATTCTCCTAAACAGTTGTTGATGCTTTTTGAACTCTAAAAATGAATTATTTGAAATGATGCCTTTAAAGCTTTCCTTTCTCTGTTTCACTTTAGTTTCTACAAGCATATAGGCTTCGCTTTCTAAGAAGATTCAGAAATTATCTTTGAGGAAAACTTTAAGAAATTTCTTTTTGGCCTCTGAAACTGGGCTTTTCATTGAATTCTGGTGCTCTTTGTTAAAATTTGCACGATTGGTTTT
Organism: Hylobates moloch; assembly: GCF_009828535.3. NCBI lineage: Eukaryota > Metazoa > Chordata > Mammalia > Primates > Hylobatidae > Hylobates > Hylobates moloch. The sequence continues at coordinate 59,827,621 of NW_026652279.1, read as the reverse complement.
TAAATAATTCTGCTAGCATCATGGTCTCATACAATTATTATTCCAGGATTAACAAGAGTCACAAAACTTTTATTAAATATCCAAAATACTAAGAAAATCACTTTCAATCAGCATGTGAGAACAGCCTGTGATTGCCTTCTGTTGATTTACTGCTTGTTTGGCATGTTTGGCAGGATATTGCAATCTTGCTTTCCACTACCAGGTTCATGTGGGAAAACTTAGGAACTGCTCCATAACTGTCACATCTGTTGCCAATTTCAGATTTTTCTGAATTTCCCTCATTATCTTCTGTATTTTCACTGGTTTCAAGTTTGCTCATCAAACTTCCTGTTTTTAACCACTGATCCATGCTCCCAGTTGAAAATGTAATTTGAAACTATTCACATAAAAAAGTTAAATGTAGTATAACTTTACAACATTAAAAAAACCTCAGAATTTGGGCTTATTTTGTGTTATGGAAGAATTCACTGTGTTTAGAGAATTAAGCATAAGTACGTATTTGTAACAAGAAGTATCTGGTCTCATAAACTGCTGTGATAATTTAACTGATCTATGGGAATTGGGTGTGTGTCCATGCAAAAGTTAAAAAAAAAACTCACTTTTTTTTAAAATTGTATTTTATTTTTACATTGACAGATAAAATCCCAACTTTTAAATTTTATTTATTTATTTTAGATGTGGTCTCACTGTGTTGCCCAGGCTGGCCTCAAACTCCTGGGCTTAAACAATCCTGCCTTTCTCCTGAGTAGCAGGGACTACAGGCGTGGCCATGGCCATGTTTTTATTAATAACTACACCATTGATCTTAATGAGACAGATGAGACAGACTCATTAAAAGAAACCCAACTGTAAAGTCTCTGTGGAATTGCCCAGAGATTATGTAACCTGATAGACTAGCACTCTTCCTGCCAGGTGGTGATATTACCATAACCTATTCTCATAGATATGTTTTCAGGTTTTCTTACTGTAGGAGTCGTGTTTATACTATATGATGTTGTCCACTGTGATTGGAGCAGAGGTGATAACTTGATTGGCCTGGATCAATCAGATACTCTTTTCTATAATTAGGGAATTGGAACTAAAACCTTCTAGTTTAGTCTAGTTACATTTTATGGTAGTCAGAATGCTAAGATGTTCCTAATCTCACTTTAGCTGGATATGATGCTAACCTGCAGCTACTTTGGTAAAGAAATGTTGGTGCATAACACTCCTTTAATACCCTCTGAGACATGAAGAAAAATCTGCTCCTTTGCAAAATATGCACTGACTACTATGTCTTTTTGGGTTCTTGTATCTACTTTTTGTGCTTTTCTGACTTGGAACTTTTAGCTCTCACTTCTTGTTGCCATTTTGGTATTTATCCAAGAGGTGAAGAATAGTCATGAGTCTCCCCAGTTCTGCCCATTCTGGGTCCATACTTTCTATGCTGGCCTTTCTGAGCTTTTTAATTGAAGGTATACCACAAAGACATCTGATTATTGACAGCATACTGCTTTTCCGACCTATCTTGGCAGAGATGGAGCCTTGCTTACTTTTAGTTCAGCTAAGATAATACTGGAATCTTCCAAAAGAAACTTTGACAAAAACTAGGGATGGAGTTTGGTGGGAGTGGAGGGGTGGGATGGTGGAAAAGCATAGAAATCAATGAATTCCTGTAGGGCAGGGTTCTTGTCTGTACTTTATGTCCAGTCAAGATTCAGTTTGGCTAGGACAGCTTTAAGGCAGGTAGCCTCTTGTTCCTGGACTAACTTTAAACTTCTCTGTATTGCGCATGTATATTTGAATGAGCACAAAATTTAAAAAAAGACAGTAGAAGCACAAACTACAGAAGAAAAAAAAAGTGGGATGTCATCAAAATTAAAAATTTTATGCTTCAAATAACATCAAGAATGTAAAAAGACAAACAGTGGAATGAGAGAAAATATTTAGAAAGCATATCTCTAATAAGGAATTTGTATTCAGAATATATAAAGAACTTTTACAATTAACAATAAAAGACAAATAATTCAATTTAAAATTGGGAGATAAATTGCATAGACGTTTCTCGAAAGACTTATGAATGGTGACTAAGTACATGAAAAAACATTTAACATTGTTAGACATTAAGGAAATGCAAATCAAAACCACTATAACACTCTCATCCATTAGGATGGCTAAAATAGAAAAAAATCAAACACCAGACAATAACAATGTGTGTGAGTATGCATGTATGTTTTTTTTTCTGGACTGCTTTTTTTTTTTTTTTTTTTTTTATAACACTGTGTAATTGAGCCACATGAAGCATTAGTTATGTTTGGGTTTCACTGCCATGGTACTTTTCAGCTTATTATGACTTTTACCATGTATTATGTGCCTCATTGATCTTTACAACCATGCAAGATTGGCGAAATAGTACATTATTTTCTCTTTTTTGAAGATAAAGACACTCAGGCTCAGAGATATTTTGTGACTTGGCCAAATCATCCTATAAGTGGTTAAACTAGGACTTAAATTCAGGTTTTCTTTACAATATACCATATTGCTTCCTAAATAATACTGGCTTATGTTTAATTGCAATGTTCAGATGGCTTTAAAATATTATATTCATGGATATCACTTCATTTTACACTTCACAACCACCCCATGAGATGAGTAGGCCAAGAAATGTCATATTAATTTTACAGTTGAATATGATGCTCAGAATAATCAAGTTTTATTTCAAGCTCTGCCACTCACTTACCTTGGACAGATTATATAGTTTCTGAAATTCTAAGCTTTTTTTATGTGTAAACTGAAGGCTCCTACTAGATGATCTCAAAGATCCCTCCTAAGCCTACTATTCTGTGATCTTATCCTTTAGTATGTCCTTCCATTAGCAGCATATGTACTTTGAGGTGCTTTTCTGGCTGTGGTGAATGAGTTTCTGTAGGATGACCTGTACTTTCTTACTGGATTATTTCTGTAACCCTTATATACATCTTTAAAAAGCATGGTCAAGATCAGGGAAGCAGGCTTTAGCCATATAATAGAACAGGGCTCAAATAACTGAACAATACGGGGTTAAATTTATGGAACCAAGGCTTTGGTTTCATTAACTTGGGCTCTAAAGTAATTAAACTACACATAGACATTCTAGAATGTCATAATTTCATTTAGTTGGATGACAACATCCTAACACATCAGAGTTAACTTCTTTTTTTTTTATTTTTATTTTTTTTGAGACGGAGTCTCGCTCTGTCACCCAGGCTGGAGTGCAGTGGTGCAATCTCGGCTCACTGCAAGCTCCGCCTCCCTGGTTCATGCCATTCTCCTGCCTCAGCCTCTCCCAGTAGCTGGGACTACAGGCGCCCTCCACCACACCCGGCTTATTTTTTTTTTTGTATTTTTAGTAGAGACGGGGTTTCACCGTGGTCTCGATCTCCTGACCTCGTGATCCGCCCGCCTCGGCCTCCCAAAGTGCTGGGATTACAAGCGTGAGCCACCGCGCCCGGCCAGAGTTAACTTCTTATGGCAAATAATGTGCCTCACATTTTTGTAACAATGAGTTTCTGCTGTACCAACACTTCGCAACCTGGCTGTAGAAAAAATATCCTTAATTTGTACCTCAGTATGAAGAGTGCATCAGAGGAGCCTCTTTTTATTTCCCATTTACTTTCTGTGTTTATATCACTTGTTTTTATTTATTCACAATGATAATAGATTTTAAAAGATATGTTTAAAAATACTTCTTATGTTTTCACATTTTCTAGGCATCTAAAAATAAAATAATGAACTAGATATTTAATAAATGTTTCTAGCTAAATAATTCTGTGATCTTTTCCCTTCATTGATTTTGAAGAGGTAAATTTCAGCTTTTTCCCAGATAGTAGTTCAGGAAAATAGGTGGGTGTGAATGTTGCCTAACAGTTTTTGAGCTATCTGCACAATCTTTTGATAACAATCAATTAGGTTTCAGATTCTGTCAATATTTCCCCTACAACCCAAGAACCAATGATCTTATGGAAAATAAAAATTGCCCTTTTCTTTTTTAGCAGTTATAATATCTTTGTCTCTCTCTGCCCTTTTCTCTCTCTCCTATTGAAGAAAGCTATAAATGCACTGATAGTATTTTCAGTTCATCAACCATGTGGGAAATTATCATCCTTCCACTTTCTTAAGAACTGAAAGAAGTTCCCTCAAAGAAAAGAGCTCTCTCTCAGTGGTTGGCTGAGTTAAATACAGAAAGTCAAAACATATGGGAAAATATTGAAGCCTTTTCCTGCAACTTCCTAGAGGTGTTCTCATGAGAAATGAGAGTCAGCTTCAGGACAACTTAATCTTGGCTGAATTTCTGTCATCTTCCCTTCCATGTCTCTATAAAGGCCACCAAGATTCAAGAGTAGTAGTATGCCTGCCTAAGATAGTTCAGAGATAAAGCTTATCAGAAGAGATAAGAGTATAAAGTTTTCTTTGAAAACTATGAGGAACTAGTCAAATGTATAATACTAAATTTCCAACTAACTTCTTAAAACGGCAATGGCCGTTTCTGAGATGTGTTTACAGATTAGGTGCACATTACTCAATAAGATAGTTAAAACCTATTTCATCATTTTTTTTTTTTTTTTATATGAAGTCTTGCTCTGTCACCCAGGCTGGAGTGCAATGGAGCAATCTCAGCTCACTGCAACCTCCGCCTCCTGGGTTCAAGCGATTCTCCTGCCTCAGCCTACCAAGTAGCTGGGATTACAGACACCCACCATCATGCCTGGCTAATTTTTTTTTGCATTTTTGTAGAGACGGAGTTTCACCATGTTGGCCAGGCTGGTCTTGAACTCCTTACCTCAGGTGATCTGCCCGCCTCGGCCTCCCACAGTGCTGGGATTACAGGTGTGAGCCACTGCGACTGGCCTCATCAAATTATATTATGATGATTTATTCCCATTAGTCAGACCATATTCATTTCATGAAATGTATACATTCCTCTTTCCTAATAATAAGAAATAAAATAAAAAATCCTATAATAAAAAAGTAACTTAAATATGCAAAGGGTTACACTGGTTTTTAAAAAATCTTTTAGAGGGATTATGGGCCAAAAGTTTAAAATCATGATACAAGAATATGCTGAACTAGAACAATTGAGCCTGACCATTGTTTCACAATACTATGGGGCCGTGGGAAGTTTTATAACTTAAACTTTCAAAAGATGGTTTTTTTTGGATCTCCTCCAAAAGAACATATTTCACTGAATATAGTTCTGAACTATCTCACTTGAACATTTTTTTTTCAGAATTTACAATATTTTCATATATATTCATTACTACTCTTTGGTATTTACTGGTTGCTTGAATACATAAATATAGAAAACATTCTGCTAAGCACTTTCCATGTATAATCCTGTGTAATAGCAGCACAATCTGAATGGGGCTGATACTATTACTAATTGCAAATGAGAAAACTGAGGCTCAGGAAAGTTAATTGACTTGTCCTAAGAGTGTACATAGCAAAAAATGTGGTAGTGGGTTTTTTTTTTTTCTGGAGCATCTGACTTAATGGTTCCCGTTAACTACTTTTTAATAGCGCCTCCGTGGTATTACTTCTGCCTAACTTCTGACTGATAGTATTTCCATTTGTAAAATAGTCTTCATATTACAGAACCATTATTTTTATCATCTTGGGACTCAGGCTAACAGTTCTTATGGTGGGCCACTCTGACTTTTGGAATCATGGTTGCTACATGAACTTGAACTCATTCAAGCATGTTTGGGTATCTAATTTTGGGAAGTCCTACCAGTTTCTTATCAGTGCATTCAAACAAACTCATTCTTCGTGGGATAAATATGTAAAATCTTTTGTGTAAGTAGTAACTCCATATCAGGCCCAGATAATGGCATTTTTTGAGGGATAGGCATTTGTACTTAAGAATGGCTGTAAACCAATCAGTGTTACTGGGTCTTTATATTAATGTTAAAATTCCATACTGTCATTAAAGGGAATTTAGTGTGTGCCAGGCACAGCTAGGACCTGTTAACTATAATACTGTTAACTGTAGCACTATTTTACCTCATTCTAGTATTAGCAATACTAGAGAGGCAGCTAGTGTTATCATGAGGCTGAGTATGTTTCTATCAGCCTCCTTGGGGAAAGCAATGGATCCAAGCCTTCTTAGTTTTATTTAAATCAATATGTTGAGTGATTTCTCCAATATAGCTAGGCATTTGGCAGAACAAATGATATAAATTGTATTTTAGATACACAATTTTCTCAATAACTTCCCCAAGTAATTTAAAAAATATTCATGACTTAGTGACTTGACTTTCTTGGTTAAATAGCATTGTTGACTTATTTATATATGTGTTCACTTCACTGGCCATATGTGTGGATTATTTACTTTTTAGATTAGATTGTGGAGGGGATACTATGGTGTGCCACCCAGGTCCTCCACTTCAAGACTGAGGTACTCATTCTTTCAGCACCCTTAGAGTATTGGCTGTTGCTGATAGCTTTTACCCAAGTCCCACTCTAGGGATTGTTCTCAGCTTCCTTGCCCAAGACTATTGGTATGGTTTAGCTGTGGCCCTACCCAAATCTCATCTTGAATTGTAGCTCCCACAATTCCCATGTGTTGTGGGAGGAACCCAGAGGGACGTAATTGAATCGTGTGGGCAGGTCTTTCCCCTGCTATTCTCGTGGTAGTGAATAAGTCTCATGAGATCTGATGGTTTTATAAAGGGGAGTCTCCCTACACAAGCACTCTTCTCTTGCCTGCCACCATGTGAGACATGCCTATCACCTTCAGCCATGATTGTGAGGCCTCCCCAGCCATGTGGAACTGAGAGTCCACTAAATCTCTTTCTTTTGTAAATTGCCTAGTCTCGGGTATGCCTTTATTAACAGTGTGAAAACAGATGAATACACCTATGCTCCTTGCTCAGAAGCAGCCTGCACCCATGACTATGTGATATGCAAAATGTTCCAGGCTCCGTCGCCTCCATTTGGAACAACTCTGAAGGGCTATTCCAGCCCCTCTGACATCAGCTGAGACCACTGTTGTTTCCACATAGCAGTTCAGTCTCTCCTTCTGCTCAATCCTTTTTTTCTTCAGCCTCTTACAGATACTCCTGAGATCACTCTCCAATAAAATCCTCACACAAATCCCTACTATAATCTGTTTTCTGGGGAACATGACCTAATATAGCTAGGGAAGAGTTTTAATTCCAAAATTATTTATTCTTGCCGCTCATTCAGCATTCTTCTGGTCTGTCTTCCTCCTTTTGACAGTTGTATACTCTGAGAAATCATTTTTTTTTTAACCTGAGACAGAGTCTTGCTCTGTCACCCAGGCTGGAGTGTAGTGGTGCCACCAGGGCTCACTGCAGCCTCAACCTCCTGGACTCAACGGATCCTCCCACCTCAGCCTCCGGAGTAGCTGGGACTACTGGCCTGTGCCATCATGCCTGGCTAATTTTTGTACTTTTTGTAGAGACAATGTTTTGCCATGTTGCCCAGGCTGGTCTCAAACTCCTAGGCTCAAGCGATCCACCTGCCTCAGCCTCCCAAAGTGCTAGGATTACAGGTGTGAGGCATCCTGCCCTGTTGAAATCAAGCTTTTGATAATTAGCCTAATTACAATGTGAGTGGGAATGCAAATGCACTAAAATAAAATTTAAGAGAAATTTGGATTCTTGCCAATACTTCCTCAGCATTAAAAATGATTAGAGATCTTTCAATACAATAGGACATGACAGGAAAATTAAAGCCATTCACTCGATATTTTGGGTGCCTACTCTACATAAAAAACTATGAAAAATTAAAGAAAAGTAAGATATGGCTCCTGCCTTCAAGGAAACGAAACAAATAACTAGAAAATAAATAGATACGAGAAACATTAGTTGTTTTAATAAAGTATTATGAGTTCTGATTAGAAAGCAATTTAGCTGGGATAATCAGAGCGGGTATCCGGAAAACTTTACATTAAGAGGGCATTGCAGGAAGGCTCAGTGTGTCTGAGGACACCTTAGTCAACTTAGCATTTTAAACCCATTAACCAACTTTTTATAAATTCCTATATGATACAATTGTCAAATCTTCTTGGCCCAATCTGAGTCAGTTGGAGGTGAGCTGATTTTGCCAATGGTAGTGTCAGCTACCATACCATTGACGTGCCTCCACACTCCCAATTCTTTCCTTTCATAAGCCACAAGATCAAATGACCTTCTCAGTAACTTGCATTTTCAGTTTGACAAAAGTATTTTCACTGGTTCCTTGTAACTGTGCACGGGAGAAATCATGAGAAAATTTAACAAGGACTTAAGTGTGTCCACTTATGTCGATGAATCATCTGCCCCTAGCCCTGAACCACTTCTTCCTGCCTTGTTGCCTCTGACTGCTTCTACTCTGTTAATAAGTGGTTTTGTCTGAGTTGTGCTGGAAGAAAAAGAGCTGGTGAGGGTGGAATGCGTCATGGGTAAATGAAAGTGCCAATTGAAGTGAGAACACAAAGAGGTGAATGGAGAGATTACCCATATTCCTTTAAATTTAGACCTGAACTTATCATTTCAAGATGGGGCTTCAATATTTTAAGTTGGAAACAGTTCTGAGTTAATGTTCAGGGGATCCAATAATAATCTGTCAATAAAGTAGTAATCTTGGGAGATTTTCCCAAAGTGTAATTTCTGGGCTTTGTACATATGTCTTACGGTAGATATGTATCTAAAACAGCCTAACCAACCTGACCAAACTGGTGGATTTACCAATTATGTTTTCTTTGAAGCCACACATAGAAACCTCTGAATCTATTAGTGGACTCAATTCAGCTGTTGTAATTTGTCAACTGAAGGAACATATCAAGAATCAAGACCAACTTATCTAATCCACATGCTACTTTAGCTCTTTCTTTCATTTCATCTGGGATTTTATTAAGATTGTAATTTTGGAAACCAGGGCAGGAGTGGGGCAGGGGTAGGGGAGTGGGGCAGGGGTAGGGGAGCGGAGCAGAGAGAAAGGAAGAAAAACCTAGGACTGAAGGTAGAGCTTCCCTTCATTGCTCAATCCCTGATACCCTGTGGCATTGGCTCCCATTCCTCGCCGTTTTATTCCAGACAAAAGAACCAGTCAGACCTGCAGTGCTGTATTTCAGACATTGCATCCTATGACAAACATGTCAACAGATCATAACCATGTGGCTTCTCTATTCTTTCCTGAAGCAATATTTCTTTATTATTGGAGCTTGGGAATTAAATAAAGAGAACCTTTCCAAAGAATTAAGGCATTTAAGCTGTGTGTTTTCAAAGCTTATTTTTTGTTCTATTTGGCAGCAGGAGTGCTCCAAGGATTTCTGGATAATCAGCACCATAGAAAATTATTCCTCCTTTAAAGTTTCTACTAAAGAATTTACATTAAATTTTTACATTTTCTATTATATAGCTCCAATCATCTAAAGCAAAACTGTGGTGTATTTCTTGTGTTTAAAACATGCAGTCACTGGACTGGAAGCAAGCTTTATGGAAGGTCATATTTCTTGAATTTTTTTAAATCTCTGGGGCTATTTTTTTAAAAGAGAAAGTTAAACACTGATATGATAATATTAAAAGTTAATTTTTATTCAGCTCCTCTTAGGTACCAGATTTCATTCTAAGGGCTTCACAAGCATTCTCATTTAATCCTCATTAAACACATTAGTTAAATATTTTTATTATCCTCATTTTTTTAGCTTAGGAAACTAAGGCATAGAAAGAGTAAGAAGGTTGTTCAAGATCTAAAAGCTGGTAGGTGGAAGAGCCAGAATTTGTATCTAGGCAGGCTGCTTCTAGGACTGGGCTACATGACGCTATATGATGGCAAGCTGCCATTTTATAGATGATAAAATTGGTATCTAAAGACATGAAATAACGGCCAGGCACAGTGGCTCCTGCCTGTAATCCCAGCACTTTGGGAGGCCAGTGCGGGTGGATCATGAGGTCAGGAGATCAAGACCATCCTGGCCAACATGGTGAAACTCCATCTCTACTAAAAGTCCAAAAATTAGCTTGGCATGGTGGCGCATGCATGTAATCCCAGCTACTTGAGAGGCTGAGGCAGGAGAATCGCTTGAACCAGGGAGTCAGAGGTTGCAGTGAGCAGAGATTGCGCCACTGCACTCCAGCCTGGTGACAGAGCGAGATTGCCTCTCAAAAAAAAAAAAAAAAAAAAAAAAAAAAAAAGACAACAAAAAAAACACCTTAAATAACTTGCTGAGACCTGGTAAGTCGTGGAGTTGGGATTTGACCTCAAGCCCTTTGGGCCTCTTTCCAATGTCTTTGTTTTCATTTCAAGTTGACTTATAGGTAAAAGTCACAGAAACTGGAATCATACAGTCAGAAGAACAGCTGAAAGGCAGTTTGGGTTTTTCCCATTATGCTAGACAAACAAAACCTGAAAAATGTAGGCATTTATTTTCATATTTCCAAATCTAATATAAATATAGGCTCAGCACCAGTTTTTCCCAACCAAGCATCTACCTTTGATAAGTCCTCATTGTTCCTTCTTCCCCCTAGACCCCAACCTCCAAAAGAAGGGCTGGAGGCCAGGGACAAATCTTGACTATAAAAGTGAACAATTAAATGTACTTGGGGCTCCATTGATGAGGAATCTCCCCCATTGCTCACCTGTTTAGCACCAGTAGGGCATCTCTGAAGAGAGTCCCAAGTCCAGTGTTGTAGAGCTGTCTCATGGGACCTCAGGGTCAACCCCGTGGTTATAGTCACCAAGGGGCTTCGGCTTGCCTTACAGAAGCTACCTGACATCTACCTGACCCACATCTACTCAAAATCATATCACATGTTGACTTCTTGATACGTATGAAGATAACACGACATGTAAAAATACTGACAGTAAGTGAACAAAGCAGGATACCCAGTTGAAGTCCTGATCATGATGTGAAGTTCTTTTTGAATTTTATGTCTTTAAGGATTAAGTGAATTAGAGTATCTTAAGCCTCTGACAGTGTTTGGGACGTAGTAGATACTAATATTCTTTTCTTTGCTTGTCTTCCATTCCCTTCCCTGTTCATGTAAATAATGATCCTGGCAACCAAGAAACATACCAGCCAATCAATTATTGAGCAAATATATTTAAAATACCCGCTGTGTGCCTGGCATTCCTGGGCTTTGTGTAGAATACTAGAGTTGTTGCTGGCTAGCCAAGTCCTTAAGAAATATACTTTTAAAAATTATTTTTTAAATCATGGTAAAATTTACATAACACAGAAATGATTACTTTAATGATTTAAGTGTACAGTTCAGTGGCATTAAGTACATTTACAGTGTTGTGCAATCATTACTATCCATTTCCAGAAATTTTTTATTATCACAAACAGAAACTCTGTACCCATTAAATAATGTCTTCATTCTTCTCTTAGCACCTGGTAACCCTTTCTGTCTCCATGAATTGCTGTTCTAGATATTTCTTATTGGTGGAATAATACAATATTTGTTTTCTTGTGGATGGCTTATTTCACTTAGCATAATGTTTTTAAAGTTTATCCATGTTTTTAAAGTTGCAGCATGTATCAGAATTTCCTTTTTGTTGAGATGGAGTCTTACTCTGTCACCCAGGCTGGAGTGCAGTGACATGATCTTGGCTCACTGCAGCCTCAACTTCCCAAGTTCAGGTGATCCTCCCACCCCAGCCTCCTGAGTAGCTGGGACTACAGGCATGTGCCACCATGCCTGGATAATTTTTTGTATTTTTCGTAGAGACGGGGTTTTGCCATCTTGCCCAGGCTGGTCTTGAACTCCTGAGCTCAAGCGATCCGCCCTCCTCGGCCTCCCAAATTGCTGGGATTACACCACACCAGGCCAGAATTTCCTTCCTTTTTAAGGCTAGTATTCTATTGTATGTGTTTGCCACATTTGTTTATCCATTTATCTGATGATAGTCACTTAGGTTTTTTCTACCTTTTGGCTATTGTGAATAGTGCTGCTATGAATACGGGTATACAAGTATCTGTTTGAGTCCCTGCTTTCAATTTTTTTTGGGCATAAACCTGCAAGTGGAATTGCTGGATCATATGGTAATTTTATTTTTAACTTTTTGAGGAGATGTCATACGTTTTCCATAGTGGCTGTGCCGTTTTACATTCCCACCAGTGATGCACAAGAGTTCCAGTTTCTACACATCCTTGCCAATGCGGCTTGTATTTTAGTAAACGCACTTCTTGCAGTATTTTCCATAAAAAAATCACCATCCTAATGGATGTAAAGTAATATCTCATGTGGTTTTGACTTGCATTTCTCTAATGACTAGGGATATTGACATCTTTTTATGTGCTTGTTGGCCATTTGTGTATCTTCTTTGGAGAAATGTTTATTCAAATCCTTCGTTCATTCCTGAATTGGATTGTTTTTATTTTCATTGCAGAGTTGTAGGAGTTCTTTATATATTCTGGATATTAATCTGTAGTCAGATATATGACTTACAAATGTTTTCTCCCATTCTGTGGGTTGTCTTTTTAATCTCTTGATAGTATGCCTTGATGCATGAAAGTTTTTAATTTTGATGGAGTCTAATTTATCTATTTCTTCTTTTGTTTTCTGTACTTTTGGTACAGTATCCAAGAAATCATCACCAAATTCAACATCCTTCAGAAATATACTTTTTGTTTATTTGTTTTGTAAAGAAAAGTCTTGGAGCTGGTCCAAAGGGAGTGAGTTATCTACACTGTTCACAGTCAGTTACAGATCAAACTCCTTGTTCTACTCTTTCCTCGCTTTGCACTACTGCACTTGACTAGTCTTAAAAAAATTTTTTTAAAAGTCTTGGGGGAGTAAAGGAGGAGGGCAGGGGCCGAAAAACTGAGTATTGTGCTTGGTATTTGGGTGACTGAATCAATAGTACCCCGAAACTCAGCATCACACAACGTACCCAGGTAACATATCTGCACATGTACACCCTGAATCTAAAATAAAAGTTGAAATTATTTTAAAAAAGAGAAAAATCTCCAGGGAAATAGAGAATAATTGAGGTCAATGTATAATAATTTCTAGTTGAAGGTAGTAGATAATGAATATATAGTTGTTCAGAGAAGAGGGAAAACAATCCAAGTACCTTAGTAAAATTTTAACTTTACATCAGTTTACTTTGAGCAAGAAGAAATAAAGTGCAAGTACGGAAGACATAGTGCTCACCCAACTAAAGAGGAGTTCTGGGAATAAGCCAAGCACTTGGAATAAGTGACAGTTGCATAATCATTTCAAATAAACAATTTGGATGTACGTAGGATCTTGTATATATATTTATTTATTGCGTATACTTTTATCTCCCAAATCCAATTATGCTTTTAAGAATAGGCAAAAGCTTGTTGTAAGGTGATGGATTGATGGTGAATGGGAGTGAGAAGTAAAGCCATTTTTGCAAGCAAGAAGATCAGTTTTGCAATCTGGGAGGCCCTTTACTTTATACTAAAATATCTATTTGTATAGTTTTGTTCCATTGATGAGAGGAAAATATTTGCAATGACATCCATGTGTCCTGAAGTTTCTACGGCACTTACAACTTGAGATATTATGTCCTGTTGTAAAAGTAGAGACCATGATGTTTGGTTTAGAAAAGAAGGATTCCCCGTATATCTAGATTGTCTGTCTGTCTGTCTGTCTCTCTCTCTCTCTATCTATCTATCTTAATGCCATGCCAATCACCTAATCAATTATCTTTCAATTCAGAGTATGAATTTGCAATTAAATTCTGGGTAGTTCCTTGAAGTGGCTCTGGGAGTGTTAAGAACTCCAAACAGAATTGCTACCCTATTATCCAAAGCCTGACTCTAAATTCCTATTTGTTATGTAATTCTTTGTTGGACTGGAGTTTAAACACACATTCCTTTGTATTTATCCTCCATTTCCTGGAGCTTAATTTTCTTCTTGGAGCAAATTGATCTTCAGCTTTGGGAGGGTCCAGATCACAAAGTGTCTTGTGTGTCTGGTCAAGATGTGCAGATATTATATGTCATAGATTGGGAAGCCAGTGAGAAGACAGGATTATATTGATTTGTTAGAAAGCTCACCCTGGCAGCATGGTAGAAAAGAGTTTGGATGTAGATGGGATGGGGCTGATGGTTTCACTCTCCCCTTCTTCCCTTCATATTCCAACCTCACTGGGGAAAGGAGCCTTATGTTGGATATTATAATGCCATGAAGAAACAGGGAGAAAGGGGTTTGAGAAACAGAAACATAATCAATACTCACATACAAACATGTTCCTATGGGGATCTATCGTCAAAACCCTGAGATTTCTTTTGCAATGTTTACCAAGGACTCAGCCCATCAGACATTAAACACATAGGCTCATCACTCTTTGATTCTGGCAGGCAGGTTTCCTCACTTCCAATTTATCTTTCCTATAGAGCAACTGGTCAGATGCTGAGTGTTGGGGATTGGGACAGGCAATTTATATTCTAAAATGGAGGCTTTATACTTTTAATTTTCCCTTGAAAAATTTCAAATGTACAGAACAATAGAGATAAAAATTATTAAAATAAAATCAATAATTTAAAATATTTAATTAAATATTTAATTAAATATTAAAATAGCAGAGAAAGGAACTCTGCTATTCCTGTCATCCATGTTCAATAATTAGTAATATTTTGCCATACTTGCTTTATTACTAACTCTACATTTTGCTGGTCTTTTTTATTCATATTATTTTGATTGACAAATCATAATTATAAATATTTATGAGGTACAATGTGGTATTTTGATATATGTATAAAATGTGAAATGATTAAATCAAGTAAATTAACATATCCATCACCTCAATTATGTATCATTTTTTATGGTAAGACATTTGAAGTTTACTCTGTTATTTTGAAATATATAATATTGTTGACTATAGTCACCCTGCTCTGCAATACATCTTAAAACCTATTCCTCCTGTCTGTCTGACACTTTATACCCTTTGATCACCAGCTCCCTATCGCACCTCCCAGCCACTCTCTGGTAACCACCATTCTACTCTCTACTTGTATGAGTTCAATACTTGTTAGATTCCACACACAAATGGGATCATATAGTATTTGTCTTTCTGTGCCTGGTTTATTTCACTTTTTTTTTTTTTTTTTTTTTTGAGACTGAGTCTTTCTCTGTCAGCAGTGGCGCGATCTCTGCTCACTGCAAGCTCCGCCTCCTGGGTTCACGCCATTCTCCTGCCTCAGCCTCTCGAGTAGCTGGGACTACAGGCGCCCGCCACCACGCCCGGCTAATTTTTTTTGTATTTTTAGTAGAGACGGAGTTTCACCGTGTTAGCCAGGATGGTCTCAATCTCCTGACCTTGTGATCTGCCCGCCTCGGCCTCCCAAAGTGCTGGGATTACAGGCTTGAGCCACCACGCCTGGCCTTTATTTCACTTTTTGCTGAAGTATTTTAAAGCAAATTTTCTCATGACCTCATGTCCATTACACCTCTACATGCTTCATTATGCACCTGTTAAAAAGAAACATTTTCTTACGTAACCATAATTAACACATCTAACAATATTAACAGTGATTCTTGGGTAACCTCTAGTATATCCAGTCTATATTTAAATGCCCCTACTTGTCTTAAAAATGTATTTGTATAGTTGATTTGTTGAGCTAGGATTCAAACAAAATCAAAGATATTTTCTAAACATTTCATTATACTCCAGCTATTAGGTTTTGTCTGACAACTTCTTTAACCCTAACTTTTCAGCTTGTATTGGAGTGCTTTTATGCAGGTCATAATTTTGGAAGCCATTTCTATCCATTTCATTAAATCAGTCACCATGTATAGTAGGCTGAATAATGGCCTTTCCCCTCTCTTCCCCATGATATCCAGGTCCTAATCCCTGGAACCTGTGAACGTCAACCTACATAGCAAGAGAGATTTTGTAGATGCGATTAAGTTAAAAATCTTGAGATGGGGAGATTATCCCAGATTATATGGGTGAACATTAAATGCACTTACATGTGTCCTTATAAGAAGGAAGCGGAGGTTGGGTGTGGTGGCTCATGCCTATAATCCCAGCATTTTGGGAGGTTGAGGTGGGCAGATCACCTGAGGTCAGGAGTTCGAGCCCAATCTGGCCAACATGATGAAAACCCATCTCTACTAAAAATATACAAATTAGCCTGGTGTGGTGGTGGGTGCCTGTAATCTCAGCTACTTGGGAGGCTGAGGCAGGAGAATTGCTTGAATCCGGGAGGTGGAGGTTGCAGTGAGCTGAGATCATGCCACTGTATTCCAGCCAGCGAGACTCTGTCTCAAAAAAAATAAAATAAAATAAAAATAAATAAAGAGAAGGAAGTGAAGAGAGATTTAATACAGAAGACAGAAGACAGAAGGCCATGTGACAGAAGCAGAAGGAAACAGAGTCACAGAGAGAACATGCTACACTGCTGGCTTTGAGGATGGAGGAAAGGGCCAGAGTCAAAGAATGCAGGTGGCTACTAGAAACAGGAACAGGCAATGCAAGGGATTCTTTCCCTGAGACTTCAGGGAGCCCTACCTACACCTTAATTTCATTCCAGTGAAACTGATTTTAGAGTTCTGGACTCCAGAACTATAAGAAAATATATTTGTGCTGTTTTAAGCCATGAGTCTATTAGCAGTTTGTTAGAGCAGCCATAGGAATCTCATACACCATGGTTCAGAGATATCTATTAAGTAGGAATTCTATTCTCTGTAGAAGATAATTCAGAGACCAGAGCTACTGGAGAGGCAATATGCAGTTGAGGAAATGGTAATGAACTTGGAACTGGATTCTAGACTACATTCTGTCAAGGACTTTGAGCCAAGTTGTTCTTTCTGATATTCATTTCCCACATATATAAAAATCAAAGGAATGGGCCAGGCACAGTAGCTCAAACCTGTAAGCCCAGCTCTTTGGGAAGTTGAGGCAGGAGGATTGCTTGGGCCGAGGGGTTTGAGGCTGCAGTGAGCCGTGATCAAGCCAGTGCACTCCAGCCTGGGTGACAGAGTAAGACTCTGACTCAAAAACAAACAAAACACAAAAGTCAAAGGAATGGGTGGGATAAATTATCCTTGAGGGCCCTTTAAACTCCCTACTCTGTTTCATCAGATAAAATCAAGTAAGATGGACAAGGCAATAGTACAACGAGGGCAGAGGAAAGCAACATAGGACACCAAGTTCTTATAAAAGACCTCAAAGCTTAAGGGAATGTGTGGAAGGACGTGGGGAAGGTCGGGGGGAGGGTGACATTGCAAAGTAACCAAAACAATCTTACTGCTTTATGTTGGTGTTTGTGCTGGTATGGAGTGTGTTTAAGCGGTGTGGACGGAAATGCCTCAGGTCTTACTGAGAGGCATCCCTCCTTTTCTTCCCTGTTTCTTCACTATGTCCCAGCATACCCACAGCAGCCTGATTTGTAAATCAACAGTGTAAAGAGCCCAATCCAGAGGCTGAAGGCTTATCGCATTGACTTTCTCATCCTAGAGGTCCCTGAATGCAGAACTTGGGAACTTCTGGGCTTCTATGCAACAGCTTGCTTAAACCTGGAAGGGACCCCTGGCTGGGAATAGTCACATTTATCAAATGGTTAATGGATCTTCTACTGGGTTAAAAGCTTTACATTTGAAATCATCCTATCTTCACAAAAAAACTCTCTGAAGTAGTTATTGGCACCTCTGTTGTGTTCATAAGGAAACGAAGTTCAGCAGAAGATATGATGTTACCCAGGATGACACAGCTGGCAAGTGGTCAAGTCTGAATCCTTTTCTAATATTCATTTATGGTTATAAATTTCTCTTTAAGCACAACTTTAATTACACGTAATAAATTTAATGTGTCATATTTTCATTATCATTAGTTCAAAATGTTTTCTAATTTCCATTATGTTTTTTTCACTAATCTATAGGTTATTTAGAAGTATATTTTAAACTTCCAGGTAGGTGGGATTTTCACTTATCTGTTAGTTATTAATTCTAGCTTACTTGAACTGTGGTTAGAAAACATTTTTCTGTATACTATTAAACTTTGAAATGTGTAATACTTGCTTATGGCTTTCAGTGTTTGTAAATATCTGTTTATACTTGAAAAGAATGTGTATCCTGAAGTTCTTAGGTGTCCTCTGTATGTCGGTTAAATCAAATTCTTTGTTGTGCTGTTCAGATCTTCAATATCTTTAGTAACATATTGCTAAGATTCTACTAAGATGGTGGATTTGTCTGTTTTCTCTTTTAGTTCTGTCATTTTTTTTGCCTTATATATTTTGATGCTATGTTACTAAGGGTATATGGATTATATTTGTTATATATGTCTATGGACTGAAACTTTTATCTTTTTAAAGTATCCCTCTTGCACCCTTTTCAGTAAATGGCATGGAGAAAATATGATTGCCACAGAGAGAAGAATGAAACTGGATGCCTATCTCTCACAATACACAAAAGCGATTCAAGATTAAAGACTTAACTGTAAGACTTGAAACTGTAAAAATACTAGAAGAAAATCTAGGGAAAACTCTTCTGGACATTGGCCTAGGCAAAGAATTTCTGACTAAGACTTCAAAAGCACAGTAAACAAAAATAGACAAACGGGACTTAATTAAACTAAAACTCTTCTGCAGAGCAAAGAAAATAAGAAACAGAGTGAACAGACAACCTGCAAAATGGGAGATAGACAATGGAGACTAAGAAGAGTGAAGGAGTGACAGAGAGGTGGAGGATGAGAAATTACTTAATGGGTACAAAGTACATTATTTGAGTGATAGATACCCTAAAAGCTCTGACTTGACCATTATGCAATCTCTGCATTCAATGAAATTGCACTTGAACCCCATACATTTATATAAATTAAAAAGTAAAATATCCCTCTTTACCTCTAGTAATGATTTCCCCCTTAAAATCTATTTTAACTATGTAGCAGACCCTCTTAATATTCTGCTCATATTTCCCTGTCACTTGCCATTGCTGTGCACACTGATGGTTTTCCTACCGCCATCACCAGTGCTCCACTTGAGAGCTTTCTCTGGTAAGCTTGGTTTGTGTGCAGGGAAGGGGGGCCAAAAGTTCTGGGAAGTTGAAATGCCAGTAGCAGTCCTTATCCAGTGACAGAGGGAAACTGGAGGATAAATAACTCAGCTTCATCATCTATTGGGTGGGACCACTATGAGGGATATTCTATATTATCTCTCAGAGGTCCTCAGCAGGACTGACTCCCAGGTGTCCTTTGTGGTAACCTGCTCACTAATACCCAGCATTGGCTTCTTTCTCTTCCTTTTATCACCCTTTCCCCTTCCCAGTTCTCCTATTAGAGCTTCTTGTGATCCCTTTCCAAATGAACTATGTGCTACGGTTTGAATATTTGTCACCTCCAAAACTCATGCTCAATTTAATCTCCAATGTAGGAATATTGAGTGGTGCAGCCTTTAAGATGTGATTGGATCATGAGGACTCTGCCCTCGTGAATGGATTAATTCATTCAGGGATTAGTTGATTAATGAATTAATGATTTAATGGATTAACGGGTTATCATTGGAGGGGAACTTGTGGTTTATAAGAGAGAGACCTGAGCTAGCATCTTAGTATGCTCAGCCCCCTGTCTGTGTGATGCTCTGCACTAACTTGGGATTGTGTAGAAAGTCTTCACCAACAAGAAGGCTTTTACCAGATATGTCCCCTTGACCTTGGGCTTCCCAGTCTCAAGAACTGCAAGAAATGAATTCGTTTTCTTGATAAATTATCAAGTTTCAAGTATTTCATTATAAGCAACAGAAAATGAATGAATACACAATGTGTTCTTAAATATTTGTCTCAGGTCTGTATCAGAGAGAATCACAGATAGTTTTATGTTTTAGTGTTTGCATGACATATCTTTTTCTATCTTTTTATTTCCAACCTTTCTATATCCTCTTATTTTAGACATGTCTCTAGTAAGTATATGGCAGATTTTGTTTTCTTTTTTTAATAATACAATAATTTGTCTTTTAATTGAATCATTGATTTCATTTCTATTTGATGCAATCACTGATAATCTTTGTTTTTTTCGCTCCCTTTTTCTTTCTTAACTTTTGGTTTTATATTCATCTAATGTTTTCATTATTCAACTTCTCCTCTTGTCAGCTTGATACTTACACACCGTCTTACTATTTTAGTGATCAGAGATTACCATAGCTATCCTCAATTTATCAAAATCAACTTTCCTAGTCGAAGCTGTGACTCATTGCTCATAGCTGACATCCACAGTGGTGTGGGTTTAATTCCTGTCAGCAGCTCATGTCAACTCTTTCTTTGCTTTCATTACAGTTTTCTTTTTACTTGGGTATAACTGACCAACAATCTTATGTGATCCTTAAAAGCAAGAGAGAGTAGTGGCGAGAATGGTGAGGTTGGAGATAAGGGGAGGTGTCATCATGGAACCAAAGAAACAGTTTTTGGTTTTTGGGGTCTTGGTGACATCACCTTTTTCTTTGCTCCTGGCCTCCCTAAAACCTCCCTTCTGTCTCACCCTTCCTGTTCTGTCTCCTGCTGTTTTTTTTTCTAGCTCTACGGTAGTTTACTAGGGCTGCCGGAATGAAGTACTGTAAACTTGGTGTCTTAAACAACAGAAATTTATTGTGTCACAGCTCTGGAGGCTAGAATTCTGAAATAAAGGTGGCAGGGCCATGTGTCCTCCTAAGATTCGATGGCAGAATATTTTCTTGCCTCTTCCTATCTTCCTAGCTTCTTCTGATGGTTGCCAACAATCCTTGCTATATCTTGGCTTGCAGACATGTTATTCCAATCTTTGCCCTCTTCTTTGTAGGGCATTCTTCCCTGTGCGTCTCTATGTCTCTTCACATGGCATTCTCATTGTGTGTCTGTGTTCTCATTTTCTTCTTCTTAGAAGAATACCAGTTATTGGATTGGGGCCCACCCTAATCCAGCATGACCTCATCCTAACTTGATTACATCTTCAAGATCTTATTACCAAACAAAGTCACATTCTGAGGTTCCATGTGGACATAAATTTTGGGGGATGCTCTTCAACCCAGTACAAGCTCACTTACTCTGTAGAGTGCAGTAAAAGTAGCACTGACTTAGAAATTAGACATTCTAAGTACTAATTGTGCTTGTGCTGCTAATTATATAATACAGACTTTGGAGTTCACAAGCAGGGGTTCAAATCTCAGCTTTGTCATTTAATGACCTTGAGCCTCAGAGTAGTAAAATCAAATGATTTTATTTTTGAGATTCAGCTTTTAAGTTCTAGTCACTCCTTTGGGCTATTTCTTTTTCTTACTCTGCCATGCCCATCTAATCCCTTTCCTCTTTAACAACTTGACCTCTTACTTCCAGTTTTCTTCCTCCTTAATTCTCCTCTTTATCCTTTTCTTCCCACTTTAGAAAAACATAATTTCTTTTAAATAATAGAGACAGTGTCTCACCGTGTTGTCCAGGCTAGTCTCGAACTCCTGGGCTCAAGCAGTCCCCCAACCCTGGCCTTCTAAAGTGCTGGGATTACAGGCATTAGCTACCATGCCTGGCCTCTCCCCAGTTTTATTCCTTACAACTAGGATGATATTCATCCTGGTTTGTCCAGGAACAGTCCCAGTTTATGCCCATTGTCACAGTGTAATTATTGATAATGCCCCCTGCTACTTTCAAAGTGTCCTGGTTTAATGATGAGTTAAATGATTGCCCTACTTAGAGTGTTTTCATAACACTTAGACCTGCCTCTATCACTGCATGATTCACAATGTACTATGTTGTTGTATTTTAATTGTTTTTTGGATTTGTCTCCTTGGTGGGATTTAGGGTAGTCACTGGGAATGATTTTCTTCATTTCTGCAGACTCCAGCATATATACCTGGCATTGGGAGGAGCTCAGCCATGCTGCTTGGACATGTGAATGTTTTTGAAACCTTGCTTCTTTCATTTTGTGCATAGCAGGTGCTCAATAAATCATTTTTAATTGAAGCAGATAGCTGTCTATTATGAAAATGAGAAATGAACTTGACAAGAACACTGCTTCTTCTCTCTGCCCTCCTTTATTTGTGGTCATTAGCTCAGAGATCTCATTTTGCCTCCAGATCTGTGAGTCATTTCTTCCTCTTGCCTCACCCATAGCTATTTTAATTCTTTGAAAACTGGAGTTAGTTATCCTTTTCAAGCCTCCAGTGAGTGCTGTGGTGACCTGATTTCCAGTTGCTGGGTGCTTGGCTTTGGGCAAGTGTACCTCCACGATTGAAATCTTCCCTCCACCCCGAGCTCCTGAGGCTCTCCCCACTCTGTCATCTGTTTCAGAAGCAGTTTTTGTACCATCTTGCTTTTACCTTTGAGACCACACCCACTGTTGGTTACTTCATCCTGTGGCTATGTCTACACAAGTGAAATTAAGTGCATAATGAAGTCAGTGGTGGGTTTAATTCAGGCCACTTTTGCCTGACACTTCTTTCTGTTGCCGTCAGCTCATCACCCCAGCACCCCTATCCCACTTATTGTTTGGAGGCTGGGATCTGCTATGCCACAGGAGTATTTTCTGGGCCTTGTCATTTACTTCAAATGATGGAAGACATTTTCCTTCTTCAGGAATTATGAGACCTAATCCTCCTGGATTTAGCAAATGGGTGTTCTTCCTGCTGGTTGCTAAAAACCGTCATGTATTCAGTTTTCGACAAACAATTGTTGAGAACTTACTAGGTACAAGCGATAATACCAACAAAATTCTTGTCTTCGGGGAGTTCTCTAGAGGCTGCGGGCATGCACTGCTCAAATCCACTTGCGTGAGAAGCTCATGAGGAAGGCAGTTAGCTGACAGTTTCCAGCTGCGGCCCCTCTGGATCAGCCCCTGCATTCACACTGCCAAGTCACACTCTTCTGGGGATTCTTCTAGCTAGTAACTGAATGTGGTAGTTGTATGGTACCAGGGTCAGGCTATTTCTGGCTGGCATGGGACTCCCCTAATGTGGAGTCTTTGCTTGAGGCCTCCTGGTCGGCCTGGCTGAGACTCAGTGCTGCAATGCCGTCTGACTCCTACTACCCAGTCCTCCTCCTTCCCTCCTAGTCTGAAGGCCCTCCCTGCCCATGCTGGTTGCCCCGCCCAAAATCCTTCACAGGTGTTTCTCCCAGGAAATCTCCTGCATGACTAATTTTGTCTTGGCATCTTCTTCTTAGAAGAGTTGAGCTGATGCAAGTTTCCAGTCCAATATTGTAGATTAAACATGTGCACAAAGAACACAGCATGCTCTTCATTATATTCCTCTCCAACATTAAGTGGTGAGATTAAAGTACAACAGGGACAGGTAATCTTAGATTGCAAAAAGAGGTATATTTTATATTTACCATAGTTTGGCATTTCCGAGAGGGCAAAGACCATGACCAATATAATTATTTGTTCAGGTGAACAATTCTTTGTTCACTTGCCGTGGGTGATAAGTAAAAGCACTTAAGAGAAGAAAAATAATAATAGTTGTGTAATTGTAATAATAATAATAATTTATTGAGGGCCCTGTCTCTGCCAGGCATTAGATACTTTGTGTATCTTTTTTTCCAGTTTTCATAACAACCAAGCAAAGAAAGTATTGCTGTCATCCTCATTTTGCAGATGAGGAAAGTGAAAAATGAAAGAGGTTAAATAGATTGCTCAAGGTTGACTGGACGCAGTGGCTCACACCTGTAATCCCAGCACTTTGGGAGGCCGAGGTGGGAGGATCACCTGAGGTCAGGAGTTCAAGACCAGCCTGGCCAACGTGGTGAAACCCCATCTCTACTGAAAATAGAAAAATTAGCCAGGCATGGTGGTGCATGCCTGTAATCTCAGCTACTCAAGAGGCTGAGGCAGGAGAATTGCTTGAATCCAGTAGGCGGACGTTGCAGTGAGTTGAGATTATACCGCTGTACTCCAGCCTGTGCAACACCACGCCTGGCCTAATTTTTGTATTTTTAGTAGAGATGGGGTTTTGCCATGTTGGCCGGGCTGGTCTCACACTCCTGAACTCAGGTGATCTCCCCACCTCTGCCTCAGATTATTCTTTTTTCTGTCTTAGAAAAAAAAAAAAAAAGAGATTGCTCAAAGTCACCATGAAGCTAGTGAGTGGCTGTGCCAGGGTTTGGGTTTGTGAGGCTCTGATGCTCTTGAATTTCCCATGACACCATGCTCTGTCTTAAGGGTGATCTTCAGACGTAGGCCACATGGTAATCAGTCTGGGGAATTTGAGGAATATCCCTCCCAATGGGCTGGGGAGTCTATAGTCTAGACCAGATCTTAGTCCATGAGTTCTACATTCTCAGTATTTCATACTGTATTTTTAGGAACTTCTGAAAAAGAAAGATGATGTCTTCAAGACGGGCTTCTCCTTTTTTATTAGATCCTGTTGTCCAGAGTTGTAGAGCTAGAAAGTACACTAGAAAAAAGCCAGATACAAAAAGCCAATACGGTATGATTCCATTTATATGAAATTTCCAGAATAGGGAAGTGACTTAATGAGGGTGGGGTTTCTTCTTCGGGTAATGAAAATGTTCTGAGATTAGATAGTGGCAATGATTGCACAACTCTTTGAATATACTAAAAATCACTGAGTAAGTATAGTTTAAAAGAGTAAATATAATAAATATATATACAGTGTATTAGGCTTCCAGGCTCTCTTTAAGAACTCAAAAACTTGAGTTAGATAAAACTTCTTACATTACAAATGTTTAAGCTAAACTAAATTATGATTAATCTCTAGGTTTTTACCTTACTTCTAGAGGTCGAATGGCTTTCTTACTCTAAAATGGGTGCATACCGCTCACACTTTCAGATTATTTCTTTTTTAGTTTTTGGAGATGGAGTCTTGCTCTGTCGCCCAGGCTGGAGTGCAGTGGCGTGATCTTGGCTTACTGCAACCTCTGCCTCCTGGGTTCAAGTGATTCTCCTGCCTTAGCCCCCTGGGTAGCTGGGATTACAGGCACATGCCACCATGCCCGAGTAATTTATTTTTTATTTTTATTTTTTATTATACTTTAAGTTCTAGGGTACATGTGCACAATGTGCAGGTTTGTTACATAGGTATACATGTGCCGTGTTGGTTTGCCGCACCCATCAACTCGTCATTTACATTAGGTATTTCTCCTAATGCTGTCCCTCCCCCAGCCTGACACCCCACGACAGGCCCTGGTGTACGATGTTCCCCTCCCTGTGTCCATGTGTTCTCATTGCTCAACTCCCACTTATGAGTGAAAATGTGGTGTTTGGTTTTCTGTCCTTGTGATATTTTGCTGAGTGATGGTTTCCAGCTTCATCCATGTCTCTGCAAAGGACATGAACTCATCCTTTTTTTATGGCTGCATAGTATTCCAGGGTGTATATGTGCCACATATTCTTTATCCAGCCTATCATTGATGGGCATTTGGGTTGGATCCCTTTATTTCTTTCTCTTGCTTGATTGTCCTGGCTAGAACTTCCAATACTATGTTGAATAGGAGTGATGAGAGACAGCATCCTTGTCTTGTGCTGGTTTTCAAAGGGAATGCTTCCAGTTTTTGCCTATTCAGTATGATATTGGCTGTGGGTTTGTTATAAATAGCTCTTATTATTTTGAGATACGTTCCATGAATACCTAGTTTATTGAGAGTTTTTAGCATGAAAGGCTGTTGAATTTTGTCAAAGGCCTTTTCTGTATCTGTTGAGATAATCATGTGGTTT
This sequence comes from Hylobates moloch, assembly GCF_009828535.3. Classification (NCBI taxonomy): domain Eukaryota; kingdom Metazoa; phylum Chordata; class Mammalia; order Primates; family Hylobatidae; genus Hylobates; species Hylobates moloch. The sequence goes on along the minus strand of NW_026652279.1, from coordinate 59,802,055 downwards.
TTGTCTTTGGTTCTGTTTATGTGATAGATTACATTTATTGATTTGCGTATGTTGAACCAGCCTTGCATCCCAGGGATGAAGCTGACTTGTTCGTGGTGGATATGCTTTTTGATGTGCTGCTGGATTTGGTTTGCCTGTATTTTACTGAGGATTTTCACATAGATGTTCATGAGGGATATTGGCCTAAAATTCTCTCTCTTTTTTTTTTTGCCTTTGCCAGGCTTTGGTATTATGATGATGCTGGCTTCATAAAATGAGTTAGGGAGGATTCCCTCTTTTTCTATTGGTTGGAATAGTTTCAGAAGGAATGGTACCAGCTCCTCTTTGTACCTCTGGTAGAATTCGACTGTGAATCTGTCTGGTCCTGGACTTTTTAGTTGGTAGGCTATTAATTACTGCCTCAATTTCAGAACCTGTTATTGGTCTATTCAGAGATTCAACTTCTTCCTGGTTTAGTCTTGGGAGTGTGTATGTGTCCAGGAATTTATCCATTTCTTTTAGATTTTCTAGTTTATTTGCATGGAGGTGTTGGTAGTATTCTCTGATGGTAGTTTGTATTTCTGTGGGATCAGTGGTGATATCCTCTTATCATTTTGTATTGCGTCTATTTGATTCTTCTCTCTTTTCTTCTTTGTCTTGCTAGCAGTCTATCAATTTTGTTGATCTTTTCGAAAAACCGGCTCCTGGATTCATTGATTTTTTGAAGGGTTTTTGTGTCTCTGTCTCCTTCAGTTCTGCTCTGATCTTAGTTATTTCTTGCCTTCTGCTAGCTTTTGAATTTGTTTGCTCTTGCTTCTCTAGGTCTTTTAATTGTGATATTAGGGTGTCAGTATTAGATCTTTCCTGCTTTCTCTTGTGGATGTTTAGTGCTATAAATTTCCCTCTACACACTGCTTTAAATATGTCCCAGAGATTCTGGTACGTTGTGTATTTGTTCTCACTGGTTTCAAAGAACATCTTTATTTCTGCCTTCATTTCATTATTTACCCAGTAGTCATTCAGGAGCAGGTTGGTCCATTTCCATGTAGTTGTGCAGTTTTGAGTGAGTTTCTTAATCCTGAGTTCTAATTTGATTGCACTGTGGTCTGAGGTACTCTTTGTTATAATTTCCGTTCTTTTACATTTGCTGAGGAGTGTTTTACTTCCAATTATTTGGTCAATTTTAGAATAAGTGCAATGTGGTGCTGAGAAGAATGTATTTTCTGTTGATTTGGGGTGGAGAGTTCTGTAGATGTCTATTAGGTCTGCTTGGTCCAGAGCTGAGTTCAAGTCTTGGATATGCTTGTTAATTGTTTGTCTCATTGATCTGTCTATATTGACAGTGGGGTGTTAAAGTCTCCCATTATTATTATGTGAGAGACTAAGTCTCTTTGTAGGTCTCTAAGAACTTGCTTTATGAATCTGGGTGCTCCTGTAATGGATGCATATATATTTAGGATAGTTAGCTCCTTTTGTTGAATTGATCCCTTTATCGTTATGTAATGCCCTTCTTTGTTTCTTTTGATCTTTATTGGTTTAAAGTCTGTTTTATCAGATACCAGGATTGCAACCTCTTTTTTTTTTTTTTTTCTTTCCATTTGCTTGGTAGATCTTCCTCCATCCTTTCATTCTGAACCTATGTGTGTCTTTGCACGTGAGATGGGTCTCCTGTATGCAACACACTGACAGGTCTTGACTCTATCCAATTTGCCAGTCTGTGTCTTTTAATTGGGGGCATTTAGCCCATTTACATTTAAGGTTAATATTGTTATTTGTGAATTTGATCCTGTCATTATGATGTTAGCTGGTTATTTTGCCTGTTAATTGATGCGGTTTCTTCATAGCGTCGATGGTCTTTACAATTTGGCATGTGTTTTCAGTGGCTGGTACTGCTTGTCCTTTCCATGTTTAGTGCTTCCTTCAGGAGCTCTTGTAAGGCAGGCCTGGTGGTGACAAAATCTCTCAGCATTTGCTTATCTGTAAAGGATTTTATTTCTCCTTCACTTATGAAACTTAGTTTGGATGGATATGAAATTTTGGGTTGAAAATTCTTTAAGAATGTTGAATATTCACCCCCACTCTTTTCTGGCTTTTACGGTTTCTGCAGAGAGATCCGCTGTTAGTCTGATGGGCTTCCCTTTGTGGGCAACCCGACTTTTCTCTCTGGCTGCCCTTAACATTTTTTCCTTCATTTCAACCTTGGGGAATCTGACAATTATGTGTCTTGGGGTTGCTCTTCATGAGGAGTATCTTTGTGGTGTTCTTTATATTTCCTGAATTTGAATGTTCAAACCTAGCCTGCCTTGCTAGGTTGGGGGAAATTCTCCTGGATAATATCCTGAAGAGTGTCTTCTAACTTGGTTCCATTCTCCCCATCACTTTCAGGTACACCAATCAAATGTAGATTTGGTCTTTTCACATAGGCCCATATTTCTTGGAGGCTTTGTTCATTTGTTTTCACCCTTTTTTCTCTAATCTTGTCTTCTCTCTTTATTTCAGTAACTTGATCTTCAACCACTGATATCCTTTCTTCCGCTTGTTAGAATTGGCTATTAAAGTTTGTGTGTGCTTCATGAAGTTCTCATACTGTGGTTTTCAGCTCTATCAGGTCATTTAAGCTTTTCTCTACATTGGTTATTCTAGTTAGCCATTTGTTTAACCATTTTTCAATGTTTTTAGCTTCCTTGTGACGGGTTAGAACATGCTTCTTTAGCTCGAAGAAGTTTGTTATTACCGACCTTCTGAAGCCTACTTCTGTCAACTCGTCAAACTCATTCTCAGTCCATTTTGTTCCCTTGCTGGCAAGGAGTTGTGTTTCTTTGGAGGAGAAGAGGCATTCTGGTTTTTGGAATTTTCAGCCTTTCTGCTCTGGTTTCTCCCCATCTTCGTGGTTTTATCTACCTTTGGTCTTTGATGTTGGTGACCTATGGATGGGGTTTTGGTGTGGATGTCCTTTTTGCTGATGTTGATGCTATTCCTTTCTGTTTGTTAGTTTTCCTTCTAACAGGCAGGCACCTCAGCTGCAGGTCTATTGGAGTTTGCTGGAGGTCCACTCCAGATCCTGTTTGCCTGTGTATTACCAGTGGAGGCTGCAGAACAGCAAATATTGCTGCCTGATCCTTCCTCTGGAAGCTTTGTCCCAGAGGGGCACCCACGTGTATGAGGTGTCTGTTGGCCCCTACTAGGAGGTGTCTCCCAGTCAGGCTACACGGGCGTCAGGGACCCACTTGAGGAGGCAGTCTGTCTGTTATCAGAGCTTGAATGCCGTGCTGGGTGAACCATTTCTCTCTTCAGAGCTGTCAGGGAGGGATGTTTAAGTCTGTAGAAGCTGTGCTGCCTTTTGTTCAGATATGCCCTGCCCCCAGAGGTGGAATCTAGAGAGGCAGCAGGCTTTGCTGAGCTGTGGTGGGCTCCACCCAGTTCAAGCTTCTCTGCCGCTTTGTGTAAACTGTAAGCATAGAACTGCCTACTCAGGCCTCAGCAATAGTGGATGCCCCTCCCCCTGCCAAGCTCCAGCATCCCAGGTCAGTGTCAGACTGCTGTGCTAGCAGCAAGCAAGGCTCTGTGTCTGTGGGACCCACTGAGCCAGGCACGGGAGGGAATCTCCTGGTCTACCAGTTGTGAAGACCATGGCAAAAGTGCAGTATTTGGGCAGGAGTGTATTCCTCCAGGTACAGTCAGTCACGGCTTCCCTTGGTTAGGAAAGGGAAAACCCCTGACCCCCTTGCGCCTCCCAGGTGAAGTGATGCCCTGCCCTGCTTCAGCTTGCCCTCTGTGAGCTGCACTCACTGTCCAATCAGTCCCAGTGAGATGAACCAGGTACCTCAGTTGGAAATGCAGAAATCACCAGTCTTCTGCATCAATCTCGCTGGGAGCTGTAGACCAGAGATGTTCCTATTCGGCTATCTTGCTATTTTTATTTATTTATTTTTTTGAGACAGAGTCTCGCTCTGTTGCCAGGCTGGAGTGCAGTGGTGCAATCTCAGCTCACTGAAACCTCTGTCTTCCAGGTCCCAGTTCAAGCAATTCTCCTGCCTCAGCCTCCTGAGTAGCTGGCGTTACAGGTGTGCACCACCACACCTAGCTAATTTTTGTATTTTTGGTGGAGATGGGGTTTCACCATGTTGGCCAAGCTGGTCTTGAACTCCTGACCTTGTGATCTGCCCACCTCGGCCTCCCGAAGTGCTGGGATTACAGGTGTGAGCCACCACGCCCGGCCTAATTTTTGTATTTTTAGTAGAGATGGGGTTTTGCAATGTTGGCCAGGATGGTCTCACACTCCTGACCTCAGGTGATCTGCCCACCTCTGCCTCAGATTATTCTTTTTCAAGGTTTTCAAGTATTCTGTTTGAATGGGGTGTTTAAGTCAAGTGGCCAATCAGGTTCTTGACTTTGGACTTGGTCCTGGATCTAGTTGTCAGACACCAGTGAAGCTCCAGTGACTGGGGAAAATAGGAAGACCTAGACAAGACTCCTGTTTCGATAGGTAGAGCTTGAGCAATTTCTGCCAATTGCTTAACATTGATTAAGACATCCCTGCATAGGGACATTAATTAAGACATTCTTGCATGTCTACCAGGAATCCAGGAGCTGTGATTGTACTGAAAGCTGATACTATGCAATTAGTTGGCTCCCACAGATGTGGGAACTTCCTGTTCTTGGCAGAGGACAGAGAAGCTTTGCTTTTCCCTATAATTCCCTTGTCCCACCAGGTGTAGGGTGACTCTGCAGGGCTGGGCTCCAGACAGGGAGTCTTTCCATCCATCTTCAGTCACTAGCTATAGGTGCCAGTTGCTGTAAAATTCTTGAATGAGTTGGTTGTGGTATTTGTGTCTCAATTGTCCTAGCTGTAGAATGAGGTTGATGGCAATGGATCCAGATATTGTGCTTGTGTGAGGAGAAGTTTGAAGAGATCTTAGGAATCATTATGTCTGACACAGACTTAGAGACAGGAAGTGACATTGGCAGTTGATAGCAGAGCTGGGACTAAACCCAGGTCTCTAAATTCATAGTCTAAGGAAGTTTCCACTTTGACTTATTCACAAGCAGACATGCGATCACAGAAGAGGAAACCAAAATAGAGCAGGGATTGATTTACAAACCCAGAATGTTATACTTGCTGTATTATATCTACACCAATCCCCCAGTTTTGTTTCTGTACTTTTTTTCCTCTAGCTTTCTCTGTAGGCTGTTTTCTAGCCATTTTTGGGATAATTTTTCCAGATATTTCTCATATTGAACCTCAAAATTCAATTTATTTCTAATCTATTTTACAAACACTTTAAAAAGTGTGTTCTAGGCATTATGGTAGTAGGACATGAAAGATGAATCAGACCTAGAACCTGTCCCCGAGGCATGTACAATCTAGAAGAGGAAACAGGCATCAATATTTGACAACACAGAATCCTACTTACTACAATGAAAACATGCCAAAGATACCGAAAAGAGAAAATAAGTGAGTAATTTCAGGGCATGGGGCATGAAAGGCAGGGAGATGGGAGCAGGATTCACAGAAGAGAGTGACATCTAAGTTGGGGTTGAAAGAAAAACAGCAATTAGAATAAAAAATTTGCTGATATGCTTTTACTTCTTATGCTTCTATTCAAGCACTATTTATTACATTTGGTGTAACAAAAATTGTATGACAAATGCTTCTAGAAGATGACAGATAGATAGGTACAAGTTGGAACTTGGGTTTCATACTGAAAAGCTCACCAGAGAAAGTTTAGAACTTAACTCAGATACTGTTTGCATAACATGCCATTGCCGAGGAGGCTAATTGCAAGCCGTGCTTTGCCTATAGCCAGAGAAAAGATGGATATGACCATTATGTTTATTTCAAGGGCAGCAACAATATTGGTAATTAAACTTTTTTCAAGCATTTACCATGTGCTGTACTTTTTTTTTTTTTTTTTTTTTTGATACGGAGTCTCACTTTGTAGCCCAGGTTGGAATGCAGTGGGCGATCTTGGCTCAGTGCAACCTCTGCCTCCTGGGTTCAAGCAATTCTCCTGCCTCAGCCTCTTGAGTAGCTGGGATTACAGGTGTGTGCCACCACACCCAGCTAATTTTTGTATTTTTAGTAGAGATGTGGTTTCACCATGTTGGGCAGGCTGGTTTTGAACTCCTGACCTCAAGTGATCTGCCCACCTCGGCCTCCCAAAGTGCTGGGATTACAGGCGTGAGCCACCGGGCCCAGCCCATGTGCTGTACTTTGTATATGTTACAAGCATCGTGTTATTTAATTCTCACAATAACCATATATAAAGTAGGTACCAGTATTACTGGTGGCTCAGAGGGAAAGCAATAACTTGTCTAAGGTCAGAGAACTAAAAGATGGCAAGCCAGAATTAGAACCCAGGGGTTTCTAACTCCAGGGACTGAATTTTAACTCCTATCCTGACCCATGGTAGGAAGAGAGTTGGAATGTAACCCAGAATTCATCTGGATCCGTTAAATCTCTGCATGGAAGTCCTAGCCATGAGAATATGCTAGGTCCATGGGGTTAGACTCATGAGCGAATACTTGCTGAGTCCCTGCTTAACACTGTATGTCCTGTAAGGAGTGCAGAGAAATGTGAACTAATATCCTGGAGGATGAAACAAAACAAAGCTGTGGCCGTAAGAGAATAAGTGCCTGGCCTAAGGTCACATGGCTAGTGAATGAGACCCAGAACTTGAATGGAGGACTTTTAACACTGAAACTAGTGCTCTTTTATCTACAATCCTTCTAGACAGGCTTCAACATTTATGCATAGGAGAGTCGGCTCCTGTAGGACCAGAACCTCAAAAAAATCTTACACAACTTTTTGGGTCAAAGTTTATTATAGTTTCTTTTCTGACCTAGAACAAGCATTCACAAAATTTATAATAGTGGTGATGCCAGAAAAAGATGTTTTGAGACTGTGAGCCAGAAAGATTTCTAAGTCTCCCTTTGATGTGACCCCTTATTTTCTTTTCTACTCTTCAATTCTGACCCATGAATTACTTGATATTAAAAAAGTCCTGCTACATAAACAGACACTTCTCAAAAGAAGACATTCACGTAGCCAACAAACATGAAAAAAAGCTCAACATCACTGATCATTAGAGAAATGCAAATCAAAACCGCAATGAGATACCATCTCACGCCAGTCAGAATGGACATTATTAAAAAGTCAAGAAACAACAGATGCTGGTGAGGTTGTGGAGACATAGGAATGCTTTTACACTGTTGGTGGGAATGTAAATTAGTTCAACCATTGTGGAAGACAGTGTGGTGATTCCTCGAAGATCTAGAACCAGAAACGCCATTTGACCCAGCAATCCCATTACTGAGTACTGAGTATATACCCAAAGGAATATAAATCATTCTATTACAAAGACATACGCACACGTATGTTCGTTGCAGCACTATTCACAATAGAAGAGACATAGGCTCAACTCAAGTGCCCATCACTGATAGAGTGGATAAAGAAAATGTGGTGCATATATATACCATGGAACACTATACAGCCATAAAAAGGAATGAGTTCATGTCCTTTGCAGGGACATGGATGAAGCTGGAGGCCATTATCCCTGGCAAACTAACACAGAAACAGAAAACCAAACACCGCATGTTCTCCATGTTCTCACTTATAAGTGGGAGCTGAACAATGAGATCACATGGACCCAGGGAGGGGGAAAACATAGACTGTGGCCTGTTGGGGGTTGGGTGGGGGAGGGACAGTATTAGAAAAAATGGCTAACACATGCTGGGCTTTACACTAGGTGATGGGTTAACAGGTGCAGTAAACCACTATGGTACATGTTTACCTATGTAACAAACCTGCACATCCTGCACATGTACCCCAGAACTAAAAATTAAAAAAAAATGGGGAAAGGACATAAACAGATACTTCTCAAACCAAGACATACATATGGCCAACAAACATGGAAAAATGCTCAGCATCACTAATCATCAGAGAAATGCAAATGAAAACCACAGTGAGATACCATCTCACACCAGTCAGAATGGCTATTAATAAAAATTCAAAAGACAACAAATATTAGTGAAGCTGTGGAGAAATGAGAATGCTTATATACTGCCTGTGGGAATGTCAATTAGTTCAGCCACTGTAGAAAGCAGTTTGGAGATTTCTCAAAGAACTTAGAACTACCATTCCACTCAGCAATCCCATGACTGGTTATATATCTAAAACAAAATAAATTGTTCTACCAAAAAGACACATACACTTGCATGTTCATTGCAGCACCATTCACAATAGCAAAGACATGGAACCAACCAAAATATCCATCAATAGTGGACTGAATAAATAAAATGTGGTACATATACACTAGCCACAAAAAACAGAAATACTACACAGCCAGAAAAAAGTGAAAATATGTCTTTTGCAGCAGCATGCATGCAGCTGGAGGCCATTATCCTAAGTGAATTAATACAGAAACAGAAAACCAAATATCACATATTCTCACTTACAAATGGGAGGTAAACATTGGATGCTCATGGACATAAAGGTGGGGACAACAGACATGGGAGATTTCTAAGAGTGGGGAGAGAGGGAAAGGGGCAAGGGTTGAAAAACTAACTATTGGATACTATGCTTACTACTTGGGTGATGGGCTCAATCATGAGCAAAACCTCAGCATCAGGCAAAATACCCTTTTAATAAACCTGTACATGTACCCCTGAATCTAAAATAAAACAACATTATAAATAAAACAAAACAAAATGAAAAAAGTCCTGCTTAGCTAACTTTTGAAATCATGCTGGTACACATTCTTTCCATATTTCAACAGCAATATAACTATAGGATGAGCTAAACTAGTTTTCATATGGGGCAGAGTTTAAAATCTGTGGTTGAAAGATCTAAAATTGTATTTATCTCCTGACTTCAGGGAGAAAAACGAGTAACAGCCCTGGTCAACAAAAAAGAGTAAAAATTAAGTTGAAAGATAAGCTAGAAAAGCAGGTTAGTATTACACAATATTCTGGAAAGCTGGTGGGACAATCTGATTAATATGTTCAGAGCTGTGAAGGCCTTTGTGAAGGCCATGACCTTATGTGGTCATGTAAGACTATCATGATTGGAGTGTAGCCAAGACCAGCTTTATAACCAGGTGTCTGTGACGGAGGGACTTCAGAAAGGGTTTCTAAAGAAAACCTTCTCTACCCCTGAAACCCTACTATTAGTTTCCTTCTGATTCTAAAAAATTTTTCAAGAGTTTTCTACTAAAACATAGTTCCTCTTTAAATTGGTAGCACATCATGCTCTTGCTTAAAATTTCAAAGGCTGGCTAATAATTCATTTACCATTGTATTGTGTTATGAATTAATAGATTCAATTCTCGGACTATCAAGCAGGAATGGCTTCAAGTATCACTGAGTCCAACTCTTTCACTTTATACATGAGGGAATTGAGGCTGTAGGGCGTTAAGTGATTTGCCCAAGGTCCATTCCTACAGCAGGAATGAGAACTCAGGATTTCTTATTCCCATTCGTGTTTTTGAAAGTTCTTTTTTAAACGTCTTTTATGAGACTACATACATACATACATATATACATACATATATATGTGATATGTATATATATGTGTGTGTTTTCTTTGTAAAAATGTTTACAATATTAAGCCATAAATGGTAAAAAGATTAAAATTCTTTTTCTGCCTTTCCACTTCCCCACAGGGATACTGTTGGAACATTTTCTATACACATATGTACATGAATACATACATAACAAAATAATAAAATATAGTTTTTAATATTACTAGGGCTCACATTGCATGTATTGTTCTGCAGCTTGTTTTATTTTTAAAATGTGTATTTTATATACATATCACATATTTAATACATGTAAATATTGCATATTATTTTATACACATAGGTACACATTAAATAATTACATGCTATATATATATAAATTCAAAAGATTGAAAAGAAGTGAAAAGTCTCTCACTTACTACTTTGGTGTCTCAATCATGTAGTTTTCCTTGGAGTTAACCAGTGTTACCAGTTTCTTGTGTGACTGCCTACAGTTATTCTTTGCTTATACAAGTCTGTAAACCCCTGCTTTCAAAACACAAACTGTAGCATACTATACATATTTATTTGCACCTTGTTCTTTTTAAACTTAATGTATCTTGATAATTATCCCCGACTAGCAGATAAAAAGCCTCCTCTTTTTCTTTTAATAGTTGTAGTAGTATAGTATGTCATACAGTTGATAGTAAGGCATTTTATAAATAGCATTGTGTAGTATTGCATTTTGTGAATTTCTCATCCTTTATGTAACCTGTCACCTACTGATTTAGTTTGTTTTCAATATTTTCCTATTTAAAAATTGTGGCAATACAGAGCTTTGTATATAGGGCATTTCATACATACTAGAGAACATTTATAGAATAAATTTCTGGAGGTGGCATTTCTGGATCAATTGTGTGCATTTATGATCTTGACAGTGAAAGAATTAAAAATATATCACTCTGGCATATTGACTATTTAAGTTAAACGCACTTGAAAAACAGCGGGGGCAAAAAGAATACTCTGCTGTTTCTTAAAAGCAACAGATGAAATTTCCCATGAAAAAGATCCTCAAAAGCTGAGAAGTTGAGACCAAGAGAATTCTGTACAACCCTTTTTATTTTATTTTTTTTTAACAAGGCTTAGCTCATCTTTTAAGCCTACCAACACAATTTAATTCTTTACAAATTACTGTTTTTTGCCTAATTTAATATATAAGCAACTGACTAACTGCTTCTTTGGGTCTTCATTTCCTTCTGAGGGAGGGCTCCCCATGCCATGTCAAACTTAAATAAATAAATAAATCTGTGTGCTTTTCTTCTGTTAATCTATCTTATGTAAATTTAATTACCGGGCCCAGCAGGGACACTTAGAGGATGGAGGTTAAATTTTGCCATCCCTACAACAGATATTGCCAAATTGCCCTGCATGGAGGTAGGGAGGCTGTATCAATTTACTTCCCTCTAGCAATGTATGGGAGCAACTTGCCTTCCCATGACAGTGCATAGAAATTGTGTTCTTCTTTTTCACACCTTCTTGATCTTCCACAGAATGGCTACACCGTTGTATATTTAAGCATTCTCCTTATTGATGGACATTTAACTTATTTCCAGTTTTTCAGTTTTACAAACAGAGCTGCACTGAACCTTCTTGTGCAAATTTTCAAACATCTCTTTAGGTATTTTTCCAAAGGGTGTCTGTTTCCAAGAACTGAACATTCTTGTGTAAGTTTGCAAACATCTTTTTAGAAAATACACAAGAGTGGAAAACTTGTTTCAAAAGTTATGAGCACATTATACTTTGATAGATAATGTCAAATTGCTCCATGAATAGGCTGAAGCAGATCATGTCCCAGACAAAGCACAAAGAGTATCTTTCCAAAATTATCAGTTTACTTAATTTTTGCCACTCTGATAGCTAAAAACTTAACTCTTGTTTTAATTTTCATTTCCCTGATACTAGTGATGTCAAGCATATTTTCGTGTATTCATTTCCTGAAAAAGGTAGTCGGTAAGAGCAAAGCTTCTGGAGTAATAGTGTTTGGTTGCAGACTCCAACTGTCACTTGGCAACTTCCGTCTAAACAATTACCAGTGGGCAGGTTACTTAACCTCTCTGTGCTTCAAGGGATGTTATGAAGACTTTATGAGATAACAATTGCAAAGTTCTTAGAAACCTTTCTGGTTTATATTAAGTGCTCACTAAACGTTACTCTTTTTGTTAATATAATTATTTGTATTTCCTCTTCTGTGAATCGCCAATTTGTATCCTTAGATGTAAGAATGGTCCATGTCTTGTTAATTCACATATACTCTTTTATATTCTGGTTATTAAGCGTTTTTTCTTTTGATTTATCTGTATCGCTAATATTTTCTTCCAGTTTGTTGGTTGGTTGCTTATCTTGTTTTTGTTTTTGGTGTTTTTTTAAAAAAAAATGCAGAAGATTTAAATTTTTATATAGTTGTATAATTAGTCAATTAAAAATGAATTTTAGGTTTTATGAATAACTTTACTGCTCTAATATTGTAATGGTATCCTCCCATAATTCTTTCTAGTGTTTTTAATTTCTTTTAAATGCCTAACTCTTTAATGCCTCTTATCAGGTAAGAATTTTACTTCTTTATTTTGTTTTAAACAAACGAATAGCAAATTGTTCCATAGTATAGTTACACCAGAATTTATCTGATTTTCATTTAATTTCACTGGAGAAAATTTATATTTTGTATTCTCTGTCCTCCTATCCAGTTATGTGGTGATTTTGCTCATCTTTAAGTTTCTTTTTCTTTGTTTAGGTCTTACACATTTCTTATTAACTTTATTCCTGAGCATTTTATAGTTTCATTACTGCTGTGAAGAGAATCATTCTTTGGATATTTTTCAACTCGCTATAGTTCATAGCAGAAAGGAATAGCTTTTTCTATGCTGTATTTTAATTAAATTTTCTAAGATATGTACATTCTGAGAAAAATGTGTAAAAAGTCTCCCATTGTTTACTGATTTGCAATTTTCTTATAATTCTTGTGAATTTTGATTGATATATTTCAAAACTATGTAAAGAACACAAAACTTTCTAAATAGATTTTTTCCTTTGTCTTGATTAGACATTGGCTATTAACATTGCCACATTTGCTTTCTTTCGCTCAGGATTTGCACACTGTATCTTTTTACATCTGTATTTTTTAACATTTTGTCATTTTCTTTTACATCTAAAACTAGCATAGTTTCGTGCTTTTTTCCTAACTTGAGCACCTTAATAGGTAAATTTAGTGCATTCAGATTTATTTTGATTTCTAACATATTTGAACTTATCTTGTCATCTTCTCTCTCTCTCCTTCCATGTCTCTCCCTTTCTCCTCCCTCTTCTCTTCCTTCCTCCCTTCTTTCCTTCTTCATTCTTTCTGTCCTCTTCTGGTTCTTCAGAGGTGATGAGATGTGTGGAAACTTCTTTCTTATTGTGTCTTGGGGAGGATAGAAGTGTTGGTGGAAGCTCATAATTTGTGTCTGAAGGTTTTCCCTACACAGCTTCTATGCTGATCTGCAGAGTTAGACCTTGGAGCTTATATAAAAATAGATATTGGACTCTACATCAAGCCCACTGAATCTGCTGGACAGGATTGATGTGCCCGTGTTCTGAATCCTTTCCTTTGTATATAACCCTATATTTTAAGCTTTCCCAGTGCTATTACATTTTTAATAAGCATTTATTATATAATTTTTAATGCTTGTGTAATTTTTTATTCCACTATGATTCAGTATTAAATTGTTTCCTGCTTTTATGCTATTATAAATAATTCTGATATAAACCTCTAAATGAACGAAAGGTTTTTACATAATTAATATTTAATTTCCTAGGAAATCTTAAAAGTGTGATTACTGTATCAATTGAGCCTGAATAGTTTGAAGACTGTATATAAAAATTATATTAGGCCGGGCGAGGTGGCTCACGCCTGTAATCCCAGCACTTTGGGGAGCTGAGGTGGGCGGACCACGAGGTCAAGAGATCGAGACCATCCTGGCCAACATGCTGAAACCCTGTCTCTACTAAAAGTACAAAAATTAGCCGGGGGTGGTGGTGCGTGCCTGTAGTCCCAGCTACTCAGGAGACTGATACAGGAGAATCGCTTGAACCTGGGAGGCGGAGGTTGCAGTGAGCCGAGATTGTGCCACTGCACTCCAGCCTGGCAACAGATCGAGACGCTGTCTCAAAAAAATATATATTAATATAAAATATTAAAATACATAATATACAAGTATTATGTATTTTATATTAATATAATTACTATAAATTAAATATAAATTAAAATTATAAATCATATTTATATAAATATTTACACATTATATATTATAAACAGGTATTATATATATTTTAAATTTATATTTATAATATATATTTTAATAGTTTAATGGTTTATTTTTAAAGGTAAAGTTTCACATTTATTGTAGTATTTATGTATTTTATAATCATCCAATATGTAAAAGTGAGCCACCTTCTTATTGGTTTTCTATCTTTATGTGCACTGATGCAGTTATTTTTATTAACTTTTATTTTGGGTTCAAGAGTTCACATGTAGGTTTGTTATATAGGTAAACAGGGGTCTGTTGTACAGGTTATTTCATCGCCCAGGTATTAAACCTAGTATCATATAGTTATTTTTTCTGTTCCTCTCCCTCCTCCCACCCTCCACCCTCAAGTGGACCCCAGTGTCTGTTGCTCCCTCCTTTGTGTTCATGAATTCTCATCATTCAGCTCCCACTTATAAGTGAGAACATGCAGTATTTGGTTTTCCGTTCCTGTGTCAGTTTTCTAAGGATAATATCCTCCAGTCCATCCATGTTCCTGCAAAAGACATGATCTCATTCTTTTTTTGGCTGCGTAGTATTCCATGGTGTATATGTACCACATTTTCTTTATCCAATCTGTCATTGATGAGCATTTAGGTTGATTCCATGTCTTTGCTATTGTGAACAGTGCTGCAATGAACATTCGCATGCATGTGAAAGACTATGTATTACGAGAATGATTTCTACAAGCTATTATACAATAAGATCTAGAACTTTTATGCGTTAATAAAAGGACTATTTTCTCAAAAAGCAAAGGCAGGAACAATAAAAATAGAATATAAATTTAAGAGAATTTAAAACTGAAGATAACTTGAACTATATTTCTCATAATTGCCCACATGGCTTCAGAGTGATGCTTGATTAATAAAACATAGTCCAGCAAGCAAGAACGAATTCTAAAATACTTTAGAATTACTTAAATACAAATACTGAATTTGTATTTCTTAAGTTCTGGAAGAAGATACACCACTCAGAGCCACCCCTCTTACTGTTCTCTTTCATTTCTCATCCTCTTCTTTTGCACCTTGTGGTGCTTCTCTTTTCCAACGCTGGAGAGCTTTTCCTGCATCTTTTGTGTTGCATCTCCCTCACCATTTCCTTCTGATTCTGTATTACAAAAGACAGGATGAGTCTGGCTATGGCAGAAAGATTCTCCGAGCACAGGGTTGGCAGAAGCCAGGACCCATATAAATGGGAAAAGGCAGGAAAAATGCCAGGAACATTCCCACTTAAACAATATGTCCCTTTATACCTGGGAATCTCATCTCTGTGGCTACCTATAATCATCCAATGTATGTAAAAGTATGCCAGCATTTTTACTGGTTTTCTATCTTTATGTGTCACTGATGCAGTTTTAAAAAAATTCTTATTTTAGGTTCAGGGGTACACATGAATGTTTGTTATACAGGTAAACTCATGTCACAGGGGTTTGCCGTACAGGTTATTTCATCACCCAGGTATTAAACCTAGTTCCCAATAGTTATTTTTTGTGCTTCTCTCCCTCCTCCCACCTTCCACCCTCAAGTAAACCCCACTGTCGGTTGTTTCCTTCTTTATGTGATGAGTTCTTATCATTCAGCTCCCCACTTATAAGGTTTGTTTTATTGCCCAGGGAAGGCAAGATACAAACTCACCTCTTCTCTGTAGTATGATTAACCTTGTTATAAGTTTATAAAATGCAACTCATGCGAAGGAAAGAATAAACTGTTAATTGTTCTATTAGCTCAGACACACCTGAGCCTTTCTGATTGCCCAAAGAGAGTTTAACACACTAGAGTTACACAGAGAATAATTTGTAATAAAATAATAAACATTGCTGCTATTAAGCATTGATTGGTTGTGTTAATAGTTTATAAAATGTTATAATTTCTCAGGTTACTTTTATTACTATGTATCATTGCACTAGAACCCAGTGTCAGTATAATTAGGAGGACTGGATTCAAATCCTAAATTCTGATTTTAATGAGCTTTGTGACCATCTAATTTTACCTCTCTTGGCCACGTTTCCTTACTTTAAGTCAAAAAATTAGAATCCACCATCTTAAGGTCCTTCTAAAATTTTATTATATTTTATATTCTCAAAGGACCTAGTAGTCAAATTGCCTAACCTGTGCATTGAGGTTAAGTTGTCACAAATATTTTAGCAGGAAATCCTATGGACACAGGGTATAGTGAACAAGAGAGTAGAAATTCATATTCCCTAATCTCATGTTCTCTAGTAAGATGTGCACCTTGCTTTGAGAAAGTTGTTCCTCATTTTCTTCCAGAAATTCATGATAAATGCATATCTCAGAGGCTTAGTTCAAAGCTCTTCTCTGGAAGACATCCCCCCATTAGCTTCCTTTGATATAGCAAATGTCACAGTGGATGAGAAAAGATTTCCCTCTTCTTCCAACCCATGGTACAAATCCATACACAATACAATGTTGAAACCCAGAACTCTAGAGAAGATACAGAATCTGATAGGATTTAAGTTCCAGGAAAACTTGGGGGTGGGTTTGAAATAAAATGCCTCTGTATGAAACATGGCACCATTATTTCTTTCTAAGGCTGATGTGGCACAATGGCTACAAATATTAGGTCAACCCAAATGGAATTGAGTAAGTGATCTCTTTATAAAGGTGGTGTATTGAAACATCCTCATATTACATTTATAATTTTATATTTGGATCCTTAAGTGGTTCACTGGGTAGGGGTTGTGGTGATGAGGAATACCATGGAAGGAACTGCAGAAAGTAGTAATGGGGCCAGGATGTGACCCCCAAGGTACATCTCCTCCTTTGGAAGAGACACTTCCAGATCTTTGGTTAGGGATAGCAAAATGTTAGTTGCAATAAAAGCTGGAATGTGTTTGGTTTGAGGTTTGCCCTGGGCCATTCTATGATCTCAGTAGAGCAGCTGGAAAGCTAGGAAATAGAGCCAGGTGGTAAGGACCCAGTGAGGTGAGTTCTGAGAAACAAAGAGAAAGAAGCAGAGGTAACCGGGCAAATAGAACAGTCAAGATGAGTCCAGAATGATAAGCCACACCTGCTGTGGTGACAGAAGAATGGGGAAATAAAAAGATCAGCCTGTTGGGTGGGACGCACATATTTTTCAATCAGTCAATAAAATGCTTTTCTTGCAGTGCAGGCTAGATATTATCTAGTTAGTAACTTACCTTTTAAATTTAAGCTGAGCTTTTTAACTCCACCTCTTCATACCTTTTACTTTATTTATTCACTAGAATTTCCACACTTATATATGATCAGGAATGTGCTATTTACTATTAGAGTCTCTGGTCTCAATGAATTTGCAATCACATATTAAACCAACCAGAACAAGGAGATTTATATACAAGTCAAGTGCTGCAATATTGTAGGGGAAGGAATTAATAATAATCCTTAAAGACAGAGATATCAAGTAAGGAATACAAAAGAAAGTTAAAATAGCTGCCTTCCAAAATCCCTTCTAGTTCTTAACAGTATATAATTTTTCTTGTTCCTGTCTTTCCTTTCAAGTCCCATTACCTCATTTATTTATTAAGCAAAAATTTAATATACAGCTTGCCAAATTTCAGGCATTACATATGCCTATTCATTTTATGTTCATAATAACCCTTTGTGGTAGGTGCTATTATCTTCATCTTATCTATGAGTAAATGACAGCACAAAGAAGTTAAATTACTCTTAACAGCTGGTAAGTGGCTGAGCTGAGATTTTAACCAGAGACTATCTCCAGAGTCTGCGGTCTTAACCATTTTATCATGTTGCATGGTTTTGGATTGAGATAGATATTTGTTCACAGAAAAAGATAAAATTTGAATGATGAACACAACACCTAATTCTTATTAATTTCCTCTTGGATAGAAAAAGAGTTCATTTTCTCTCTTTTTAAAAAAACAAGAGCCAATTTCTTCTGAATAGTTTTGGAACCTATATCATTTTAATTTTTCACTGTTCAGGAAGTGAAAACACAGGGTGAGATGAGGGAATGATTTAGGTGTCCTTTAGGATTTTTTCCAAAGTGCAAACTATACTTTCGTGGAGCCCAAAGGGGCCATTCTTGTGTACGCTTGGGCTAAAGTGACTCATAGATCCACTATTCTCTAGGATATTCCAGTCTTTCTCTCACCGAACAACTACTGATGGGATGACATTTATGCATTCATACTATGCTAGTTGAGAGATGGGTATACGTGGGAATGTAGGCTTGGTACCTGCTATTAATGAGCTTATAATTTAATTGGGGAGACAACACACACACACACACACACACACACACACACACACACACACACACACAAAATTAACCTTCACAATCACAATCTAATAGTATCCCAAACAAGGAATTCAAGAACTGAAAGCTCCAGTGGGCAAACATTATGGCTGGGCTGTTTGGTAGATAAGTAGAAGGCATATTGAACATATACAGTTCTGCAGATTCTCTTGGCTGAATCTGTCTCTAGAACCTTAACCTCTTCCACCCATTTGCTCTGCCTTAGCTGCTGCTGCTGCTGCGCCTCATGACACAATCTCATGACAGGTCCATGAGTGTCTAGCACCTGAGACAGGCATTTCTTGCCTGGAGTCTCTGGCTTCTTCCACCACTTTGAGATTTGTATATTGTATCACACAGGCTACACATGAGCTGTGGCTTCCGAAGCAGCTTCCAAAGAGTCCAGAGAATACAGTCCAGAAGTGTGGGAAAGTTGACTTTGGTCAGAGAAAAACAGGAGCTAGAAAAATTTGGGCAGATAAGTATTGTCATCCCTTGGTATCCATGGGGGATTTGTTCCCAGACCTCTCTTGGATACCAAAATCCATGAATGCTCAATGCCCCAATATAAAATGGTATATAGTATTAGCATATAACCTGTACACATCTTCCCACATACTTTAAATCATCTCTGATTACTTATAATACTTAATATGATATAAATGCTAAGTAAATAGTTGTCATACTGTGTTGTTTAGAGAATAATGACAAGAAAAAGTGTACATGTTCAGTACAGATGCAATTAAAGAATATTTTTGATCTACAATTGGTTGAATTCACAGATGAAGAACTCAAGGATATGGAGGGCCAACCACACTCTTTCCCTTTCTTCCTCTAATAGACTCATGTGAGACACAGCTTCTCTGACCAGTCTGTCTAGAGACATGCTGGGTAGCTGAGCAGGTGACCTCCAAGGGAGTGGCTGAGACTCTTCCAGCTCATTGTGAAGAAGAGGCCATTGTTATGCATTATCTCACATTGCTTGACGTCTTTCCCTGTCTCATTATCCTCCTTCACTCTTGTTGTCCCAGGATTGTACTTCCCCAAATAAAGGAATACCTTGTAATCTTTGCTCCAGTTTTTGTTTTCTAGAGGTCCTGGAATAAGGAAGAAGAAAGGACAGTCTATGCAGAGTGTAGAATATAGAAAGGAATGATCTGGGCTGAAAACATCTATGTTGGAGGTAGCCAGCGTCAAGTTTTGGAGGGCCATACTGAGGGCCATGTAGATTCTTTGAAGGCCTTTGAGCAGAGGAGTGACATGATGGAAAATGGGATTTAGGAAGGTAGATCAGGTGGGAATAGAAAATTGCAGTGCTATGAAGTTGGGAGAACTGCAGGCAGAAAGACTAGTAGGAGGAGTATAGGACCAAGCTAGAGAAATGAAATGGCAGATGGAGAATCTTAACGTGGCTTTAACTACCTTGGTGAACTAGGAAGCAAGGTAATTCACTAGAGGTGAGTAAGAGGACGATAAAATTGAGGGGTGGATGGGGAGGAGAACTTCAGTGTACTCTCCTGAGGTCAGGTGGCATCACATTGTTTCTTTCGGCTCTAGGTCTTCTGTTCTCCGTCAGTATGAAACCTAGGGCAACCGCAGAATTTCTCATTTCATGATTAGTTTGTGTATTATAAGCAAATTGCCAAAAGACTGATCAGATATTTACATGGTCCATTCAATTTGGATTTTGTTAACTAAATGCTGTTAATTTTTTTAATTAATTTTTTTTTTTTTTTTGAGACAGAGTCTCGCTCTGTCGCCCAGGCTGAAGTGCAGTGGCACAATCTCAGTTCACTGCAAACTCCGCCTCCTGGGTTCAAGCGATTCTCTTGCCTCAGCCTCCTAAGTAGCTGGGATTACAAGCATGTGCCACCACCCCTGGCTAATTTTTGTATCTTTAGTAGAAACGAGGTTTCTCACCATGTTGGTCAGGCTGGTCTTGAACTCCTGACCTCAAGTGATCTGCTCACCTCAGCTTCCCAAAGTGCTGGGATTACAGGAGTGGGCCACAGCAAATTAAAATTAAAATTAATTTGTCAATTTTTGTTAATTAAAACTACTATCACAGAAACTGTTATTTACAGCACTTTTAATGAACAAACAGATAAGCCCTGTGGTTACATAGCAATTGACTTTTCTTCTGGTTGTGAAGCCAGAGTAACCACAGAAGAGTCATTTAGTCATGACTTTTGTCTAGATTTTGCTGTTCACGAGAAGGCAGAAGTGGGCTGAACAAGCCATATATTCATTCTGGACTTGAAATGCAGAAGTGTTTGCTCAGTTAGTTTAATTAAAAATTTTCTCAGTTACATTTAAAAATATTTTTGAGTATTTTAAAAATTTTAAGTACTTTATACACTGGCCAGTTATTGAATGCTTGAATGTTTGTTGAAGTTCCCTGTGTTCAAGACTGTTTGCTTCTCTAGAGGAGAAAATAATTAATGTTCTAAAACACAACATGAACATATTTTATATGTTGAGACAGATAGGCAGCGATAAACTATAAACTAGATGAGATAGTATATCTACACAGCCTCTGAGTTGAGAAAAATTAAAGAATCCTTAAGTTAAACACACACACACACACATGCACACACACACACACACCCAGAAATACAGAAATGGGTCCCATAAGGAAAAAGGTAATTTATTGTACATGATTCTGTGGTTTCTAGAGACTTAGAGTGTTGTCTGGCTAGTGACTAAAGTAAGAGTCTGGTTTTGACTCCTAGTTGAGCACAGGTGCCAAGGTGGGTCATTTTCAAAGGGTGGTGTTCTCATAGTGGTACCCCTTTTGTCTCTAGTGTTGAAGTGGTGATGTTGATGCTTCTGAGGAGACAGTATTTTCTCCCAGCCCTAAGAACTGCGCTTGCAGAGATCAAGCCTGACCCAGAGATAGTGTCTCACAGCTTTTTGGCTGTATTCATTGGTAAAGAGTCAGTTGCTTGTCATCAGTAATAAGAAGTTTCAGTTTCATCACAGGAAAATGTGAGCCAGGAAGGGCATTTAGAAATCAACCAGAGTTGGCTGGGTGTGGTCGCTCATGCCTGTAATCCCAGTGCTTTGGGAGGCCAAGGTGGGATGATTGCCTGGGGTTAGGAGTTTGAGACCATACTGGGTAACATATTGAGACTGACTACAAAAAAAATAAAAATAAATAAAAAAGAGAGAGAGAGAGAGAGAGAAATCAACCAAAGGCCTGTGGGAGACTGACCATTGTCGTAGGTGGAAGGCTAAACAGGGTTGTGGGAGTTTCAGAAATAGGGGGAGCTAGTTTGAAGTGATGGAGGAGGGCCGAAAATAAAAATAAAAAATCACCTCAGCAGGGAAGTGTGAAGTAAAATAAACATACGGAGGAAAACAGAATAAGACATGAAAACTTATTTAGTTTTTAAATTTCTGCACACAGGAGAAAGTACATGCTATGAGTTGGCTCCTTTCACCATACCAAGATGCCTATGCTAGAAGCTTCGAGTGCTGCTTAAAATATTGCTACAAGGTCATGCAGCCTCTGAAGGAGCTTCTTAAGCTGGCCCTAAGTATTATGTTACTATCTTTCTATGCTTTCTTTCTTCCCTGGAGAATAGGTTTAGTTTATGATCCCAACTCCTACTTCTCTGTAGATAATGCTTGCCTCTATTTCTCCAGCCCCCAATTTTCACCTGTGTTCAAACACTATTTTTAGCTGCCTTCTTAGATGCCTTCATTATTATGAAATCATTCAGAAATCATTGTGTCCAAGCCTGAATTTATCTTCCTTTAAAACCCCTAAGTTTCTTCCAGTTTTATCTGTGTAATACTGAAATAGTTTAAGTCCCTATATACATTCATTACCTCATCCTATACAATTTCCTTGAAATAGTTCTTTACTTACTTTGTTTTATCTTCCTTCCCCTTTTTACTATCACCTTTAAAGTCTCGCATTCTCAAATAATATACCTCTTACCTTATCTTCCTACTGCTAGATAGAGCCTCTCCAAACATTATTTCTACTATGAAACCATTCATTGCTTTCCATAGCCTAAAGGGGAAACCATGGATCCTGAGTGGCCTACAGAGAGGTAGCCTCGATAAGATGGAGATGGAGTGTGTTATAAAGGCGGCTGTCACCTCACACATATGGATTTCTCAAGTTTTATATTGAGCTGGCTCACTGCTCCATCAAAGTTGGAGACAATGATTGAAGTCAGAGACCTGGTGCAAATTTAGAGACTTGGTGCAACCCAGTCAGAGACCTGGGTTAAGTAGCCTGGTACAAATTTCAGATAAATACGTGATCTCTGTTGTACTTATCACACATGAAATGGGAAGGTGAGGAGTAGAAATGGGATTATGCCACGGCAGGGTGGATTTGAATTAGACAAAGGAGAGACAGCTGAAGAGATACAGGGCTGTGAGACCATGTATAAGTTAGTTTTTCCATTCCTTAAACCAGCACTAAGGCCTTTCCTGACAGGCATTTCCCCCTTCCTTGATTTATATTTCTCTACACCAGTTATTCCCACCTGACACATTCTATATTTTTCTTTTGTTTTGTCTCCTCCAAGTAGAATGAAAGCTCCATCAATGCAGGAGTTTTGTCTCTTTTGTTCACTGCTCTCTCCCCAGTTCGCAGGACCATAACTGGCACAAGGCATGTGCTCAATATTTATATAAATATTTATAAATATTTGTTGAACAAATGAATGGATACACTCTTTAGCATGAAATCTTATTTATTTATTGGTAAGTCTGATCACTTCTACCCTCAAACATGTTAAATTTATTTCTTTTCTAAATAATTCCTTGTAGAATTTTCTACTTTCTCCTCAGCTATCCAAATTCCATCCTATTTTGGGTTCTGGTCAGGTTGCATTATTATTGGGAAGCTTTACCTGATGGAAAGCCGGAAACCTGGAAACATCCCAGGGCACAGTAATCACAAGTCTCTCAGCTCTCTGGATACTCTTGCTTTTTGTATCATTTGTCTTTGGAATTATCACATCCTCAGCGGCTGGTGTGCATAGCTTTCCAATGCCTTCTTCTGACCCTAATCACACCTTTTCTGAACTTGATCTTCTCTTACTTTCAGTGTTATACTCCCACAGGTGTTGGCTTTAGGCATGTGCATTTTGCTCTTTCATGCGTTATTTAATTATTTAATACATACTCCTCTAAACACTATGGGAGACAGAAATAAATTAGGCCCAATACAAGCCCTTAAGGAAATCATAGTCTAGTTTGATCCAGATCCAGAGTATTAACTAATTAAGTTTTAAACTCCTTGAAGGTGGAAGCATTTAAAAATATATTTGTGTGTGTGTGTGTGTGTGTGTGTGTGTGTGTGTTTCCAGCATGCCTCCAATAATGCTAGGTACGTAGAGAGCTCAATAAATGTACCAAATGATGGAAGAACCTTAGAATTGGCTGGAATTTAGACTATTCTAATCGAACCACCCCACTGTATGGGTGAAGATATAAAAAGAGTGGTTTGTTTATTACTTGCCTGCCAGATAGCTAACCAAATAACTATGGGAGGGTCTGGGTTGAGAGAAACCAGGGTCCTAGACTACCAGGTCAAATCCATTATTGCTAAATCTCTATACCATTGTCAGAAACATACTACAGAAAACCAGGCTGGTTTATGTAAAAATAATCATGTTAGAAAGTACTGATTAAAATTCTAAAGGGCTAGTATTAATAAAATGAAATATCTTGGGTAAAAGTTCTTAATATTCCTTGGATGCTCTCTTTCTTTAGAATTAGAGACCATAATGGGAGTAAATGCATCACAACAATGTAAAATTCTTTGTGATCGCCAGGGTGTGACCCTGCCTCCAGTAACCTACACAGCAGTTACTTCCGGAACCATTGCTTGAGATATCTAGAAACACTCTGGTGGCCCTACCTTGGCTATTCCTGGCCATGACTCTCTGCTCCAATCTCATGCCTTATCTTCTTTACTTCTACTTAGTTAGTAGACATCCTTGGGAAGTAAGAAACTAGAGCTTCAGGGGACCCAGCTTCCTGGCTCCTCCTGTGCTGTCTTTAGAATACTGTGGCAGAAACCCCAATGATCTTGGAAATTTGGGTTTTCATGTTTAACCTCTCTTCTGGATCGGTAATCTTCATTCTCAGCAAGGCTCAGCCCTCATTCACTCTATGTATTTTTTCAAATTCCTGGTGGTGTGCCAGTCGGTACATGAAGAAGGGAAGGTTTGGTGACAGAGAGGATGATATGGTTTGGCTGTGTCCCCATCCAAAATCTCATCTGGAATTATAATCCCCATAATCCCCACATGTCAAGGGTGGGATCAGGTGGAGGTAATTGGATCATGGGGGTGGTTTCCCCTGTGCTGTTCTTGTGACAGTGAGTGCGTCTTACAGGATCTGATGGTTTTATAAGTGTCTGGCATTTCCCCTGCTTGCACTCAGTCTATCCTCCAGCCACGTGAAGAAGGATGTGTGTGCTCCCGCTTCAGCCATGATTTTAAGTTTCCTGAGGTCTCCCGAGCCCTGCAGAACTATGAGTCAATTAAACCTCTTTCCTTTATAAATTACCCATTCTTGGGCAGTTCTTTATAGCAGTGTGAGAAAGGACTAATACAGAGGGCTTATTCTGAAGTAGACTTTAAGAGAAGAGTTTAGAAGTAGATTTCCCAATTATTGAAAACCGACTTATTTTGAGTGGTAGGTAAGTTACAGTACCTCTTTGACTGCATTTATTTCTGGGAATCTTGTGTGTAGAAAATCAATGAAAGACAAAATATGTCTGTAAATATAAGTTCATAAAGTAAGGCTGGGAGCTGTATGTTTGCCATTAAAGAGTGGGATTAGAAAACTATTAGCTGACCATAGAGACCTAGGAGTAGCAGGTGAAAGAGAATTTTGAGGGAGGCACTAGCAACCCAGAGGAATGCGGTCTTTTTTTTTTTTTTTTTTACATTTTCCCTATGGTTATCACATACTGTGTGGCATATAAAGACTGAGTTCTGCACAGAGATGGAGCATTTCCCAGAGCTGTTAGGGAGATGACTTGCATTTATCTAGCAGAGGCTGTTACTTTTCCTCAATTTATTCAGTGATTAGAAAATAGCTTGTGATTTTTGTCCTCAGAGACGCATAGTTGTTTTCCATGAACAATAACCCACTGGCCAGATTTGGTTTAATGTTCTGAGAGTCTCTGGCTGTGGCAGAGACAGAAAAACTCTACCACCCAGAGGCATATGAGGCTGCACCAGATTTGAAGGATAGAAGCCAGGAACAATTAAACGGCATGCAGACATTGGAGTGAAGTGCTGATTTGGAAGCATGATTTATGTGTGGGTGTTCCCAGCCTGGCATGTGGATAGGCGTCCTGAGGCTAACTTTATCCTTTTATTTTTGAAGTACACTGAGTGCTAGTCTCTGTGGATAGTTCATTTGCAGAAGAGAACATGGCAGCAGTTGGGCTGGTGGCTTGCTCATAGCCACAGAGGCCAACCCATAATCCTGGGTATGTTAGTGATGGTGGTGAGATGAGGGGAGAGGGAAGTGCTTTGTACATTGAGTACCTCACCTTCCAGCATGGGATCCATAGCAGCTTTTGAACATTGGTCCCTTTAGAATCAAACACTGGCAATTTCACTTTAATCAAAGGGCTATTTACTTTTTTTCCACTACAATCTTGCAAAGTTTCAACAAGGTTATGTGAAACTGCAGTTAGCAATCTGTAAATTGTGTCTCTTCAGACAAAATTGTTCTTTGCTGTTGATGAAAGGCTATAAAAACATTCTGGTTTTTAGTCCTTAGATGAGCTAAAACTGATGGTGACTCACTAGCTAAACTGAAACAAACTGCCTTTATCTCATCTGACCTTTTATAGGAGATGTTTATGTATCTTTCTTACATTATTAGAGTACATAGTTTAGTTGGAGGACAGGACAGGGGCATTCTTGCTGCATGTTGTTGACTGAGAAAGAAGCAAGCAAGTGGCCTTATCCTTATGATGCTTGGTGAAGCAATTAGTGTTGTGGAATCAATGTTATAAAAACTGGCTCCCCATAACCTATTGCAGGCATCTAAAAAATCTAGATTAGGTCTAACCCAGACACAGTTTCAAGTAAGGAGGAGAGTCATATAATGTGATATTGTCACTCATCCCCATCATTTCTTGTTACTGTTATAAACAGGAAGATTTTGAATCTAAAAGTAAGACTTACTTGTTTGAACATGGGATTCTGGCCCAAACTGTACCCACCACATGTCCACAGAGAAGGTTCAAGTCCCTGGATGCCTATGCCGAATGGATTCCCGAATTCTCCCAAGAATGCAAATGATGACGAATTGCCCAAAGCTTCTGGACTTTCCTCTCTAGAACAGGGTCAATCCCCGAGTTAAGACAGAGAATTTCAAGTCTGTGAATCTCAGCTTTGGTTCTGCTGCTTCTCTGCAGTTGAGAGAATTTATGAAGCTAAAAAAAGTACAATGTCACCCCATACAGAATCAGAGCTGTATTTATTTTGCCCTTTGGTATTCCATTCAACATTGAGATTTGTATTTCTCCAAGTTAGGGTGGGAAAAGATTTTCTAAGGCAGAGTGGGAAAGGTGCTGATTGGTAAAGAGTCTGCGGAGGTGAAAGTAGAAAGACTGACTTGTGAGCTGTCTCCAAGAGGAATGAATGCAAAACGTTTGATTTCCCTGTTTGTTTTTTCTTGCAGATACCTTGACTATGAATAATAGTTTCAATAAGGAAGGCAGAATGAGTTCTGACATGAAGGTTGGGAGCTGTGACAGGCAGACGAAAAATGGAGCCAAATGGCATGGAGATGTGTCATCACTGCGGGATTTTACCTTGATCTGCATTCAATTATCTACTTCTTTTCAAAATGCTGGGCACTCATTCAAGAAACAGCATATATGTTCTGACTTTGAAGTAATGGATGAACTTTCATGTGCAGTATATGGAAATGTTTTATTACCTTCTTCCCACATTAACTCATCCATCCATTCAATAGCCATTTATTGAGGAGCTCACTCTGTGTTAGGCACAGTGGTAAGTACTATAGGTTATCAATCACGTATTTCCTAGAAATTTTGTAGTAATGAACAATGTGCTTTTATTTTTAAATTGGCTTTGGTTTTATGACACATGCTAAAGGCTTTAAACAAGGAATCGCTGCATGAATAGAAAAGGTGAAGATAATTGCGATTAATTAATGAGCTTTACAGCTTTTTAGATCCATATTTCAGTGGACCTAAAAAGGAGCTGCCTTATTCACTATTTGAAATATTGTCTTGTTATTGCAAGCCAATTAAGAGTAAGATAAGACATTGATTGACTCTAGAGATGCTCTAGTTGTTGCTTAGAAGTAAAGGTAAATAGCCTTCTGTGTGCTTACCCTTCTGCATAACCAGCAGCAATTATAGCAACTAAAACTTTCTATTTTTCAGCATGGATCTTGTGCCTATCATGATTTGCTATGTGATGCTACCAAAATACCTGTGTAAGCTCACAGCCATGAATGTAGGAGATGTAATAGGAAAATGAGACTGTGGATCAAAAAAAATATTGAAACAGGATAGAAAGTCACTGATGAAAGCATAGAATTACATATTATTGGGCAGGATGGTGGAGGAGGAGAAACAAAACTGTGGCCACCCGTGAAAGAAATGATGAATAAATTACCTTTCTGATAGTTACAATGAAAGGAATGTAGGTGATGAGGGCCTCCAGTGGAAAGGAAGCATGGTAAGCAAAAATCAGTAGGTGACCCATGCCCTTCTAGTATCTGGGAAGGGAAAAGATCAAAACCTGTGCAATTGAAGCCAGAGTCACTGTTAGTGGAGAGGAAAGTTAGTGTGCAGGTGAGGGGCTCGAGGGAGGTTTTCCTGGCCACCTCCAAGGTCTAGTATATGGAGTGCCAGAGGGTGTTCTATGGAAAGAGTGGGCCAGCTACCCAGTGAAGAATGTGGCTGAGTGTGGGAGAGGACTAAATATATAATTTGCAGCAATGTCTCGAGAAAGTTGAGAGGACCCAGATCTTGTGTGTCTGTCAGGGAAAGGAAGAATGAATCACTAGCTGTAGCACTAAGGTTACTCAGGAAATTTTAGCATCTACATGTAAACTGTCACTTAATGTTTGACTTATGTGATAATTTGGAATTTTATTTAAACATCTTAATAAAACTTTGTTAATAAACTTCCTAGTAGGAGGATTTGTCCCATATTTTGAATGTTTCTCAATGCTGGGAAATGAAAATTTCCAACTGGCAGTATTTCATAATACTGTTTACCTGGGAAAATTAGTATAACAAATACAGTGATTTAAGTTTTGTTCTGGAATTGCACATCCCCCTTCTCCCTGGAAATGTCCCCTTAATTGTTTACAGCTGCTCAAAACTCAGTTTCATAGAAGGTTGAGCAGCAGCATATCCTAGATAAGAATAATGTGTCATGGAGCAATCTAATGTGAGCTCTAACGTGATCTCTCAAATCCTGGAGAATCAAAGAAAGAACCTTAGTTTGGAATAAACAATCAATTCTCAAATAAAGCTTATAGGCATTTGAAAAACACTCTGGAGTTATTTCTTCAGAGGTGCATGTTAATAAATGTCTTGGGTCCTCTCTTGACTGCAGGTGTCATGATGTTGGAACAGTAACAATAACTCAACCAACCAGGGCTTGTCTGAATACAATCCTACAGCAGCAGGAGCTGTGGAGATATAGAAGCCAAGGAAGACCAGGTTGTGAGGGAAGACGAATTTACTCCCAGGAATGTTGGGATTGAGAGTAATATTCTCCAATAATGATGGAAGACAGAACAATAAAAGCCCACCAGCTCCTTCTGCATGGGGAGATAAGAGAAAAGCCAAGGCCAGAAGTGAGGCAAATAACCATCACCAAATTGAAAAGAAAACCTTTATAACAAAAACTGGATTGATAAATGACCTTTAGTAGTGGAAAGATACTATTCCAATGAAGCATGAATTGAAAGGATTTCTTCTGAAAGCTAATTTACATTTTTCTTTTTTTTTTTTTTCATTTTCAGTGTATTTTAGCAGGTGTATCGTTCTACATGGTTAGTTTCTTTACCTCTTTGAAAAAAATGGGTCAGCTTGACACATCCGGATGAAAGAATCTGTCAGGTGATTATGACTGAAGCCAGATTAAGCCTTGTTATGAGGGGAGTATTTGGGGGCTTACCCTGAGGTGATATTTGATGATTTAGCTGTGGTGGAATTTCCCTCCCAAGCTCAGGGTGACTGACACTGAACTTGCTACAGGGGAACAGGACCCTTCCAAGAGGCGACGAGGACATTTATCTGGTACAGCACAATGGTTCTGGACTGGAAGTCTAGTCCCATTGATGAGGCTCCCAAAAGATGTCCAGGTCCTAATCCCTGGAACCTGTGAATATGTCACCTTACACATCAAAAGAACTTTGAAAATGTGATTGAGGTCAAGGACCTTGGAATGAGGAGATTACCTTGGATTATCTGGTTGGGTCCAAGCTAATCACATGAGTCCTTAAAGGAGAAGAACCTTTTTTAGCTGGGTCAGAGAGAGATGTGATGATGAAAACAGGCTCAGAGAGATGCACTGTAAGAAGGACTTGACCAGTTGCTTTTGACTTTGAAGATGGAGGGAAGGGCCAGGAGCCAAGAAAGGTGGGTGGCTTTTGGAAGGTGGAAAAAGCAAGGGAACATTCTCCTCTAAAGCCTCCAGAAAAGAGCTCAGCCCTGTTGACATCTTTGTTTTTATTTTTTATTTTTAGTAGCATTGAGGTCTCACTATGTTACACAGGCTGGTCTTGAACTCCTGAGCTCAAGCAATCCTCCCGCCTTGGCTTCCCAAAGTGCTGGGATTACAGGCATGTGCCACCACATCTGGCTTCCTACTGACATCTTAACTTTAGTGCAGTGAGACTCATATTTGAATTTCTGACCTATATAACCATAAGACAATAAATTTGTGTTGTTTTAAGATACTAAATTTTTGGTAATTTGTTATGGCAGCACATTAGAACTAATATAGCATTGTATTATGCCAATATCATCTCTTTGTTGACTATTGCTATTATAGTTTGTTTTATGGGTCTTGTGTAAACAATCAAGCTATAATATTGAGTTAGCTTCCTAAGGAAAACTTGGAATATAGAACATTATTTTAAAGACTGAATTAGGTAAATACACCTGTCAGTGAATACATTAACGAATTAATTAATATATTCACTCTTTTCACCCACAAATACTTTTTGAGCCCCTATTACTAGCCAAACATTTTATTAGATTCTGAGAAGGGTCTGCTGGACAACATTGTGACTATAGTTAATAACAATGTATTGTACTCTTGAAAATTACTAAGAGAGTAGATTTTAAATGTTCTCACCGCAAAAAATAAGTATGTGAGGTAATGCAGATGTTAGTTAGCTTGATTTAGCCATTCCCCAGTGTATACATATTTCAAACCTTCATATTATACATGGATAAATATATACAATTTTTATTTGTCAATTAAAAGCCCCTCAATGAATACAGATTCCATTCTGTCCTCGAGGTGGAGCTTGTAGACTTGGTGGGGGGCCAGGGATCAACTTTTAAACAGGCAGTTCCAATATGTGGAGTGGATGGGCTTATTCTCTTTGTTGTTTTTATGATAGGTATTTAGAGTGCACTTTCCTCTGTTAAGTTAAGCCAGCCACCATTCCCTCATTCAGTTTCCATCCTCCATGAATTTGCTCACATCTGTGGTCTACTGTCACTCATTCTTTTCTTCTCTTCGTGAGGGCTTGTGTGGCTTAATCTTCTTGGCTTTCTCTTAGGAACATAGTGCAGCTTGGTCCTGCATTATCCACCTGGAAAAACAGATCATAAAACAGTCCTTCTCTGTACTAAGTGCTAAAGTAGGAGGAGGGGCATAAGTCAGCTCCCTGAGCTATATATCCTTGTTTTCAGGAACTGAGCTAGACACAAGAAGAATGCAAATAATTTACATTTCTTTCTGCTGAGGTGGTTCAGAATAAGTTGCAACAAACATGAACAGGAATGGTGCAGTAAATAAAATAATAATTTAGGTCATTTAAAAATTACTACCCATTATTTTCTAGATTGTAAATCCTAAGGGTGTTAGCTGATTAAATTGGTGAAGGCAATATCTCACCAAGTGATCAGCCTCCTAATTATGAGAGATACATCTACTCAGGCAAGTACCTAGACAAAGACTAACTAGATTAATTCCTCAGGAGTCTTTTTATTTCCTCCTGCCTTCACTTGTTAACTATACTAATAGAGAGATGGTATTAGGCATAGGGAAAAATACATCTGTTACCAAGAAAAAATGTTTGGGAGTCTTAAACCTGTGGAATTCTCTGCCTGTAAACATCTAGTTGAATATTTTTGTCTGGAGGGTTGGCCTTTAATTTTTTTCCTGTGTTTTAAGATGATATCCTTTACAAAATGTGGTCCTGATTTGTAGATCCAGCAGTGCTTAAATTGGCCAGAAAGAGAATGTGAGAAATGGATGTACTATAGCTCATTTGTTTTCTGTTGGTCTTCATTTTTCATTGCTGTCATGGTACATCACGGAGGAAAGTCTGGTTTCTTTGGCTAACCTCTGAATAAAGGGCACTGTGGCTACTGCAGGGGAGCATGCAGAAGTGGTGAATGAATGACAGAAAAAATGTGAGTTGAGTCCATTCAGGGAGGTGATTTGTGGCCATATGATAAAATGTGCAGATGTCAATTGCTCTTCTATTTCTCACGCATGATTACCTTGTTGCTGTACACTGCCTGTGTGTGCCTGCAGAAAGTACATAATAGATGTTGCAGATAGGAGGTACAAAGAGGGCGTAGTGTGAGAACAAAGGCACTGGGAGTGGGCAAGTGACAGATCAGAGGAAGACTAGGTGGCAAGACTGGGCAGAGAAAAAGAACAATATTCAGGCTAGGAGGGCAGGCAACTACAGCTCGAGAATATCACAAAGCCCGTAAGGCAAGGCTATGAACTTGATATGGGGTTTCCCAGTATTCCACCTTGCACATGAATAAATCATTTCATCTATTCTGAAGTCTCAAGTATCTGACCAGAAATTTCATTTGAAATGGAAAAGTCAGAAATCGTCCCCACCCTCTAACTGACTTGTTCATGGCAGTTTCTATACTGAAGCAACATGTCAAGTCTGGCATAGATTACATGGGTTGCCTAAGGAGAGTGAATGCCCAGGATCCATCTCTGGGCCACTCAAAATGTAATCATTTCGAGACAATGAGGAGCCTATAAAGAGTATCTAATAAAAGAAAACACAGTGGAACCAGGGAAAAATCTGGAAAGAGTGGTCTCGTGAAAGCCAAAAGAAAAGAGTTTCAAAGAGTGAATTGTGGACTAATTGGGAAATGGAATAACATGTATAGAGAAATGTGTCTATTGGATTTGGAAACATGGAACAGCTTCATGTGCATGATTTGGAAGGAAGCCAGATTAGAGTGGGTTTGTCCATTAACTGATTGGTGATGTTCATGCATATTTCTTTGAGTACCGAACATGCACCAGATATTACTTCAGTTGTTCGGGGATTCATTGGTGCAAAAGCAAGCATGATTTCCTATGGGATCATGGCAGCTTACGTGGGAAGACAATTTTCCAATCACATTCCTTCTAGGTTCTTGGCCATCTAGCCAAACCATAGGTCACAGCCCTTGAACTGGTATATAATCAACTATTTGGCTATTTCTCCTTCCAAGCAATGAACAGTCAGGTGCACTGCTCAGATTTCTGTCCCCTGGGAAAATTTCCTTTCACTACTTTCCTCCAGGAATGTTCCAAAGAGGGCCTGTTGTACTGTAGCCATCCACTTTCGAGTAGTGCCTGCATATCATGTAGAACCATCTGCAAACCAGGCCCAAGTCTTCTCGTCTTCTGTCAGTTGATCATGGGGAACTCCCCATGAGGCCCTAGGTGCAGTCTGGGAGAGAGAAGTTAGCATAGCAGAAGTGGGAGCCATGGACATTTGGG
This sequence comes from Hylobates moloch, assembly GCF_009828535.3. Taxonomy (NCBI): domain Eukaryota; kingdom Metazoa; phylum Chordata; class Mammalia; order Primates; family Hylobatidae; genus Hylobates; species Hylobates moloch. The sequence goes on along the minus strand of NW_026652279.1, from coordinate 59,769,013 downwards.
TCACTTCTTTATGTAATTTACTTATGCCTTCAGGGTCTTCTTGGGCTCCATCACATATATTACTTCCATTTGATAATGGAGTAGTGCTGTGCACACCCAACTTTATGGCTTGGTAGGCGAGATAATTTCTAGTTTGTAATGGGGAGCTCAGATTGCACGGTAAGTTGGTGGCTCATGGTTAAGCATCCTGTCTCCACCAAGGCCCAGTAGCAGGCTAGGAGCTGTTTCTCAAAAGAGGAGTCGTCATCCACAGAGGATGGGCAGGTCTTTGCTCCAAAATCCTAAGGGCTTGTGCTGCAGGTGCTTGCAAAAGGCTTTAAACAGCATTCCTGTCTGTCACTGACACTTCAAGCACAATTTGATCTGCTGGATCTTATGGTTAAAATGCCAGGGCAGCTTGCATGGCAGCCTGGACTTGTTGTAGAGCTTTCTCTTGTTCTGAGCCCTATTCAAACTAGCTGCTTTTTTGGGTCACTCAGCAAATGAGCCAGAGTAACACAGTCAAAAGAAAAATATGTTGCCTCCGAATTCAAAGACGCTCACTAGATGTTTTGTCTCTTTTCCGGTCATACAAGGGTCCAGTTGCAACAACTTACCCTTCACCTTAGAAGGGCTATCTCAACTTGCCACACATCACTGGAACCCTAGAAACTTCACTGAGGTAGATACCTGAATTTTTCTTGGATTTATTTCCCTCCCTCTGACACTCAAATGTCTTACCAAGATATCTAGAGTTGTAGCTACTTCTTGATAACTAGACCCCATTAGCATAAAGTCATCAATGTATTTGATCAGTGGAATAGAAGGGAAGGGAAGAGTGGAAGGGAAGAGTGATTAAGAATCTTGCAAACAGCTGGGCATGGTCATTCATGCCTGTAATCCCAGCATTTTGAGAGGCCAAGGCGGGTGGATCACTTGAGGCCAGGAGTTCAAGATCAGCCTGGCCAATACAGTGAAAACTTGCCTCTACTAAAAATACAGGAAATTAGCTGGGTGTGGTGGTGCACGTCTGTAATCCCAGCTACTTGGGAGGCTGAGGCACAAGAATTGCTTGAACCTGGGAAGTGGAGGTTGCAGTGAGCCAAGGTTGCACTGCTGTACTCCAGCTTGGGTGACAGAGCGAGACTCTGTCTGAAAAGGAAAAAAAAATTCCTGCAAATGAAATTATGATATAGGGAAGAAGAGTTGATATATCCCTGAGGTGGGACAGTGAAGATGTACTGCAGGCTCTGCCAGCTGAAAGCATGCTGCTTCTGGTAGTCTTTACTAATGGGTATCAAGAAATACCAGGAAAATACAAGGTATCAGGGGATGTGTTGGTGTGCTCAAGTTTTGAAACCACACCTGGTATAGCAGCTGCAGTTAGAGTCATTGTACTAATCTCACAATGATGTCATTCATCTGTCTTTTACAAAGGCCAAATAGGTGAGTTGACTGAGGATATGGTGGGAATCACCACCCCTGAATCTTTCAAGTCCTTAATGGTGGACTGATCTCTGCAATCCCTCCAGGAATGTGGTATTGCTTTTGGTTACTATTTTCTTAGATAGAGGCAGTTTTAGTTGCTTCCACTTGTCCCTTTCTACTGTAGTGGCCCTTTCTACTGTAGTAGCCCTTATACCATAGGTCAACGAACCAATGTGGGGAGGCTGTCACCTGATGAGTATATCTACTCCAATTATACATTCTGGAACTGGGAAAATAACTACAGGATAGGTTCAGGGGCATACAAGGCCACTGTGATATAGATCTGAGTTAAAACTCCATTGATTACCAGATCTCCATAAGCCCCTTCTCTGACTGATGAAACACAGTGATGTTTGAAGTGTTCTGGAATTAGTGTCAGTTCAGAGCCAGTGTCCAGTAGTCCCTGAAAGGTCTGATTTCCCCCTCCCCTCAGTACATACTTACCTTTGTAAAAGACTATAGATCTCTTTGGGAGAAAGATTAACGGTCTAAATATTTGGCAGTGTGCTAGGTCCTTCCTCAAGGGGAACCAGCTTCCCCTTTATTCAAGGGGTCCTTGATCTGTAAATCGGCTCATCAGAAGGTTAATTGAGGGCCTGTGCCTCTTGTTTTTTTGATTCACTTTAGAATTTGGTTCACTTGACCTAGATCTTTTCTGCTTGCATAGATGAAGTAAGAATTTAGTAGGCTTCTTATTTCTTTTGCTTGTAGAAATACCATGATCATTTAGTCAATCACACAGGATGATTACTGCTTTGACTCTGCTCTTCATCATGGTGACCACACTCACCTTGCCTTTGGTGGTTACTGACAGCTGCCACTTGGCTTCTGCCACCCTGGGATCCAATTACTACTGTTGTATTTAGATTTCCCAATTCAGGGGCTACAGTTCCCATTGCAGGATCTGGTCTACAGAGAAGAGTGATCGTAGAGCTCTTCAAATGTTAGAGCCCCTCTCAAAAATGTGTTTCTCACAGTTGTGGTGAAAGGTATGTCTTCTGGACCCTGCCAGGGTGGGTGAGTAGACCTTAAATGACAAATTTACTCCAAAATTCCAGTCTTTCTGGGCCTTTGAATCCCTTTCTCTACATTAAACCAAGGCAAGTCCAGCATTTCGAACACACTCTGGGCCAACCACACAAACTGTTAGAGCCCTTTCTATTTCCCTGATCTGCAACATTAAGTGCAGAATCTCTGCTTAGTGGGCTCATATCAATAAATTTAGCCTCATCCAACTTTATGTTCCTTCCACCATTATACCACACACTCAATATCCATTCTCACATATATTCCCCAGATTTCTGTTTGTACAAATTAGAAAATTCAACTAGTTATTTTGGAGTGTAGTGCACCTCAAGGGTCACACTTTGTACCTCACCATTAGGGTCCTGCTGAGACTTGAGTCTAGGTGTAAGTCTAAAATTCAAAGGGGTTTTGGGGATGAGTCGTGAGGAGAATCAGCATTGCCTTATTAGGCAATGGACTCAGAGGAGGCCATTACCTTTTCCTCAGACAATGCAGGATTAATCCCTATAGATGAGGGTGGAGAGGCTGCTTCTACTGACAAAGAAGACTCATCAGAATTTGGAGGATTTTTGTCCCTCGCTCCATTAGGTTCTTCCCACATATTCCCGTTGCAACTTCAGGATCCCATTCTTTCCTAATCAATGCCTTCACTCTATCAGTGGACAGAATAACCGAATAAACTTTTTAAAAAGATATATAAATGGTGTTGAAAAATATGGCTTACCAGGTATCAAAGCATAAAATAATGTTACAGGAATTAAAGAAGTATGTCTCAGCCTGGGTGCAGTGATTCACGACTGTAATCTCAACACTTTAGGAGGCCAAAGCGGGAGGATCACTTGAGGCCAGATGTTTGAGACCAGTCTGGTTAACATAAAAAGTACATGTCTCTTAAAAAACAAAACAAACAAAAAAACAACAACAAAAAAACACCCAAAACAAGTATGTCTATGGCTTCCAGATAAGCAAATAGATGAGTGGACCAAAATAGACATTCCACATCAGACTCATGCATACATGAATGAGTAATACTTTTAATGAGCAGCAAAATGAAGAATCACAAATACTTCACCTTTACCTAGAATGGATAACAGTGGATATTGATTATATATATTTACCTTCATCACCTGGACATCCCTCAGAACATCAGAGAATAGGAGACAAATCCTACAAATATTCAGGGTCCTATCACATCAATAAAATGTTTAGGGGTTTAGTGGCCTGGAGCATGCCAGGACATTACTTCCAAAATAAAGGGCAGATTATTGTACTATGTACTTCCTATCAAGAAGGAAAACAATACATGATAGGCTGGGAAAGTAATTTGCATTGTAATTCAGTCACAGGATACAGAGCTTGGGTATGGTTTTCAGTTACGTCAGTTCTGCAGCTATAGGAGATAAATGTCTTAGGGCAGATATAGAAGCTTTCACGTCATTTATGCAAAAAACTTTAATGCTTGAACTCATCCTTTTCTTTCTCCATTTTGTTCAGTGACAAGGCACAACCAGGCAACCTCATTATACTTGTTAGTTTGACAACAATGCTCAAAAATATTATATACATGGTCATTAGATGCTTGCTTCTTATAAGTGTTTGGTTGGGAGTATTCAGTGGTAATATTTTGTGTACCTCTATTATTTGTGATAGTCCAGATTATGCTAGGGACTACTAATGCTCTTTTTACTACTCGAAATAGAGTCACTAGTATCTTTAAAACTAGCCAGATAAGACAGCCAATTTCAGAAACTCTAGAACCAATTCAGAAAATTCATCCTGCAGATTCTGTTCCTCTAGAACCACTTTCAGAACCAAAATCTGTTATTAGTCAGCATTCTGCAGAGAAGCTGAATTAATTATCTCTATCTATCTATCTATCTATCTATCTATCTATCTATCTATCTATCTATCTATCATCTATCTATCTACCTATCTACCTATCTAATCTATTTACCTATTTCCTAAAAGATTTATGTATATCTCAAGATATTGGTTATAAGCAATCAACTCACGATTTTGAAGATTGGCAAGTCCAAAATCTGCAGAGCTCATGTTTCAGTTAGAAGGCTGTCAGGCAGGAGAATTCTTTCTTGGAAGAGGTCAGTCTTTTTCTATTGAGGCTTTCAGCTGATTGGATGAGGCTCACTTACATTGTGGAAGATCATCTGCTTTACTTAATCTGTTGATTTAAATATTAATCTCATCCCAATTTCATAAGGATGAAAGTTTTTTCATCCTTATGAAAAAACTCAGAATGATATTTGACCAAATATCTGTGCATCCCATGGCCCAGTCAAGTTGACACATAAAATTATCATAGTGAGCTAGTCACATGGTAATTGCTATGTGACCATATATATGAGTTGGTGCAGTAGTGGTGGATGACAATGACATGCAGATCTAGGTTAGCTGCTCGTGTGTCCTTTTTGAACTCTCTGGCTTTGATCATGCTAAATCCCAGATGTGGCACTTGCACATTTTAATGGCCTGCTTCTGGTTCCATCTGACCTTATGATTTTGTGGATCTGACAGCTCACGATCAGTAGTTCTGGCCACTTGTCCACTTGATGTCCCACGAACAAGCTCTCCATCTCTACTAGAGTTCAGTGGAACAGCAGAATCTGTCGTTTGTAAGCTGAATAATTCTCCACTGCAGGGAGCATCATCTTGCTCTCTCATTAGTGTTTGTCATAAACTTTGCACAACATCTTTCCCCACTAATGATGTCTCTAATGCAATAATAACTACTGGTTATATAATTTAAAAGGCAGGGCCACTTGCACCAGAATCTAGTCCTATTTCTTAGCTTTTCTCTGCTCGAGGTCCTACTCAAAGCTGGAAGCCTTTCATGTATCCCAGTGAATGGGTAGAACCAATATCTTAGGTATGCAATATACTATCTCCAGAACTTGAACAAGTCTATTAAGGGTTGTATTCCTTCTTGGTGGGAGGTGTAAAGTACAAGAATCTGTCCTCTACTTCGGAGGTAACATCATGGCATACTTCAGGCCACTAGCCGCCTAAAAATTTTATTGATGTGATAGGCCCCTGAATATTTGTAGGATTTATCCCCTACCCTCTGTTGCTCTGATGGATGCCTAGGTGATCCAGTAAATGTATATAGTCAATATCCACTGTTTTCCATTCTAGGTAAATGTGAAGTCTTTGTGAACTTTTTATTTTGATAGAGTCGGAAAATAATGCATTTATTAGATATATTTTAGTAACATTTATGGAACATTCCTTCATTTTACTACGTGTTAAAAATGTTAATTCTTATATTCATAAGTCTGATTTGTAATTTCTATATTGGTCCACTCATCTTTTTGCTAAATTTAGGGCAGATATATACTTCTTGAATTCCTGTAACATTATTTTATGCTTTGATATCTGGTAAGGCATGTTTCCCCACACCACTTATATATTTCTTTCTAAAAAAGGTTTTTGGTTATTTTTGCAAATTTTTAATTCCACAAACACTTTGAGATTAGTTTGAAAAGTTCCAAAAAAGAAAGCTATGGTGGAAATTTTGCTGGGATTAGACTAACTTTATAGATGATTTTACTGTTGAACAAATGACTCAGGGAATATGAATGTATGAACATAAAAACTTAGAGGAAGTTTGAGTCATAGACACACTGATAATTTCTGATAGAAGTAAATAGACAAAACTCTATCTTTAAATAAATGTTCTAAAACTCGGCAGCCATATTTTTTCCCTCTGATGGCGACAACCTTCTTCATGAGCTACAAAGGACATTTGCCCACAATTTCTGTTGAGGGGCTTTCTTAGCACTGTTTCTAGATATTTTTTTCATTTTATAATTGTTTTTAACAGGTCATGTAGAGGATTCAGAAACAAAATATGTAATGGGCACAGTAATGAGGCACTTAAATTCTCCCTCAGGAGTGAAGCTCTTACCAAGTTCTGGGAGTACTGCCAGCAAATAACCCTCAGCTTTCAGTCCACACTGCGGGAAATGCCTCAGCTGAAGTCACTTCTCTCAAGAGCAAGCTCCCTGCTCAAGGAAGCCAAAACCCAAACATAATGTTGAATAAAAACAAGAGTAGACATTTTTACCCTGTTCCCAATTTTAGGGAGAAAACATTTAATATTTTGCCATTAAGAAAACACATGCTTTTTGTTTTCTTAATGCCTAATTATGCATTATGCCTAATAAAGGCATAGATGTCTTTATTAGATTGTAGAATGTCCATTCGATTCCTAGTTTGTGGAAGAGTTTTTTCCTTCTTTTCAATCATGAACGGATTTTTGCGTTTGGTTAATATTTTGCTTTTTCTTGATAATATAATTTTTCTCCTTTAATCTATAGTTTAGTGTGATACATTGGACATTCTTTTTTTTTTTTTTTTTGAGACAGAGTCTTGTTCTGTTGCCCAGGCTGGAGTGCAGTGGTGTGATTACTGCTCACTACAACCTCCACCTCCCAGGTTCAAGCGATTCTCCTGCCTCAGCCTCCTGAGTAGCTGGGATCACAGGCGCACACCACCAAGCCCGGCTAATTTTTGTATTTTTAGTAGAGACAGGGTTTCAGGACTAGGCTGGTCTTGAACCCCTGACCTCGTGATCCGCCCGCCTCAGCCTCCCAAAGTGCTGGGATTACAGGCGTGAGCCACTGTGCCCTGTCTGGACATTCTGATATGTTAAGCCAACCTTGGTTTTTTGGAATAAATCCTTTAATTATGATGCATTTAAAAAAAATAATGCTTTAATTGATTTACTAATGTTTAAGTTTTTTAAAATCTAGATAAGTTAGTCAGTGTTTTTTTCCTCTTTAAAAAGTCTTTGTCCTGTTTTATTATTTGTTTTGTCAGTTTTGTTGTTATGTTTCTCAAGAAATTTGTGCATTCATCTAAGTTGTCAAATTTATTGGTAAAAGTTTGTCAAAATATCCCATTATTATTATTTTTAACATCTATAGACTCTGTAGTAATGCACTTTCTTTTTTCTGATTTTTGGAGATTCTTCTTATTTTTTGTTAATCTCTTGCTAAAGATTTATCAATTTTATTACTCTTAAAAACACAAACCCGTGACTTTTTTATTGTTTTGAAAATTTTAACTTTATTGATTTCTATTTCTATTTTTATTTCTTCTATTCACTTTGAGTTTTATTTGCTCTTTTAAAAAACTAGTTTCTTATGGTGGAAACAGACTTTATATCTTCCTTTTTTTCTAAATAGGTGCTGAAAGCAACATGTTTCACCATACGGACTGTTTACATCCCACGTATGTTGTGATTTTATTATTCAATTTAAATGTTTTAAAATTTCTCTTAGTGTTTCTTATTTTACTCATTATTTATATAGAAGCATGTTGTTAATTTTCAACAGATTTAGATTTTAAAGCATTTATTATATTTGGTTTCTTATTTAACACTGATATGGGCAGAGAACATACTGTTAGATATAGAAGGAGACGAAGAAAAAAGGCTTTTAATTCCTCTCATGAAACGGGTGACCTACAGAAGGAACCGTCACCCTTCACCATTGACGTGCACATGTGCATTGTTCAGGACTTAAGAGAAGTTAAGAGAGCAGATCCAATGATTGGAGATTGAGTTGCTGTAGGATCCATGTGTGCCAGATGAGGCAACAGCTCAGTAACAATGTGTGTGAGTTACAACAGCACTTGGTGTTCTACATCAACATTCAGAGTATAATGGCTGCTGCTTCACTTTCGCTCTCTAAATCTTACTTCAGTTTCTCTTGTGACCAAAAGTGAATTAAAACCACACAAAATGGTGTTCTATGAAACATATCTAGCTTTGCGACGTCAACACAAGGATGTTAAATTCTCTAATTATATTTGTAGATTTTCCCAATTTTTCTCTTTAGTTCTGTCAAGTTTTGCTTCTTGTATTCAGTAACTTTGTTGTTTTGGTACATATTTAAGAGATTTATGTCTTAATGACTTAGTCATTTCATTTTTGTGGAATATTATTCTTCAAATTTGTTAATATACTTTATCTTAAAGCCTACTTTGTCTGATATTGATACAGCCACAGCAACTTTCTTATGGTTGGTATTTGTGTGTTATATCTTTCCATCCTTTCATTTTCAACTTGTCTCCTTAATTTTAAAGTATGGCTTTTTAAAACAGAATATGATTCCATCTTGTATTTTTGCCCATTCTGATATTCCTACTTTCTAATTTGGGTTTAAGTTTATTTGCAATTAATGCTATATTAATATTGGGTTTAATTCTATAACCTTGTAGTTTTCTATTTTCCTTTTATGCCTTTTTTCTTCTTTGTCTCCTTCTCTGTGTCTTTTCTTAAATTGAGTATTTTTAGTATTCCATGTTACCTCTGCATTTACTTTTTAGTTATGCTTCTTTATGTTAATTTTTGGTGATTATTATAAAGATAACAATATGTATCTTTAATTTATTACTGCCTATTTTCAAAAAACGTTCTACTACTTCACAAACTCTGTAAAAACCTTACAATAATTTCCACCCTCTGCCTTTTTTGCTTTTGTTATTTATTTTATTTCTATATAGACTATAAACTCTACAATAAAGTGTTATTTTATTTTTAACAATCAATAGTCTTTTAAAGAGATTTAAATGTATATATATGAATATATATTTCCTTTTTTTTTGCTTCCAGTGCGATTAGATGCATATATATTTTTAGAAGTTTTATATGTGTTCCAACATATTTACTCTTTGGTGTTTCTCACTCCTTGTAGAACTGGATTTCTATCTGGTATCATTGCCTTTTAGCTTAAGAAACATCATTTTTTGTAATCCAAGTATGCTAGGGATTTATTTTTTCATTCGACTTTTGTGTGTCAGAGAAGTATTTATTTCACTTCTGTTTTTGATGGATAGTTTTTTTGGTTATAGAATGCTAACTTGACAGTGTTTTTTCTTTTAGCACTTAAAAATGTTGTACTGCTGTCTTCTGGATTCCATTATTTTGGATGAGAAGTTAGCCATAATTGTTATTATTGTTTCTTTGTATGTAATTTGTCTTTTTTCTCTTGTTGCTTTTAAGAATCTTTGCTTATCTTTGTTTTTCAGCAGTTTGATTACAATATGATTTTGTGTGGTTTTATTTTAGTTATTCTGCTTGAGTTTCCTGAACTTTGTAGAACTGAGCATTGATATATTTTATCAATCTTGAAAAATTCTCGGCCATTTTATCTTTAAATATTTTTCTGTTCTCCTTTCTCTTCCTTTTCCTTCTAAGACTCCAATTATTTCTAAGTTAAAGTATTTGATATTATTACACAACTCTTGGATGCGGTATTCCATTTTTTCACTATTCTTTCCTCTTTGTAATTCATTTTTAATAATTAGTTTCAGTTTATTAATTATTTCCTTCTGATATGTTCAATCATACCAGATGCATTTCACTGGGCTTATCAGCACCATCAAACATCTTCACATGGTGAAGCTTCGGCTCACTTCTAGGTATTTGCCTGGCACTTCAGATAGTTACAGGGTTATCCCTAGCTATACACTATAGAACAGATACTTTAACTGTCTTTTCCTCAGTCACACAAATCTGCTGAGATGTAAATTACAGCTGAGTCACCCGCTACCTACATGCTAACGGGGCTTTTAATTTCTAGCATTTTTGTTAACCTTTAAAAATATAGTTTCCATCTCCATGTTGAAATTTCCCATCTTTAATACATGTTGTTCATCATTTACACTAGCTCCTTTAATATAGTTTTTTAGTATAGGTATTTAAAAATCTCTGTTTAATTATAACCTCTGGATTATATCTGAGTCTGATTTGATTGGGTGTTTCCTCTTCTATATTAGTTACATTGGCTGCTATAACAAGATACTACAGATTGGGTGGCTTACACAACAGTCATGAATTTTCTCACAGTTCTGGAGGCTGGAAGTCTAAGATCAAGGTACCAGCAGGGTTGGGTTTTGGTGAAGCATCTCTTCCTGGCTTGCAGTTGGCCACCTTCTTGCTGTGCCCTCACATGGCGCTTTTTTGGTGCAAGTGCAGAGAGAGAGAGAGGAAGAAGGAGAGAGAAAGAGAAAGGTCTCTGGTATCTCTTCCTCTTCTTAGAGGGACACAAATTCTATCAGATTAAGGCCCCATTCTCATGACCTCATTTAATCTTAATTACATTGTTAAAAATCCTATCTTCAAGTACAGTCACACTGGTGGTTAGGGCCTCAACATATGAGTTTTGGGAGACACAATTAAGTCCATAACACTCTCCCAAGGAGAGGTCACATTACCTTGCTTCTTTGTGTATCTCATAATTTTCATTAAATACTGGACTTTGTGTGTGTATAAGAACAGTAAATCTTGAAGTACATAATATTTTTGCCCATAAAATACATATCTCTTCTTTTGTTTCACTAGAGGACTGTGTTAACCTAGTTTGTAGTTGAGCTGGGTTTGTACTTAGTGGTTGTGTTAGTTGTATTCAGTTTACCTCTGGGTTCAAATTAATTGAAGATGGTATAAGACTCTTTCCTCTAGCAGACTTGGGTTCTAAATGCCTGGATATGTCCTTGCCCTAAGCATTCAGCAGGCCCCACATGCCCGTGCCTCAGGGAGCCTCTCTCAGGTATCCTGCTTTCCTCAACCACAGTTGGCTGCTGCCTTTGTACTCAGCGTAAGGCTCAGAGTGCCCAGAGTGTCTCTCCCAGATCTTCAGCCCTGGCATCATACTCTATCAGACCCCTAATATCTGAACCTTCAAGGGGGTCTGTCTCAGCTCTCCTCACCTTCCTTAGCTATAGACTGCTACCTCCTTGTGCTCAGCGTAGGGTTTAGAGTTTCTGGAATGTTTCCTTCAGTCCTTCCATTCTGTCCTCAGACTTCGGTGGGCCTCACATGCTTGCATCTCATGGGGGTCTTTGTCACCTCTTTTGCTCCTATTCCAGCTACAGGTGACCACTTCTTCATACTTACTGAGGGCCTAGGGTACCTGGAGGCTTTCTCTTACATTTTCCATTCTTCTTTCAGATACCAGTGTGTCCATTATGCCTCGGTCTCAGGGGATTTTATCTCAGAAACCGTGGTCTGTCCCCAGTCTTCTTGTAAGCACATGGGGAAGGCCTATGGATTAAAGCTGGGAGGTGGGTGTAGACTCTGTTTTTGAGAAGCTTATGGATGCTGAACCATCAGCCTTAAAAGTTTATTGAAAGTTGTTAAATAAACTGTTGTGTTTTACCCATGTCAATGGCAGCTTCTTGCTTCTCCTTCGCTCAAGCAAGGATGAGATCAGCCACAGGTTTCTTTCTTTTCTTTTTTTTCCTAGGAGGGTGAGATAAAGCAAATTGTCTACTCAGGTTCTGAAGAATCGGAGACAGTAACCACTATTGAGTTTTACTTCTAATTTCAAGTATGGAGGTCAGTTAATAAAGAGGCTCAGACAAAGCAGCAAGAGAACGGAGATGCTGAGGGTAGCTCTCAGATCCTCTCTACGTCAGAGACGTGTGCTTAGTTCAGAGTAGACAGGGTCTCTAAGTAAAATATTGAGTTATTATCTCATATAGTGAGAGTGTTTAATCATGATACATCTCCATTTTATACTGTGGTTTATGTGCCATTTTCTAAGGAGCTGTGACTCATAAATCCATATATTATGGGTCAGTAATAATCCTTAACTAGTGATAAGAATATTTTATGTCAAGAATACTCCACAGAGAAGGACCCTTCTCCTATAAAATATAATTAGCCTATTCACTCGGAATTCTAGTTACTTTGTCAACAAGGATTAGACTAGATTACCCACCTTCTTTAATGTTTTCTATTATATCAGCATCTTCCTGGTAAAGGAAGTAAATGAATCACAGTTCAGCTGCTTTAATTTCCAGAGGGCTTTTTCTGGAGTCCTTAGTTCATTGTGATGATGGTGGTGGTTCTTCCTTTTCATTCTCAGCTGTTTGATGGCTTTAAAAATACTATCATTTGTGTTAAAGCAAACTAAATATTGCCTGAGATAGACTCCATACTTTTATATTTGAGTACTTGTGGATGAACTGTAACCTAGCTTAATAGCCAGACAAGATTGAAAACCTAACTTAGGAGTATGCGCCTGTAACAATAACTGAGTCTTGGCCAATCTCAGCGGCCAGACTTCAGCCACTCACAGACTGCTAAGTGTTCAAACTGTGTTCAAATAAGGGAAATGCCAAACTGTAACCTATCCAGCTGTTTCCGTACCTCACTGCCGACTTCTGTACGTCATTTCCCTTTTTTTGTCTAAAAATCTTCTTCCACCACATGGCTGTGCTGGAGTCTCTGTGAATCTGCCGTGATTCTGGGGCTGCCCGATTTGCGAATCATTCATTGCTCAATTAAACTCCTTTAAATTTAATTTGGTTGAAGTTTTTCTTTTATCATTTGTAAGTTATCCATTTCTTAGAGTGAGAGTGACATCATTTTGGATTTTCTACATTCTAAGCTGAAGTGTCTACATTTTAAGCTGAAGTGGTGCTTTAATATGGCTTTTGATGTCATTCAATTTGGAGAAAATTTCCTATATTACTTATTTTATAATATTGTTTTCTCCTTCTAGATTTCTTTTCATTGGATATTAATTTTTTTAGATTAATTCTCTAATTTTCTTGTGTTTCTTTTTTATTGTTCATCTCTTTTTTTGTTCCTTCAAGAGCTTCTTGATTGACTTGTTCAATTATTCTACTGAATTTATGTCAATTTAAAATGTATAATTTCAGAAAGTTCTTTCTTGTTTCCTGACTATTCCTTTTGTAGTATACTTTTCATATATCATGAGTTCATTTCTTTTATATCTCTCTGAGAAATTAATATTCTTATTCTAAAATCTTTTTCTGCCTTCTGTATTATCTGTCTTACCTATGTTTCTTTCTTTTCTGCTTGTTTTAGTTTCTTCATAATGAAGGTTTTGCTTAAGTGTCTAGTGATCCTTGTTGCCCACTCATATTTAAGAGTCAAGCAATAAAAAGCTCATTGGAATACTTTCCATTGGATAAGGGAACTCTGGTGACTCCCTCTGAAGGGTGATCAGGTATGAACAGCTTTTCTTTTGGGAGATTCCAAGATCCATTGTCTGTAAGGTCCTTTTGTAAGTGGTCAGTCTCTCTAGAGAAGAATTATCAACTCTTTGGTCTGAGAGGTGAGACCTGGCCCTTGGCATTAAGGTGAAATGGGAGCCGGTTACTCCCACTGTTTACTATGTATATTTTTGTTAGCTCTTGATCTTCTTATTTTCTGTGTTGTAAGTCTAGATCTCTCAGGTTAAAATTTTCAGCAAAAATTCCTCAACTCTGTGAGATGAAGAGGAGGTAATTGCCTGGATTCTTCAGTTTGATAAAAGAATGTGGCATTTAAACGATCTATATACTTTAAACCAATTCTTTCATTCATCCATGAGATTTACACTTCTATTTTTTATGTCTGCTACCTCTATGTCTCTTTGCTCAACTCACTAGAGGAAGATGCAATCTAAATACCTTTAGATGCTAAGTTAGTTACTACACCTTTATCCACTTTCCATCTTTTACAGCTCCATTGATATCAGGGATGATGTTGTCCCTTCCTTGTTCTTTTTTATTGTCCTATGGAACTATACTATTTATGTTCTGTACCTAACTGATCCTAGTTTTCTTTTAAGAACTTGAAATAGCATGACCGACACTGTCTTCATTAGAACGGAATGAACTACAATATCAATTTTTCACTGTTTTGGTTCATTTTGTTCAGAGATCACCATGTAATTTCAAGTTCTGGCAATGTGGTACCTTGGAGAAAATCTAATATTGGCACTTGTAGGTTACTATAGACATTTGTGTCTCAGTGGGCAGTGAGCTTGGTAGCAGTGGCCAAAATTTATTACTTGGGGACTCTGGAAGAGCAACCATCGTTTGGCATGACCCAAACTAGGCATATCCATTGTGATCTTTTCCCAAATACAAGGTTCTCACTATGGGCTCAGATGAGGAAGAGGCAGGATTTCCAGTTCTTAGCACCACAGTGCTCTAGAAATACTCTACGAGTGTGTGCCAAGTTGAAAGAAATCTTACTCCAGTAATTCCTGGATTTTTGCTGGCTCTATTTCTCAAAGAATCACCTTGTCCTATCTGAACCATCCAATAGGATCCAGATGGCATTCCCTTACCCTCTCTCTGTATAATTCCCCTATTACACACCTCCCTTTCAGTAGTCATTAAAACCAATGAAGTTGTTTTCCAAAGATTCTTCATCAGTTTTTTTAAGGAGAAAGAGTTTATTGAATATGGAACTTGCCATTGCTACATTGCTGCTACATTTGATTTTCCACTTGATAGCTATGTCAGCTCTTTGGGCAGCCTCATCTGTTGCCTTTTAAAAATATAAGTATTATATAAAAGAAAGTATGATATTAGTAGAAAACAACATTTAAAGAGGAAATGATGGAGAGAGAGAGGAAGTTGATGGGCATCAAAAGAATGGTGTCAGCAGTTTCATTCGAGAGTAGCATAATTAATGTCTTAAGCATTTGAGATCACACAAAGAATCCAAAAGAGAAAAATCTCTTATCCATTTTTCTTCCTCTTCCTCGGTTGGACACAAAATAATTCAGGAAGATTACTTCATAGTTTCTGGGTTAGGTTAGGATATAGGGGAAGAAATTTCAGTTATCATTTACTGTAACGGTGTTCAGGAAAAAAATTCTTAACAGCATTGCTGTCTCCAAAACTGCTAGAATTTCTAGGTTAAACAAGGCCTAAATATTTCAGGGCATTTCACCAGTGACAAATTGAAGAATATATCTATAGGTAAAACAATTCTGGTATTTTCTTTCAGAGAGAAGATAGTAACTAAATATCTGGATCACAAAGATCTGTTACTGTTTGTATGGGGAGAAAGTTTTTTTGATGTACTTTTGTTAAAGTAAAAATAAAAGTGCCTAGCTTCCTTCTCTTTTATAAAACAATATATTTAACTGACAAATCCAACAAGCAACTAAAGCAAAACCAAGCATAGATGAATCATAACAAGTATTTAGACTGTACTCCAAATAAAATTTCATGTCATCTCCATAAGAGTTTAGTCAGGAAAAAACTAAAAGCTGGCAATTTTACTGACATGTGCAACTCCAGGGGTCAGAAGCATAGCTATTCGTTTTGGAATCATCAGAGTCTTGCACAATGTTTGGAATACAGTAGGTGTTAATGAATGTTTGAATAAATAAATTGATAAATAAACTGGAAACAAAAATACCTGGAACGGACCATTATGAGATAGTGTGCTTCCCCACAGTGACAGTAGGAAAGCTCTCATAGTCCTCATGGCCAAGTGAGACCCTGATCATGCTGATGATCAGGGCCCAGGGTTCATTGTTTCCTGGCATTTGCCACTAGCTCCATCCATCAATGGGCTAGAGAGCACATGATCGCTCTCCAACTTGCCCTTCCAGCTTAATCCTTCGGTATCCCCGACATGAACCCTCTCCTTTGGTCAAACTGTTCTACTCATTGTTTTCTGAACACCTTAACTCGCATTCCTCTCTGTGCCTCTATTCACATTGAACTTGGAATGTAGTCCATTGCATTTCTGCTTATAATATTCTACCTATGTTAAATACCAAAATTCTTCTAGAAGACCTCTCACCCCCAGTCATCCTTATTTTAAGTAAGCCTGTCTTAGAGCACTTGTTATCTCTTCTACCACATAGCATTGATTATGGGCTCCCTTGTACTGTAGTTATTTCAGAAACTAAGGAATCTATCTCACATATCATTTTTCCCCTTCAGAAGCATTTAAATTTGATGAATTAACTGATTGATAAATTCAGCATCAAGTATTTATTATTTTTACCATGTAACATGCAGGCATCATGAAGAATGCAAAAGTAATTTGAATAATGATTATAGTCTACCAAGGGAGATAGGACACATAAAAGTTGCTGCAGTACAAAGTAAATAGTTAAAAAAATAATGACCCATATAAAACATTACAGGGTTAAGAGTGCTGATTCCAGGTTTGGGGATAACACAAAAGTTTAATTAAAGAGGTGTTATTTTTGCTGGTTTTCAATGAAGAACAGGATAAAGACATGGAGAAGAGCATTCCAGGAAAAAGAAACACTTAAACCAACTGTGGGTCTGGAGTAGGGAAGTGCTAGAATTTTTGGGAATAGAGAGCGAGAGAGTGGTTCAATTTGATTTAGGTCTTGGATATTTGATGAAGTGTTTTAGGAAATAAAGGTAGAAAAATAGTCTGGGGTATATTATACAATAAGAAGTTGTGACTTTTTTCTGCAGCCAAAGGCATTTGAGAAGGAAGTTATGAAGTTGTGTTTGATCAGAGCTGTACCTTCAGATTAGATTAGCATAAGTGAGAATATGCTTCAGAGAAAGAGAGGTACCAAAGGAGGAGTGGATTGCTCCAGTCTATACAGAAGTAACAAGAACAGGATAGTGGGAGTGGGAATTAAGAGGAGAGTGTAGTTTTAAATAGAAAATCCAGATCTGATCAGCTAAATTGGGCATCAGAGTCAGACTTTAATCCTGAGCGACTGTGTATGATTTGTTATAAAATAAACTGCAGAATACAGAATAAAATACATTTGTAAGGCAAAGTCTTACACTCAGTCATTGACAGAGTGAGGGTGAAGCATTATAGGGAAACCTAGGTGAACATGTCTCCCGTAGCAAAAAAAAATGTGGCAGAGACTGGAGGGCTGGAGATAGAGGGGTTGGGAACCATATTTCTAAAAGTCATAATTGAAGTCTTGATATTGAATGTCAAGGGAGAGAGTATAAACAAGAATAGGGAAGGGTTCCAAAGGCTTATCCCCAAGGAAAGCCTGAACTTAGGGGGTCAGCAGGAGCAGAAAGGGGAGCCTGATAAGTAGGCAGCGATCAGGTTGTAGATGTAGGAGGAACACCAAAAGAGTGTTGTGTTATAAATGCAACAGAAGAGGAGATTTTCAAGAAAGGGTTATCTGTTACGTTAAATGTTGCAGAGCTGTAAAGGTGAAAGGGAATTTGGCTTGTTACTACATAATCAGATAATGATTTCTGATAGTCTAGCTTCAGTAAATTAGTAGAAGGCAAATGCCAGATTACATGGATTTAAGAATGAGTGGGAAATAAAGGAGTGGAGGCTGCAAAGTATTTGGAAAAGTTTGATGATAAGGGGAGACTCAGTAAGGTAGTGATAAGGGTAAAGAGACCCAGGACAACATTTCAAGAAGGGAGGACGATCCCCTCACCTTTTTGTGTGTGTTTGTTTTGTTTTGAGAATGGAGAGACTATTGACAGGCTTACCTGAAGGTGAAGATGCAAGAGACAAGAGTCAGCTGAAGACTGTCAGAGGGCTCTCTCATAAAGATTTCTATGGCTGTCTACACCAGAACACACAAAAAATAATCATCACAGCAAGTGTTTTCCTTTTACATTATTGAACAAAACACTTAATAGTAGTATTTTGAGATCTTAATTATGAACAGATAAATTAGAAGATGAAGTAACTCACCATATTAAGGATTACAAAAGAATTGTTCAGATAAAGGTTAATTTCTCAAGGGTTTCTTCACAGATCATTAAATGCTCAATAGTGTGAAAAACTAAAAGCTATAGTATTCCAATCCAATGCTGATAAAATATCACCAGAAATTAAGATAAAACAAACCGAAACTACAGAGCTAAAAGGGATATTTATATTTTGTGATTTAAAGTTCACATTTAAAATATGAATTTTTTATTCGTATTTACCACTTTACCAAAATTTTTAATTCATATTTATTCACTTTACCAAAAAGGAAGCTAAATCACCCTTCTGTTCTATTTAATATAAAATACCTGGGACCCTGAATGTGACCAGCTACTCACTTTGTGCCTGCTGGGAAAGCCCCATCAGAAAAGTCATTTGGATCACCTGAGTGGGCTACCAGGCAGCATGAAGATGAATCATCACTGTAGAAAGTTCTGAATGCATGCTGTCTTCAAGAAAATTAATTATGCATCTGTAGTATTCATTTTTACTGTATAATGCTATATGAAAAATGTTGTATAAGATAAAAAAACCCTTAAGTTCTATAACCATTTTTAGCACAACAAAGGTGATATAGCACCTATTTAGAGAGAGCACTCTGGTGTTTCAATTATTGTACACACTGCTGTAGGTGCTTTCAGGGCTTAGTAACTATATAGGTCTAAAGTATTAGACAGGGGCAAGAAAATTCTTAGAATGAAAGTAGAGGGTATTTTCATATATTTGACCTCTGAAGAGTTGCAGAGGGACCCAGTCAAGTATTCATTTCAGTTTTGACCAGCACTTACATTTGAGGAAATTATCCAGAGCTGGAAAAATAACCACTCAAAAGGAATAGATGGAATAATGCACAGCATTCACACAGGGCCAGGATTAGTATCTGATCCCACTAGCTAGACTGGAAAATGTTATAATTTACAGGACGCTGGGTAGACTATTTAAAGATTCTTGCCTTTACAGTGAACAATAATGCCCTAAATAAAACATGGCTCTGATCCTGCCTAACAAATTTTAAAAGCAAGACCT
Organism: Hylobates moloch; assembly: GCF_009828535.3. NCBI lineage: Eukaryota > Metazoa > Chordata > Mammalia > Primates > Hylobatidae > Hylobates > Hylobates moloch. The sequence goes on along the minus strand of NW_026652279.1, from coordinate 59,750,019 downwards.
AAAAGGATTGAACTGTTTTGAAGTATTTTAATTGCATCTGAGAACAAAGCTCAAGAATCTTTTTGCAGCTCAAAAATATTCTGCATTCAGCAGGTAAAATTACAACATCTGACATCCCATCAAAAATTATCAGGCATGCAAAGTAGGAACTTATGACCTGTAATGAAAAAAAAATCAATCAATTGAAACCAATCCAGAACTGGTATAGGTGTGAGAATTAGCACATAAGTCATTTAAACGGTTATTATAACTATGTTGTATGTTCAACAAGATAAGTAGGGACATGGAAGACAAAAAAAGACCCAAATCAACTTATAGAGATGAAAACTGGCCAGGTGCTGTGGCTCATGCCTGTAATCCCAGTGCTTTGGGAGGTTGAGGCGGGAGGATCCCTTGAGCTCAGGAGTTTGAGGCAGTGGAGAGTGATGACTGTGCCACGGCACTCCAGCCTGGGTGACAAGCAAGATTCTATCTCTAAAACAAAAACCAATGCAGATGAAAATTACAATGTTTGAGATAACACTGGATGGGATTAATGGCAGATTGGACATTGCAGAAAAAATAATGAACTTGAAGACATAGCAATAGAAACAATTCAAAAGTAAACACAGAGAAAAAGGAACAAAAAAATAAATAGTGTAATCAGTGAGCTGTGGAACAACTTCAAGTAGCTTAATATAGCTGTAACTGTAGTTCCTTAAAAAATACAGAAAAGTATTTTAAAAATGATGTTGTAAGCTTCCCAAATTTAGTGAATTATAAACCCACAGATCCAAGAAGTACAATGAAACCCCAAACCAAGCAATTGGAAGAAAACTGCACAAAGCAGATTATTATTAAATTGTTTAAAAATATTGATAAAGAGAAAGTCTTACAGGCATGAAGAAAAAGAAGACACATTATGTACAGAGGAACAAATATAAAGACGAGAGGAGACTTTTCACCAGAAACAACGCAAGTGAGGAGACAGTGACTCAACATCTTCAAGTGCCAAAAAGAAAAACTATCACATAGAATTATATACCCAGTGAAAATATCCTTGAGAAACAGGATAAAATAAGGACATTTTTAGACATACAAAAGTCTGAATTATTCATCATTAGCAGAGTCACACTACAAGAAATGTGAAAGGAATTTGTACAATCAGAAGGAAAAAGACATCAGATAGAAATATTGATCTACACAAGAAATGAAGAACATAAAATGGTAACTACATGAGTAAATACATATTTTTCTTATTCTTTAAATATTTTAAAAGAAAATTAAATATTAAAAGAAAACAATGACAATGTAGTGTATGGTTTGTATTAAACATATGGTGGTAGGCAAAATTCTAAAAATGTTTCCCAAGATTCCATTCCCTAATCCCCAGAACCATTGAATCTGATGATAATATCATTCCTGTGATTATGTTATATTCTACAGCACAGCTGAGTTTAAGATAGGGAGGTTATCCAGGTGGACCTGACTAACCATATGAGTCCTTTTAAACAGAGCTTTCTCCATTTGTTAGCAGAAGGGGAAGGCAGAGGTATTGAATACTTCAATATTGAATACCACAAGAAAGACTGGATGCATTGATCTGTTTGTAGATAAAAGGGTTCAAGTGCAAGGACCAGAGAGTGGCTGCAATGACCTGAAAGTAAACCCTGGTCAACAGTCAACTAGGAAATGGGAACTTGAGTTCTAAAACCATAAGGAACTATAGTCTGTTAATAACAGAAATGAGCTTGCAGCAAGACCCATGCTCGAGATGAGAATACAGCTGGCTGATATCTTGATTTCAACATTGTGAGAACCTGAGCAGAAAATCCAGCGAGGTCATTCCAGACTTACAGAAGTCTGAGATAATAAATGGGTGTTACATTAAGCCTCTAAGTTTATGGTAATTTATTATGCAGAAAACCAAAGAGAAAACTGACATAGACAAGTAATAGACATATGTAGAAGTAAAATTTATGACAAAAATAACACAGAGGCTGAAATTGGCAAAATAAAAGTGCACTGTTGAAGCAATCTTATAGTATATGTAAGCTGTATATTATCACTTGAAGGTAATCTGTGATATGTTAAAGACGTACACTGTAAACTGTAAAGCAAATACTAAAATAATAAATTATTATTGTTAATATTGCCAATAAAGGAGACAAGATGGAATCATAAAAATATTCAGTTAATTCAGAATAAGGTGGAAAATAAACAAGAGAGCATAGATCATATGCGAAAAATAGAAAGAAGTATCAAGATAGTAAGTTTATATCTAACCATATCAATAGTTAACACTAGTTGTAAATGGACTAAACACCCCAATTAAAAGGCAGATATTTTCACATTATATATGTATATGCTGGTTAAGAGAAATGCATCTTAAATATAAAGACACAAGAAGGTCAAAAATAAAAGGAAAGAAAAAAATATATTGACAACAGTCAAAAGGAAGCTGGAGTGGCTATATTAATAATAGACAAAGTAGATTTCAGATTTTATCCTGAGATAAAGTAAGGTTACTTTATACTAATGATGTCAATTTACTAGAAGAAAAGAACATTCCTGAATATTCATACCCTCAATAACAGAGCATCAAAATACTGGAATCCAAAACCGATAGAACTGCAAGAACAAATAGACATATCCACAATTGTAATCAGATATTTCAGGATCATTCTCTCCACAATTGATAGAACAAGGAGACAGAAAATCAGTAAAAATACAAGAAACTTGGACAAAACAATCAACCAAATGACTTAATTCATATCAAGAAGTATTTATACAGAACTTCACCCGACAAAGCAGCATAGACATTTACTTTCAAGTGTATATAGAATATTTACAAAGATCGTATTCTGGGCCACAAAACATATCTCAATAAATTTAAAAAGAATTAAAGTTTTACAAAGTCTGTTCTCTGGCTACAATGAAATTAAATTAGAAATCAATAACAGAATGATTTTCTGGCAAATCCTCAAATATTTGGAAACTAAATAAGACACTTCTAAATTGCCCATTGGGTCAAAGAAATGATCAAAAGGGATCAAGCTTGATGAGTCAGTAGGAAAAAATATAAAAAAAGAGAGATAGAAAGGGAAATTAGAAAGTACTATGAACTGAATGAAAATGAAATTACAACATGAAAACGGTGGGATGTTGATAAATCAGAAATCATAAAAAATTTAAAGCACTAAGCAAAGAAATTAAAAACATTCAGTTTGGAAAGGAGGAAGCGAAACCATCTTTATTCATAGACAATATAATCTTCCATGCAGAGAATCCAATGGAATCTACAAAAAGCTGTAAGAACTGAGTTAGCAAGATCACAGGATACATTAGTATGCAAACATCAGTTGTATTTGTATATACTAACAATGAACATGAGAAATTAAAAAATCATTTAAAATAGCTTCAAAAGTATGAAGACACTGCTGTATTTGATAAAAGGTGAGCAAGATCTGTTTACTGAAATCTAAAAAATATTACTGGGAAAAACTCAACAATGGAGAGATATACAATGTTCATGTGTCAGAAGAATCAATGTTGCTATAAGGTCATTTCTCCCCAAATTGATCTAAAGATTTAATGCAATCCCAGTCAAAATTCTCACAGGCTTTTATATATGAATTGCCAGCTAATTTAAAAATTCAAATAAAAAATGCAAAAGATCTAAAATAACCAAAACAGCTTTATAAATTACATATAGACATTATAAATGACAGTAACTAAGACAGTGTGATATTGGTATGGACGAATGAATGGACAAATGGACAAATGGATAAACATAATAAAGAGCCCAAAATTAGACATATTTAGAGATAACTGACTTTTTTTTAAAAAGATGCCAAAGCAATAGAGTGGAGAAAGGATGGACTTCTCCACAAATGGTGGCGGAACAGTTGGATATTCATAAGCAAAACAAGAACTTTGATTTATATCTTGCACTATATCTAAAACTTGACTCAAAATGGGCTATAGATCTAAATGAAAGAACTGAAATTATAAAACTTTTAGAAAAAACATAAGAGAAAATCTTTTTAACCCTAGATTAGGCAAAGATTTTTAAGATATGGCACTCAAAGCTCAATCTATAAAAATAAATTTATAAATCAGACTTAATCAAAATTAAAAGCCTTTCTTGAAAGACACTGGTAAGAGAACAAATAAACAAGCCACAGCTTGGCAGAAAATATTTGCAAGTCATAGCTGATAACAGACTTGTATCAAGAATATTTAAAGATCTCTAAAAATCCAACAATCAAAAAACACCCGATGAAAATTGGAAAGATTTCAACTGACACTTCACCTAAGAAGATCTATAGAGAGCAAATAAGTATATGAAAAGATGTTCAACATCATTTGTTATTGAGAAATGAAAATTAAAGTAACTGACCATAACAGGTGTTGGTGAGGATATGGAGGAACTATAACTCTCTTATGCTGCTGATGACTATATAAAATGATGTAACCTCTATGGAAGACAGTGGGATAAGCTGAATAGTGGCCCCTCAAAGAGGTTTATATCCTAATCCCTGGAGTCTGTGAATCTGTTATCTTATGTGGTAAAAGGAACTTTGCAGATGTGATTAAATGAAAAATTTTGAAAATTCCAGAGATTATCCTGAATTACTCAGGTGACATCAATGCAATCACAAGCATCCTTAGAAGAGGGAGATAGGAGAATCAGAGTCAGTAGCAGGAGGTGTGAACACAGAAGTATGAGGTTAGAATGTCCTGAGGAATGGGCCATAATCTAAGGAATGCAGGCAGACTGGAAGTTAAGGAAAGCAAAAGAATTCGCCCCTGAAGCCTCCAGAAAGAACATAGCCTGGGTGACGTCTTGATTTTAGACTTTTGACCTCTAGAGCTGTAAGAGACAAACTGGTGTTGTTTAAAGCTGCTCAGTTTGTGGCAATTTGTCACAGCAATGTTAGGACTGGCAGATTCTTAAACTGTTAAATATACAAGTATCCTAGTCCCTCTACTCCCAGATATTTATGTTAGAAAAATGAAAGCATATGCCTATTCAAAAACTTGTATATGAATGTTTGTAGCAGCTTCATTGGTGTAACTGCCAAAACCTGGAAACTAGCCAAATGTCACAGGTGAGTAGTTAAAGAAATCATGACATATTCATAAAATGGGATATTATCAAGCAATAAAAAAGAATGAATTATTGATAGACACAACAACGTGGATTACTCAGAATTATTACACTGATTAAAGAAGCCGGAGAAAAGAGTACAGTATAATTCCACTTTAAAAAATTCTGGAAAATGTAAACTGCAGTGACAGATCAGTATTTGCTTAGAAATGGGGAAGGGTGAGAGAATAGCAAAGAGTGGAAGGGAAGAATTACAGAAGATCATGAGGAAACATTTTGGGGGTGATGGATATGCTCATTGTCTTGATTGTGGTGATGGTTTTATAGGAATATACATCATCAAAACTTATCAAAGTGTATGCTTAAAATATGTGAATTCATTGTATGTGAATTATACCTAAAACAAAAACAATGACAAAGCATACATACCTTTACAACAAAGGTTGTTATGAAGCTTAAATGAGCTATTATGCATATAACACTTGCTAAAATTCCTGACACAGAGTAAGCATTAAATGAAGTCCAGCTGTTATTATTTTTTAGTTCAGAGGAGGAAGTGCTAAAGCAGCAATTGTGAATTACCAATAGTCTTTTGAGAGAAATGTCAAGTCGAATTTCCTCACAGTAGATATGGGAAAAAAATGAGGAACAGATATCAAATTTAGAATTTTATTAAATGTATTGCACAAAGATATGTTGCAATAAGAGTGTGGCTTGATGATACTCTTTCTATTTTAGCGTAGGAGCTGTGAAATTCTTTCTTGTTCTTGGTATATAAAGTTTGCTTACTGAGCGGCAAGGGTTCTATCATATTCTTCTTGGACACAGTAGCTGCTTAGCAAATACCAGTCAGATTGAACAGAATTAATAGTCGTCTCTGTCTTTCTAATCCAGGAACCTGAAATTCATGGCCACATGTGCTATGTAGTTAATTAACCTCAAAACAATTTTGGAGATTCCTTGCCTCGAGACACTTATTTTTCCCTGATGTAAAATATTTAGGTAATGATAGACATGAAAGAGTGACTTACGGAAAGAACATACCTGGGGAACTCCAGAAACTGTAGGGGGAAGTGTCTAGGAGAGGTGAGGTTGGATTTGGCTGGGTTTGGCAGGGTACTTTCATTTCTCATGGTTTCCACATGTTCTTTCCTGAGTGGAGTAGACTCTTCATCAGCCAACAGATATTTGTATCTTCTTCTCTAGCTTTTGTTCTTGCTAGGGGTAGGAGTTGGGTACTGCTGTGTGGAATGACAATTACTTCTTCCACATTGTGCCTACTCTGAAATTTGTCTCTCACATGGCACTAAGTAACTCCATGCTGGTTGCATGATAGGCCATAGAAAGGTTTAACAGCCACACTTGGTTTCTCCTCCGCAGCTAGTTTTATCACAGAACATTATCACTTTGAGAGCATATTACTTAATCAATAAAATCCCAAAGTATAATCGTTTGTAACTGGTCAAGTTTACCATCTCAGTGAGGGTAGGATTGTAAATCTTTAGTGTTCTTCAGGATTGACTGAAGAACTTGCCCATCACAACATAGATCTTAATCTGCGGTATAGATCTTAATTAAAAAAAAGTTTTCTCATTATAAAGGCACTACATGAAGAAGACACTTTTTATATATAATTAACATATGAAAGATGCTCATTCTCATTAATAATCAAGGGAATGCAGATCAAAATCATAATGAGACGTGACAAAGTTGACAAAAATTTTAATCAAGTGTTGGTGAGGATATGGAGTAAAAAGAACTTTAATATATTGCAAGTGGGAGTATGAACTGATACAGTCACTGTGAAAACAGTTTGGTATGCCTGGGAAAACTGAACTTGTGTGTGCTCTATGACATAGCAATTTCACGGGAAACTCTTCTTGCATGTGTGTACCAGGACATAACAAATTACAAAAACCCGTACATGGAGAAGTCAATTGAAGTATGTTCATAAAAGGAAATACTACAAAGCAGCAAAAATACATGAATTGCAGCTACATGCATCAACATGAATAAATCTCCAAAATATAAAGTTGCGAGAAAGAAGGACATGGAAGAATACATAAGTAGATGCTAAACTCCATTTTGAACATGTTAAATGTGAAGTGCTTACTGAACATCCTTGTGGAAATATCCAGGTTACGGGTGGAAATGTGGATCGGAAGCTCAAGATTCAGGTAATAGATATGGGCAGTATTTAATGAAGCAAGAACTGAAGCCATGAGTGAGATGGCAAAAGAGATAGAGGTAAGGTGGGTGATGGTAACCACTCTAATGAACTTCTGAGTTTAGCGAGTGGAATGATCAAATAGAAAAGGAGAGGTTAGGTAGGAAAAAGACATTGTGGTGTCAGAGGCTGAGGGCAGTTAGGACCAGCTACATAATGTGCGGGGCCTTGAGCAAAATAAAATTGTGGGGCTTGTTAAAAACTTATTAGGAATTTCAAAATGGAAACAGGAGAGGCTTAAACCAAACACGAAGTTTTTCTAAGCCTGGGGCCCTGGGTTATTGCAGAGATTGCACATCTGTGAAGCTGGTCCCGGGAAGAATTTTGGGAAGCAGCAATCAATGGGGTGAAATATGTCAGAGGGATTGAGAAAGAAGAAGAAGGAAAAAAAATGTGAACCCTTAAATCCTTTTTGCCCTTCTGATTATGGATGTAATATTCATTACAGAAAATGTAGAAAATATAAAAATGTATCAAAATATCCCTAATTTTATACTCTTAACAAATAACCCTTAATCTTTACTGTCTAACCTTTACTGTTTTTGTGATTTTTTTCCCCCATTCACTTTCTGAACAGACACACACCTGCATATCAACATTTTAATTGGCACTGTACTCTATTGATAATTTTGTTACTTTTTAAAATTTAACAATTCATCATAGGGATTTCCCCATGTCCTGAAATGTTCTTGGTGAAAATGATTATTAATTAAAAAAACTAGATGATGAGTTGGTCATTGGTGACTTTGGAGAGGCTGACTTTTTTAGTCAAATGCCACATAAGTGAAGAATAAATGAAAGTTGAAGTGGAGGCATCAAGTATAGACACTTTTAAGAAGTTTGATGGTTGCAAAAGATACAGGAAACGTGGTACCTCATGGAAGTAGAATGGTTAAGGAAACTTTGTATGAGTGTAGGAAACCCGAATGTAATTGCAGGCTGAGAAATAATGCCAGAGAGGAAGAGATGAATGTGATGACTGATGGAACACATTCTTGGAAGGGTTGGGAAGAGAGTGGACAATGTAGTAGCAGGACAGAAATGCCCTCTTCTGAAAAGGAGTAAAGTAAAGAATGGACTGCATGTGCTAAAATTACAGAAAAGAAAAGATAATTAAATTTGCATCATGTAGAACATTATTAGGAAACTGGAAGACGATGGAGAGGGTAGACTTTGAGGTTACTTGTAACACTTTGCTAGGGCAAAATTGATAGAGGCTCATCCAGAGATAAGTTTGAAAATTGTGAACAGCAGTGAGAGCCCTACTGAGGCTAGAGAAGGATGATTTTGGAATGAAAAAAAGTGACCCGGGTTCAAGATTTTCTTTGGTAATATTGAGCAGCATATACTGGGTACTAATGGGAGTAATCTTCAAGTTGTTCACTGTCAGAACCAAGAGTGGGTAAGGAAGCATGTCAAGGAGGAAGTGAGGTAATGAAGGAAATTGAGGGATGAACAGGTTGAAGGCTATGACTTAGCAGCAGTTCCAGTAGATGTGAGAGAAGAAGGATACGTTATGGTCAAAGAAGGAAAATTTAGAGTTAAAAAATCTCATAAAGAAGCAATTCTGCAGTGTCAGATGCAAGGGCAAATTTTGGATGGGTACATAAGTGAGGGGTGCAGAGGTGGTGTAAGAAGGTTGAGTTGGAGCATGAAGGGGCCATCTGTACGGATATTGAGATTAACAAGGTGTTGCCATGGAATGAGTTGGGAGATTTTAAGCCAAAGGCAAAACTATCAAAGAAGACACTGAAGGGCCCAGACATGGATTGAAAACAGCAACAAGGAAGGAGCAAGGGCCTAGGGAAGGATGTTTCAAAAGGCCAGGCATTGCTGAGAGCTCATGGTAGAATGGTGGTATGGAAGTGGCTGGGAAGAGATAAGAGTATATTGCCTCCTAAGTAATGATAATTCTTAGGAGTGGCAGGAGTAGACAACACTGGGGAGTTTTGATCTACTGTCAGGTCAAGGTGAGGGGAAGAATAATCCAAGAGGAGCTTGAGGATGTAGGTAAGCTTGTTCACAGTCAGTTGGATTCTACAGGCCACAATGTTGGGTTTTGGCCTACACATCTGGTGTCTACTGGGAGTCCATGTACCCATATCTATCTCTGACCTCTGGTTTACAGCACCCCTACTATATCACCATTAAATACTCTCTTCAATTAATATTCCTCAAGTCTTCAAAGTCTCCCATTTTTTACAGCATTCCTGTTAGTTTGAGGAGTGACAAGAAAGATTCTACAGAGACTGCCAGACGTGTTAGATGGGTTGGCCAGAATAACAGATTAAGTCACTGTTGAATCCGGAAGAGGAAAGGATAGTAACAAGCAATAAGAATGAGGAACTCAAAACAAGTGTCTGGTTGGTGAAGAGCATAGATGAGTCCAGCACTCTCATGTTTTGTCTTTGCTTCTCCCTTTAAAGTATCTGTGCAGTATAGACAAGAGTCAAACTGAAAACAAGGTTTTCTTAAGTGCTTTGTGGAATGTGGCTACTGTCTTTGATGTTCATGAGAAATCAGAACTTTTAGTAATAGCAATTGAAAGCCAGACATACCAAAGTAAGGAGAATGAAATTTTTGAATAGATGTTAATGTTTATGTTGGCTTTACCTTTAAGCACATACGTTATCCATCAATGTTTGAATTGTAGGCTGTCACTCTTTATATATGTATGTCCTTTGTTCTCTTATTCCAGGGTGCTTTGAGCATGTTCTATAATTTTTTTTCCAGCAACTCTATGCAGCCTAGGAACAAGGATGGAGAAATTAGATGCAGAAATGTAATAAGTCTTGAGGATTAGTAAAGGTACTACCTCTTTCTATTTAAAAGAAGCTTAGATTTATGGTTTGAGTAATTTTTAAAGTATGACATTTTAAACTCCATACATTTTTATTAGGTTGTAAAGTCTACTTTATGTCACCAGATAACAATGTCTCGAAACATGGAACCACTAAAAGATTACGTGGTGTATGAAGCACAAATTGTGGAATTCATAGGTACATGTGATTTGGCATAGGTGCCATAACAAGATAAAGTTATTTGACAGCTTTTCCAATGAAATAGTAAACAATGAACACTATCCCTCCATATACCAAATAAAAGTCTAACTGATTAATGCATTTCATATATATTTTTTACAGTGCAGACAAATAGGATTTATATAATTTTGTCAATAAAAGACAGATTTAAGCCAGTTATCAGTCTTCAAGTGTTTGTGATGGATTATTATGTGACAGACATTGAGACGGAAAAGAATCTATTCTTGTTTCTAGAGAAATTCTAACTAGAGGGACAGTGCACACAGGCACACACACCAATCAAACATTGACTTGAGAGAGGAAAAATGATTCATTAGAGACCCCCTACAAGATGATCTATTTACTCACTGGGTTCTAAGAAACTGAAGCAAATGAATCTTTCAGAGATTTCTGTTGCATTTTGATTGTCTAAGAGGCCTAGTTTACTGAATTTATTTTCTCATATTATTATTATTATTGTTATTAATTTTAAAGTTGACCATTTTTACCTTCATTTATAAATGATACTTGTTATGGTAAGCAATCATGAAGTCAAAGATTCTTAGAGCAAACAGTCTCTGGAGGCCACATAGTTCTAGAAATGAGGGCATTGAATCCCAGAGAGGTGACGGGTCTAGGCCAAGGCCTCATAGCTCTGTTAGTTGACAGTAGAGGCAGAACTTCTGCAGGGATACTTAGCAGCACTGAAGGTGTTGGTCACTAGGCTGTACCTAGTGCAGGGATGTGGGGATTTGTGCTTCTCTGACTATAGAAGAAAGAGTGGGGAAAAAGGGAAATTAAACCCTATCCTTCAGTTAACTAGAGAAGGGAAACTAGAAATTGATGAGAAGAGCAAGTATCAAAAAGATGCTAAGAAAGCCTGAATCTCTAGATCCTTGATTTGGTCATAATTCCAAAGAAAGGACTTAAATGTATTGAATTTGAGGGAGTTATTAAGATTTGGTGTTGACACTATAAGTTAAGTATTAATGAAAAAGTTACCGAGTATTGCATTTTAATATTCGTTTTTTCTTTTAAATTGCTAGCCAGAAATCACCTTTGAAATACGTGTTCTGTATAATAATTAACCATTTATTTTAAAATAGAGCTCTGTTTTATTGTACCAGATAAGGAAGCACACTTATTTCCATCTCAGTAAACTGTACCTGAAATATGGTTAGTGAACTGAAAATCAAGACCATTATTTCATCTTGCTGGGATATTTTTGGAGCTAATTATCAACAAGTCTTATAATTTTAGGTTGTCACATTTGATATCCATGATATCTAGGTCTCTATGGAAGCTATGGAAGTTCTTGATAAATGGGTTAAGTAGCATAGAGATAAGAATGAGCCCTGTGTCAAGCCACTAGGCAGCTAACTCATGTGGGCACAGATTCAGAGCCTGGGGAGTTTAGTCATTCAATTCTATGTTAAACCACTGAACGCCACTAGCATTTAGCCTCTACTTCTTCACTGGTATTCATGGAGATTATGAAAGATGAAATGTCTCATAAACTCCAAATACACAATAGTTATGGAGTTCTGTTCTTAAACTTAGTTGAATTCTCAAAAATGGAAATGAACTCAGCCTCATATAATGTGTTCTTAGTGCATCCATGATGTCTTCTAGTGACCTATCATTTCCCCTGAAGTTCACAAGCTATCTGTTTATTAATGTCGTGAATAATATTTTATTTCTTTTTCTGTTTTTCTAGACACAGGGTCTCGCTGTGTTGTTCAGGCTGGTCTTCAACTCCTGGACTCAACTGATCTGCCCACCATGGCCTCTCAAAGTGGTGGGATTACAGGCGTGAGACATTGTGCTCAGCCTGCCTTTGATAATATTTTCATTATTTGAGTTTGTGAAATCTAACTTCATTCTTCTTTTGAAAATGGAGACCTTAATTTGCTTTTTGTCAGTTATCTGGCACAGCTAGCCTTCTCTGCATTTCTTTAAAGGTTCTTGAGATTCTTTCCCATCTCACTCTCTCAAAGAAAATAAGTATAAGTGAATTACCAATAAGTACAAAGAACATTTAATTTAAACTTGCATGTTTCTAATGGGAATTACCATTTCCAAAACAATGAGTGTGTGTGACTGTGTGTTTACGTTCATGTCAGCATAAATATGTGTTTATGTTGGAGAAGAGGTTACAGCAGGGGAAGGTACCAGTGGTTTACTTTTATTCTCCTGTGGTGTCTGAGGACCAGGAAAGTGTTAGAGAAACAAGCCTCCATGAACGCGACATGTGGAGTTAGAACCTCACTATGTTGAGCTTGCTTTTCACTTTGTTTTCTACCTCTAGTTCTTATTGGCCGGAGTATAGGCTTTTAATGGGGAAGACTTACAGACCGAAATAAATCAAGAATCTGCTGCCTTCACAGAACTCCTTTCTACATTGCAAATCCTTGAGCATGTTGACTTCAAGACCAATTAAAACAAAACCAAATTAAATAAACAAAAACAGCTCCAAACAACAATGGTTATTTCAGACCACAGAGGGGTAAATAAAAGCTTGAATGCTTAAAACCATTGGTTTTGATAAAAGTTATTAAAATTGATGATGCCTCTGCCAAAAATTCACAGTGCCATTGGCTAATATGGCTTTCCCCCCAATTAAAGCTTTCATCTTTTAATGATCTATGAATAGACAAGACCACATAGTTTATACTTGTTGAAAATGCTGCCACATTCCTCCTTTTTTTTTTTTTTTTGACAAGGTCCTGCTCTGTGGCCCAGGCTGGAGTGCAGTGGTATGACCATAGCTCACTGCAGCCTCGAACTCCTAGGCTCATGAGTTTTCTTCATCAGCCTCCAGAGTAGCTAGGACTACAGGCCCACAGTAGCACACCAGGCTAATTTTTAAGTTTTTTTTTTTTCTAGAGACAATGTCTCACTATGGTGCCCAGGCTGGTCTTGAACTCTTGGCCCCAAGATATCCTCACCTCAGCCCTCAGCCTCCCAAAGTGTTGGGATTATAGTCATGAACCACCATGCTTGGCCCCATATTTCTTTTTTCTTTCTTTCTTTCTTTCTTTTTTTTTTTTTACCTTTGTAAGCTTGACATTGTAAAGATTCTTCTAAATTAAGCTATGAGGTTTGCTATTTTGGGCACCCTTCTCGGCAAGCCCATGCCTTGTGACATTACTTCTGCTCTGTTTACCAATAGTGTATGTCAGGGCTGCTGGCTGTGGCAAACTCAGCCACAAGAGAAGAAGCTGAGAGAACTTTATCTCTCTCACTTGAAGGCACTAACATACTGAAAGGGGAATCTGGAAGATCCGGTGGTCATAAGACATATTATTTATGCATGGTAACTTCTGTCCTAATGAAGTTTAGCAACTAAGATTGTTTCTGGTTTCAGTCTGAAAGAAGGTTCCTATTCATGAAGTACTTCTTGTGTGAAACGGCACACAGTCATCATTTACTTCACAGCTGAACTTTGGTATGAGCTGCTTAACTGCTTTCTTTGACAATAGTTTTTAACCTATTTGCATATTTCCATCAGATTAATCTTTCCAAATCATGGTTCTGATTGTCAGGATAATGACGTATCTACAACTCCTGCCGAAGATAGAATTTCCCTCCTTCCTTCCCTCCTTCTCTCCTTCCTTCCTTCCTTCCTTCCTGTCTTTTCTTTCTTTTCTTTCTTTCTCGGAGTCTCGCTTCTTTGCCTAGGCTGGAGTGCAGTGGTGTGATCTCAGCTCACTCACCTCCACCTGCCAGGTTCAAGTGATTCTCCCACTTCAGCCTCTCAAGTAGCTGGGACTACAGGTGCATGCCACCATGCCTGGCTAATTTTTGTATTTTTAATAGAGATGAGGGTTTCACCATGTTGGCTAGGTTGGTCCTAAACTCTTGATCTCAAGTGATCTGTCTGCCTTGGCCTCTCAAAGTGCTGGGATTACAGTCTTGAGCCACCGTTCCAGGCAGAATTTGCTTTCTATCTGGAAGAGTGAAGGAAAAAAAATCATATTTCTACTTTATCATCATTGAATATTTTCTTCATTGGAAAAAGCCTTACAGATAAATATTACCCCTTGGTAAATAAAGCAATTGCCATTATAATAGATCTTGGGGAGAGGGATATCCAAACTAATACTCAATTTACGAGGTAATCTCAAATTTTGTTCAGTTGACATTTGTTGAAATTATTTTACTATTGTCTACTTCATGTTTTGAGTTCTGGCACAGAGGAATCACAGTATAAACACAATGTAGATTATATGTACAACTGAACAACAGATGCTAGGTAAACTTGTATTTTCAACATTCCTTAAAGTTATCCTGAGATAACCATTTTTTAAAAATTAAAACTATTATAGTATGTAGTCTATTCACTTGTGACATAGAGAGCTAGTGCTTACCAAACATTGTATGTGTTTCCATTTATTTCCTAGCCTCTTTTGCCTTTCAGTTGGGGCCACATACCTAGTTGTGGCCAGTGAATAATAAGTGGAAGAGGGGGCGGTTCCAAGATGGCTGAATAGGAATAGCTCCAGTCTACAGCTCCCAGCGTGAGCAACACAGAAGACAGATGATTTCTGCATTTCCAACTGAGGTACTGGGTTCGTCTCACTGGGGATTGTCAGACAGTGGCTGCAGGACAGTGGGTGCAGTGCACCAAGCATGAGCTGAAGCAGGGTGAGGCATTGCCTTGCCTGGGAAGCGCAAGGGGTCAGGGAATTCTCTTTCTTAGCCAAGGAAAGGGGTGACAGATGTGGCACCTGGAAAATTGGGTCACTCCCCCCCTAATACTGCACTTTTCTGATGGTCTTATCAAACGGCACACCAGGAGATTATATCCCTTGCCTGGCTCGGAGGGTCCTACGCCCATGGAGCCTCACTCATTGCTGGCACAGCAGTCTGAGATCAAACTGCAAGGCGGCAGCAAGGCTGGGGGAGGGGCACCCGCCACTGCTGAGGCTTCAGCAGGTAAACAAAGCAGCCGGGAAGCTCAAACTGGGTGGAGCCCACCACAGCTCAAGGACGCCTGCCTGCCTCTGTAGACTGCACCTCTGGGGGCAGGGCATAGCCAAACAAAAGGCAGCAGATACCTCTGCAGACTTAAATTTCCCTGTCTGACAGCTTGGAAGACAGTAGTGGTTCTCCCAGCACGCAGCTGGGGATCTGAGAACGGACAGACTGCCTCCTCAAGTGGGTCCCTGACTCCCAAGTAGCCTAACTGGGAGGCACCCCCCAGTAGGGGCAGACTGACACCTCACACAGCCGGGTACCTCTCTGAGACAAAACTTCCAGAGGAACAATCAGGCAGCAACATTTGCTGTTCACCAATATCCACTGTTCTGCAGCCTCTGCTGCTGATACCCAGGAAAACAGGGTCTGGAGTGGACCTCTGGCAAACTCCAACAGACCTGCAGCAGAGGGTGTTGACTGTTAGAAGGAAAACTCACAAACAGAAAGGACATCCACACCGAAACCCCATCTGTACATCACCATCATCAAAGACCAAAGGTAGATAAAACCACAAAAATGGGGTAAAAATAGAGCAGAAAAACTGAAAATTCTAAAAATCAGAGCACCTCTCCTCCTCCAAAGGAATGCAGCTCCTCACCAGCAAGGGAACAAAGCTGGATGGAGAATGACTTTGACGAGTTGAGAGAAGAAGGCTTCAGACGATCAAAATTCTCTGAGCTAAAGGAGGAAGTTCAAACCCATTGCAAAGAAATTAAAAACCTTGAAAAAAGATTAGAAGAATGGCTAACTAGAATAACCAATGCAGAGAAGTCCTTAAAGGACCTGATAGAGTTGAAAACCACGGCACGAGAACTACCTGACGAATGCACAAGCTTCAGTAGCCGATTTGATCAACTGGAAGAAAGGGTATCAGTGATGGAAGATCAAGTGAATGAAATAAAGTGAGAAGAGAAGTTTAGAGAAAAAAGAATAAAAAGAAACAAAGCCTCCAAGAAATTTGGGACTATGTGAAAAGACCAAATCTACGTCTGATTGGTGTACCTGAAAGTGATGGGCAGAATTGAATCAAGTTGGAAAACACTCTGCAGGATTTTATCCAGGAGAACTTCACCAATCTAGCAAGGCAGGCCAACATTCAAATTCAGGAAATACAGAGAATGCCACAAAGATACTCCTCCAGAAGAGCAACTCCAAGACACATGATTGTCAGATTCACCAAGGTTGAAATGAAGGAAAAAATGTTAAGGGCAGCCAGAGAGAAAGGTTGGGTTACCCAAAAAGGGAAGCCCGTCAGACTAACAGTGGATGTCTCGGCAGAAACTCTACAAGCTAGAAGAGAGTGGGAGCCAATATTCAACATCTTAAACAAAAGAATTTTCAACCCAGAATTTCATATCCAGCCAAACTAAGCTTCATAATTGAAGGAGAAATAAAATACTTTATAGACAAGCCAATGCTGAGAGATTTTGTCACCATCAGGCCTGCCCTAAAAGAGCTCCTGAAGGAAGCACTAAACATGGAAAGGAAAAACTAGTACAAGCCACTGCAAAAACATGCCAAATTGTAAAGACCATTGAGGCTAGGAAGAAACTGCATCAACTAATGAGCAAAATAACCAGCTAACATTAATGACAGGATCAAATTCACACATAACAATATTAACGTTAAATGTAAATGGGCTAAATGCTCTAATTAAAAGACACAGACTGGCAAATTGGATAAACAGTCAAGACCCATCAGTGTGCTGTGTCCAGGAAACCCATCTCACGTGCAGAGACACACATAGGCTCAAAATAAAGGGATGGAGGAAGATCTACCAAGCAAATGGAAAACAAAAAATGGCAGGGGTTGCAATCCTAGTCTCTGATAAAATAGACTTTAAACCAACAAAGATCAAAAGAGACAAAGAAGGCCATTACATAATGGTAAAGGGATCAATTCAACAAGAAGAGCTAACTATCCTAAATATATATGCACCCAATACAGGAGCACCCAGATTCATAAAGCAAGTCCTCAGAGACCTACAAAGAGACTTAGACTCCCACACAATAATAATGGGAGATTTTAACACCCCACTGTCAACATTAGACAGATCAATGAGACAGAAAGTTAACAAGGATACCCAGGAATTGAACTCAGCTCTGCACCAAGCAGACCTAATAGACGTCTACAGAACTCTCCACCCCAAATCAACAGAATATACATTTTTCTCAGCACCACACTGCACTTATTCCAAAATTGACCACTTAGTTGGAAGTAAAACACTCTTCAGCAAATGTAAAAGAACAGAAATTATAACAAACTGTCTCTCAGACCACAGTGCAATCAAACTAGAATTCAGGGTTAAGAAACTCACACAAAAAGGCTCAACTACATGGAAACTGAACAACCTGCTCCTGAATGACTACTGGGTACCTAACGAAATGAAGGCAGAAATAAAGATGTTCTTTGAAACTAATGAGAACAAAGACACAACATACCAGAATCTCTGGGACACATTCAAAGTAGTGTGTAGAGGGAAATTTACAGCACTAAATGCCCACAAGAGAAAGCAGGAAAGATCTAAAATTGACACCCTAACATCACAATTAAAAGAACTAGAAAAGCAAGAGCAAACACATTCAAAAGCTAGCAGAAGGCAAGAAATAACTAAGATCAGAGCAGAACTGAAGGAGATAGAGACACAAAAAACCCTCCAAAAAATCAATGAATCCAGGAGCTGGTTTTTTGAAAAGATCAACAAAATTGATAGACCGCTAGCAAGACTAATAAAGAAGAAAAGAGAGAAAAATCAAATAGACGCAATAAAAAATGATAAAGGGGATATCACCACCGATCCCACAGAAATACAAACTACCATCAGAGAATACTACAAACACCTCTATGCAAATAAACTAGAAAATCTAGAAGAAATGGATAAATTCCTCGACACATACACCCTCCCAAGACTAAACCAGGAAGAAGTTGGATCTCTGAATAGACCAATAACAGGCTCTGAAATTGAGGCAATAATCAATAGCTTACCAACCAAAAAAAGTCCAGGACCAGAAGGATTCACAGCCGAATTCTACCAGAGGTACAAGGAGGAGCTGGTACCATCCCTTCTGAAACTATTCCAATCAATAGAAAGAGAGGGAATCCTCCCTAACTCATTTTATGAGGCCAGCATCATCCTGATACCAAAGCCTGTCAGAGACACAGCAAAAAAAGAGAATTTTAGAACAATATTCCTGATGAACATCAGTGCAAAAATCCTCAATAAAATACTGGCAAACCAAATCCAGCAACACATCAAAAAGCTTATCCACCATGATCAAGTGGGCTTCATCCCTGGGATGCAAGGCTAGTTCAACATACACAAATCAATAAATGTAACCCAGCATATAAACAGAACCAAAGACCAAAACCACGTGATTATCTCAATAGATGCAGAAAAGGCCTTTGACAAAATTCAACGGCCCTTCGTGCTAAAAACTCTCAATACATTAGGTACTGATGGGACGTATCTCCAAATAATAAGAGCTATTTATGACAAACCCACAGCCAATATCATACTGAGTGGGCAAAAACTGGAAACATTCCCTTTGAAAACTGGCACAAGACAGGGATGCCCTCTCTCACCACTCCTATTCAACATAGTGTTGGAAGTTCTGGCCAGGGCAATCAGGCAGGGGAAAGAAATAAAGAGTATTCAATTAGGAAAAGAGGAAGTCAAATTGTCCCTGTTTGCAGATGACGTGATTGTATATCTAGAAAACCCCATTGTCTCAGCCCAAAATCTCCTTAAGCTGATAAACAACTTCAGCAAAGTCTCAGAATACAAAATCAATGTGCAAAAATCACAAGCATTCTTATACACCAATAACAGACAAACAGAGAGCCAAATCATGAGTGAACTCCCATTCACAATTGCTTCAAAGAGAATAAAATACCTAGGAATCCAACTTACAAGGGATGTGAAGGACCTCCTCAAGGAGAACTACAAACCACTGCTCAACGAAATAAAAGAGGATACAAACAAATGGAAGAACATTCCATGCTCATGGGTAGGAAGAATCAATATCGTGAAAATGGCCATACTGCCCAAGGTAATTTATAGATTCAATGCCATCCCCATCAAGCTACCAATGACTTTCTTCACAGAATTGGGAAAAACTACTTTAAAGTTCATATGGAACCAAAAAAGAGCCTGCATTGTCAAGTCAATTCTAAGCCAAAAGAACAAAGCTTGAGGCATCACGCTACCTGACTTCAAACTATACTACAAGGCTACAGTAACCAAAACAGCGTGGGAGTGGTACCAAAACAGAGATATAGACCAATGGAACAGAACAGAGCCCTCAGAAATAATGCCACACATCTAGAACTATCTGATCTTTGACAAATCTGACAAAAACAAGCAATGGGGAAAGGATTCCCTATTTAATAAATGGTGCTGGGAAAACTGG